>NW_015552615.1:1250749-1263725 GCF_001515605.1 Sinocyclocheilus anshuiensis | reverse complement strand
TCTGTGATGCGACTGTCGTTCGGCACGCTGCATTGAGCAACCGCGTTCAGTTTTTAATTGTAGTGTCTGTTCTTTTACTGAACTAAATGATTTTTATTACTATAAAAAAATCTAAACGACGGTGGGGGTCGGTGCCGCGGTGGGAAAGTGACATAACCGGTGTTGCGGCTTAACACTGGTATAACCGTTAGCACCGTCTATCGCGGCAAGCCTACTTGATGACATTTCGCACTAAGCTTTAGTTTGTTAATAATAAGTAATACTACATCAATTGATGCTAATTTCAGTAATTACAAACACATTTTTAAAATCAAAAGTTAACAAGTGTGAATGCACTGTGAACTAACATGAACAAACATTAAACAATTGTATTTTTATTAACTGTAATTTTTGAACAATGTATATATAGTTGTTAATTATAATAATAAGTTATATATATATATTTAATATAATTTTAATATTGAAGTCACATTGTTCAATATTTTGCTATCTAATAACATTTTAAAATGTGACTAAAGTGGCTGCTGTATTTTCATGTAAATGGATTTTCTATTCATATATAGTCCAACACAGTAAAAATGTCAGTACTGTTCCCTGTGGTTATGCACACAATGTGATAAATACAAAAACACCCTATAGATACTAGGGCTGGGTTTTGGCTGGGATTACAAATTTGATTCGATTTGATTCAATATCGATTATTTTGGATATATATCAGGTACAGTACATGCCAAATTTTCTCAAGGAAAAACTAATGCTGTAAAATATACATGAGAGTCAGTTGGTACTATATTGCTATAATATTGAAGGCTAAAATTGACTGATTTGTTAAAATTACACTTAATGAAGTTTTTTTAAATAATAGTTAAATTACATAATATTTCTACTTCAATTCATTTTTTTAAATATAAACATAATGGTGGCTGTCATAAAAACTTGATGGATTTATTAAAACATAAATTAAACACTGAAGAACAGTAAAATTTATAATGAATTTGTTATATGGTGCATATATTTAGCAAAATGCCCCTCTCTACTAATGAGTTTATGGTCACCGAATATGTTTTTTCTGAGGTAAATGTGACGTTACGTGACATTGTTTACAAGCCGTTATATTGACGTCTTTGCGCGGCTGAAACACTGATTGAGCGATTACAT
The DNA here is from genome assembly GCF_001515605.1 of Sinocyclocheilus anshuiensis. Taxonomy (NCBI): domain Eukaryota; kingdom Metazoa; phylum Chordata; class Actinopteri; order Cypriniformes; family Cyprinidae; genus Sinocyclocheilus; species Sinocyclocheilus anshuiensis. The sequence goes on along the minus strand of NW_015552615.1, from coordinate 1,262,567 downwards.
GAGACAGGATACGGATTGTAAAGTTGTACTCTTTCTTTTAACTTACCTTCGGATGTTTAGTCAAGTTTATTTTGTGCTGAAACTGGTATTAATGTGGAGGAGATGATCAGTTCACGTGCGCCTCGCGCTGCCGTGTCTGTTGAACTGAGGCGCTTCTGCGATCTGTCACTCCACATTAAACAGCGCCAAAACGGCATTTATTGTTTGAATACTGCAATACAATCGACAGAATTTGAAATCTGAGACTTTGTTTCATATTAAAAGTACCAAAGCACAATGCTTATTGCGATTTATTGGATGGAAGGTGCCCTTCAACGTTCCGTCCATTAACTGAAAACAGGCTAGACTAATCGATTCTTGGGATTTAAGAATCGATATCGTTTCGTAAAAATGAGAATCGATTAATATCGAGATATCGATATTTTTTACCCGGCCCTAATAGATACTCTTTTAAAGTTTAAAGCTACCAAGTGGAAAATATGTGTTCATTTTTTCACATTGTTAAATTTCTCTTGATATTTTCCTGTTTCCATGAGATGCTTCTTGTGGTTGTAATCACTGCATTGTTCTGTCTGTCTTGAGGTTTTTATACCTGCAGACCTGTGGGTGTGTTTTCTCCGAACGAGCGCTCAGAGAGGTGAAGACTGAAATCTGCCACAAGGTAGGTGAAAAGCAGCGTTCTTGATTCTCTTGAATCTTTGACCTGTTATCGATCTCTTCCTTTTGTCTTTGCATAGGCGCTTTATTACAGCAGCTGTATGCTAATAATCTTCCTGAAACCTTAGGCCATAAATGACCAGAGGCATAAAGTAATTAATTGCTTACTTTATGAAAATTGTCCATATACATTATCTTAGTTAAATGTCGATCAAAGGTCAGAGATAATGGTTTTCAATAGACCTTAATGTGTTTTCATTTAACGTTCAGTTTTTCATAAAGGCCGTTTTGTTTATCTGCTGTCCTGCTTTGAAGTATGAGTTTTTCATAGAGCTTTTGTCTTTAAAGGGTTAGTTCAGTCAAAAATGAAAATTAGGCTGCGTTTCACTCACCCCCGAGGCATCCTAGGTGTATATGACTTTCTTCTTTCAGACGAATCCAGTCGGAGTTATATTAAAAATGGTCTTTGATCTTTCAAGCTCTATCGTTGTACTCAGCGGGTGTTGCATTCGAATTTATTTAATACACGAGTTTCACAATTTGAGTTGAATTACTGAAATAAATGAACTTTTCCACGACATTCTAATTTATTGAGATGCACCTGTATATCTAGTTTGACCGTTTCAAATGCGGATGTGAACAATGAGTTGTTATCATAGGTGAAGATAAACTCTGAGTCAAGCAGTCAGCAGCTCTGGTTGTTTTTTTTTTTTGTCCAGGTGATTTGTCACCTTTCTCGTAATGCTGTGTTTACGCTTGTGATTGGATGGAGTTGGACCGTGGCTAATGAGTGCGACTTGTCTTTCACTCTCAGTAATGAATCATTAACCTCCCAGTCCCCTGCCTTGGTCTAATTGGTTTCAGGCTCAGCTAGCTGCCGTTTCTCTGTGGCATTTGTCTCAATTAATCCGAGCATTAAGGCGGAAATAGGGAAACTGCATTCTGCAGTCCATCTCTTCTCCAAACCGGCATAAACTGGTCAGATCGGTGCAGGTCGGCATGCTGTGCGTCGACAAACATTCAGCTGTATTTGAATATAGAATATAAACCTCTGAGGGTTATCCATTTCCAAGCAAATTTTTAACTATTCTTGGTGCTGTTAATCATAACCTGTGGTTATGTATTGCGTTACTGTGTCTAGGTTTTGAATAGGCATTTTTCATTCTGTCTTTAACACCAGGGAAAGCTGACCAGATTGCAGGCTTCAGCCTTTTTTTTTTTTTTTTTTTGTAGTATCATTTAGAGCAGAACTCGATTGAGGGCCGTGGGCTGAAATAAATATTAAAATATATTTATAAAAAATATAATTTTTAAATCTAATCTAAAAATATGAATTACTTTAGATATAAAGTTATGCTTCGGTGGCATGTTTTTTTTCACCCAAATTTTCATTTTATTTTATTTTTGATTTCATATGCTAAACTTTTTAATTTATATAATAGCATTTATGCATCTTTGGAGACTTTGACGTGTGAGTCTTACTTGCTCACCTGCTTTCTGTCCACCAGGTGAAAATTATCGTAAAGTCAGAATGTTTAATAAAGTATCAGCACATCTCTCCTCAAAAAACACGAATTGAGAAATCATTTATGTCTGTATTGCAAATGGATGACACATGGCAGTATATACCATCAGCTGTAGTACCATTTTGTGGTGATATGTTTGACTAATTGTCTATTAGTGGTCATGATGTAAATGTTTATGGCTATAATATGTTCTTTTGTCAGCGTAAAAAAAATTACATTGTTGTTAGCAGAGAATTTTTTTTTCTATCCAAGTTGCTAAAGAGGCACATTTATTAAGACCACAATGGAAATGAAAGTGCCTGATGTGTTGTGCTGGGGTTTTTATCAATTCAATGCAGTTGACAGCACTGAAAATGAAGCACAAAAAACTGAACAATATGAACAGTGCTGAATTCAGTGTTGAAAACAAAACTGACTTGAGCAGATGTTCATGTGTACATAATTTGCATACAAATTTACATATTGATAATATGCGGCTTACATTATGAAAGTATTACAGTGGCATGCCATAATGATGCTCACTAAACCCTTGACTAACAATTGGCTCTGTAAGTCACAAATTACAATATTTTCAAAATGTTTGGTCAGTTACTGTGTATATCACAGTATAGTATCCTTTGATTGTTGTATCTTGGATTTCACAAAGGATTTTTATGCCTTTATTCTTTATAATTTATCCACGTTAAACAGTGCATTATGCAGCAGTTAATAAATACAAATAAATAGAAATTACGATTACTATTAACAGTACAACAGTTATATTACTCATCACTCACATAACAATCAATGTTCACATGTTTTCATCATTTATACATCACGAGCTGCATTGCCATGCGGCGTAAATATTGACACAACAAATTTGCACCGTAAAGCAGAAAATGTTCCAGTTTCTATTTTTTCTTCCTTCATGTCTACTGTGTCCATGTGAGATGGTACTTTGACGTCAAGAGGAAATAGTGTTTGCTCCGATATATATGCAAAATACAGGGTTTTGAGTAGAGGTCGACCGATAGTGGATTTTGCCGATACCGATAGCTAGGTTGGACCACACTGGCCGATACCGATTAATTAACCGATTGTTTTAAAATTGATACTGAACAAAAACTAAAATAGTGCTTTATTAACAAAAACAGTACTGAACCATACTACTAGTAGTAGTAAAAATAATAATAATGGTAATAGTAAATGTTGAAATTAACACTCTCTAACAAGGAACAATACTTACACAGCTTTCATTAATCTTAATGCTACAAACGGACTCTTATTTTAAAGTGTTGCCACTTAATTTCAACTGTCATGCTTAAAGATGCACACGAGAGTTCCAGCAATCAACTATCGGTGCCGATTAATCGGCAAAACCGATACATCGGTCGACCTCTAGTTTTGAGTGCATGCAGAAGTTGACAAGCCTGTACATATTTCACTTTCTTTGTGACTTTTTGTGGGTGTTTGCTCAAAAACAGTCTCCTGGTTTTAAAATGAGTGTGCTGTTGATGACTTCGACCTCTGTGGTGAGACGCCATGATGGTTGAATGGGAACCGTAGCGTGCTGGAGAACTTTATGTCGGTGCCACAGTTCTAGACAATCCAGGACTTCTGGGAAATTTGCAGTCTCAAATTTATTCGCAAACATGCTCTCTTTTTCGATAAGCCACGGTAAGTCACCAATCCCGTAAACGCAGATATCCCTGATGTATTGTCCTGTAGAAACAAACACAACGGTTTTGGTATCCATAGACACAAGATTGCAGTCCTATGTTTACATGAAAATACAGACTGTTGTTGGGAAGATCTAATGTTATAATGACTGTGCAAAAACCTCAATTGGCTCGGTCTTAAATAAATGCAATATCAAGCTTTCTAATAACAGTGTTTCTTCGGGACTTTAAAGGGGTCATATGATGTTATTTTAAAGATCATTATTTTGTGGATCTTCTTTATGCACCAAGAGCTTGTAACACTCCAAAGAGAAAGGAAAACTTGAAATCGCATCATATGACCCCTTTAAAAAGTCCTAATTTCTCCCCTTCCGCAAATTAAGGCCTAAAAAGGTAATTAATCGGAGCAGAAAAACGTAAATTCATAAAGTCATTATCAGTCATACCGTCATTGGGGTATGAAAACTTTTTTCTCATGGAATTAAGTTGATTTTTCTCAACCCATTAGCAGATATTTATTCTTGTCAAATTTTGATCAATTTCTTATAAATCAAGAGGATTAATTGATGTCATTTGTGAAATTACACAATATAAAATATGCGTTGCTAATTCAAGACATTCACTTTTGCAGACCATATTGATGTATTGTGTTCCATTCAATTTATTCCTTAAATGTTCTTTACTTGGTCTTAAAAAGGTTAAAAAACTAAATATTACATTTGCCTTCATAAAACCTGCAGAAACCATGGATAAACGTGGCATTGTATACTAGAAATATTGTTGATTCTGTGACAGATTGCTTTGGATAAAACCGTATCCTATGTCAGAGTAAAAAGTGTTCGCTTGACATTCTCATACCTTTACAGCCCTGGTGTACTGTTCCTTCTTGGTCCTTCCATTTGATTGCACGAACGTTACCTTCCCATTCGCCTTCTACATAACTGCCAGGTGCTTCTGAGTAAACATGCAGGACCAATTTCATGATTGGAAGACCACATGCTTCTGAGCAGTTTTCTGTCATCAATATTTCTGTTATCTTGCTGACTGGAACTGAGTCAACATTGCATTTTAAAGCAAACACATTCATGATTATTGCGTTCTGACTTACCCTTCATGTGATTTAGAGTCACCCAGTAATGCTCATCTGGGCTGAAGGTGTCTCTAGACCACTCCAGCAAGTCTTTGGCCACCTTGTCGTTGAGGACGAACTCCACAAACGGTCTCGTCAAGGAATAATAGGCAGTTCCGAAGTACATTGTCAGGTTGTGAGGAGGTGGTCCCTTCTTTTGACCCTTGTCTTTTGGTGCCACATGGGTGCCCTTTACCTCCTTGTACTGAAACTCAGTCCTGTGCTTCATAGTGGGTGGCTGCCTGATTCCCGGCGTCATGTTCCTGTCTTTCCATTCGGATCCTTGCATGTACCGGACCAGCTCCAGGTTGGTCTGGATTGGAAAGTCCTGGCCGCACAGATTTATAACTCTTTTCCATTTTGTAGGAGACTTCACTAGGTCCTTCATGCAGTTGATGTCAGCCTGCAGACGGGAAAAGCCAGCGTAAGTCACTTTTTCGTTAACGGACGCCACAAAGACATTCGGGAAGCACCCAGCTAGGTTTCGGACGCTCGTCTTGTATTCTTCCAGTGCTTTAGCGTCTATGTGAATGCAGTATACATTCTGTGGTGCATAAGTGGCTCTCAGTAGCCGCACAAACGTTTCCAGCTCTTTGTGGATGGTGATTATGAAAGCCAAAGGAAAGTCTTCTTCATCTTTGCTCAGTGGCGCCGTAATAAAGTGCAGATCTGACTGCAAAAGAGAGCAGTTTGCATCCGGTTTGGTCTCATAGCTGATTTTCTTACAGTCTTTTCGCTGCCATGTAAACCCGGGAGTTGCAGGTGGAAGAATGTCACAGCTTTGGGGGGCTGGTGTGGTTTGGATGCTCAAGTCAGTTGATGGAATGGGGGTGTTGGGTATTTTGGCTTTCAGGTAGATGGCAGAACATATTAGGATGCAGATTCCAAGGCAGAAGAGAAAACTGCACTTGGTGTTCTCAAGCTGGACCATAATAGTCCAGCATCTGAAAAGCAGCTACAGACCTCCTGAAACAGAGCAGAAGAGGAAAATAATAAGAGAGGAAATTGTCACAACATGGGGAAGTGCTCAAATATTACATACCCCTTTCTGTTAATCATTAAATAAGCACAGAACCAATAAACTTCTGGCATAACAGTTCGTTAATCGTGTTGATAAAGAAGTGAAAGAAGTCTCTTCTGTTCATCAAGTCTGCATTTATTTGATTAAAAATACAGTGAAAATGACAGTAATATTGTGAAATATTATAATTTGAAAGAAATGTTTCCTATGTGTGTTAAATGTAATTTATTTCTGTGATCAAAGCTGAATTTTCAGCATCATTACTCCAGTCTTCAGTGTCACATGATCTTCAGAAATCATTCTAATATGCTGATTTGCTGCTCAAGAAACATTTCTGATTATTATCAATGATGAAAGCAGGTTTGCCGCTTCATAATTATGAGGAAACTATGATGCAGATTTATAATCTTTAGTGATTATAAATGTCTTTATTGGCTCATTTTATGAATTGAATGGATCCTTGCTGAATGAAAGTATTCATTTCTTTCAAAAAGAAAATAAAATGTTTGAGTTTTTAGCTTAAATTATACACATTTTACTAAAGAATTGTTGTACTTGAAACAAAAATATGCTTGACTTTCTCACTTTTACCCAAGTCAAAATTATTTTTGAGGTAATCAGTATCACAGAATCATTAATTAGACGTTACGGGTAACACTTTACAATAACCGTTAACATTAGTTAATGCATTACATATTGACTTAACAGTTTTTTTAACAGCATTTATTAATCTAGGTTCATGTTAATTAATGTTAATTCATTATTGCATCATGTTCATTCAGAATACATTGCATTATGTTTAATTACAGCTTCACAAGTTACTATTATATGTAGAAATTAACATTAACCAGTAGTGAGTGCTATAAAAGTATTGTTTATTACTTTGTTAGCTAAACTCATTTTTTAAATAAACATCTACACATCTAGATGTTTGAAATACTTATAATAATTTCAAAATGATTTATTTATTATTTATTTTTTGATCAATGACATTAAGGTGAATCATGTCACTACATGAAACTCAGAGGAGTTTTAGAGCACATGTTTTGGGTGGCTCCATCTCAGCTGTGTTGTGAAATCATGGACAGAATTGATCATATCATTACATACATGGACAAACTTATTTTTGAACGGGCGTCTCCATTACTCAAGAGCATTTGCTGACTCTCATAATGACGCATAATGGTCATACCCTTTGACAGTAATGCTGATTGCCTTCACATCTCTATGAGGGTACAAAAGTCTTTTCCCACCTGGATGTAACTCTGTTGTGTCACTCTTTTCTAAGCGCAGCAACCCTTGGGTTTCCTTTTAATAGCACCCCAGAGAGCTGCCTTCACTGCTGGAGGTCCCAGTTGCTGGACACAAATGAGCTTTGGATATCAGTTTTGTTAAGTCATTTTAATGAACCCTCAGGGGTTTATAAAACACGCTGACATTGCCCGTTGTCACCTTAAAGAATGAAAAGCACACACCGTTCTATCAGCATCATGTAATGTGTACAGTGTCTAGCTCGAGTTTAAGATATCGCTATCAAATCAATTCTAGTTTAAAGGCATCCAGAAGATTGTAAAAAAAAAATGGTGTTGATGAGATTTTAAGAACTACTTAATGGATGACAGCACTGTATGACATAATGGTTCCTTAGAAGGCATGACTGAGTTTCACTAAAGATTTAGTATGCCATTTAGTGTGATTTAATGTGGTTGGCTTAAAGTACTGTGTTTTGCGACAAAAAAAAAAGAAAGAATCAAAAATGGGGTATGAAATGATTATTGCGTATACTTAATTTATTAGTGATATTATTAGTTAGTGTTTTTGCATTTGATTTTCGTTTTCTTCATCAGTTCTTTGGTTACATGCAGTGCATGTTTTGCAGAAAATAGATAAATATGGCAGGATGCTGTGGTTTTGCTTAATGCTTCTAGATAGAAAGCAAATGTATTTCTGTTGAAATGCATCATCAACATCATATTTAAGAAATCTAATTGTTAAAAAGAGGACACCACGAGTTATAAAAAACATTTTGCATTATTAAAGTCCTTTTTGGGTAACATAATTAATGGTAACCGATAACTGTAACTGATGGCTGTATTATACTATATTGACTGTTTTGTACAGAGTGATGAAAGACAGTATCCAACCTGACACCTTGTGTACTTGCCATTTAACTGATAACTTAATTAGGTATTGCATTATCATGAATGGTTATGGGCGAATTGTAAGAGCAGTTGTCTGGCCTTTGCTCAGGTAACTCGGCAAACAAACCAATTACTAAAGAAAACTTGCGCAACTTCTACTTCAGTGGAAACTTTTACATCAAGCGTAAATTGAACAGTAAATTGAAATCAAGTGTAACACAAATGTATAGAGTTTTTGTAGTCTAGGAAGTCTCAACTATTGATTGATTAAGGAAGTGTTTAAAAAGCACATGAACATGAACTTTAAACTCATTCCAGATTTACAGTGCGTTAGGTATTAATCACAATGCTATATATTAATCGCTTCCTCAACTTTAATATATATGCTTTCAAACAATCTCAGTGCCATTACATGGTTTTGTATCGAAAGATGATTAATTTTCTAAATGTCTCAGTAGTCGTTAGATAGCAAATGAACTAAAGCACCTTCTAAGATAACGAGTGTACAATCAAACCTCAGGCTTCAAGAGTAACAGACTGGTATCACTAAAAATGTGCTGATGGAGAAAAAATTTTTTTTCCAACTCTGACAGTATAAACAGCCTTTATACAATATACATTAGATTTTTTTTTGTAGTTAAAAAGCAAAATGAAACCTCTTTACAGGCTCTCCGCCACACATGTTTTGGTTTTCTGAAGCATAAAAATCAAGTGCATTAGACACAGGCCAATAATCCATGAGTCAAAGTGTGCTTACCTTTCAGCTCAAGCCGTTTCCACTCCTTAAATAGGAAATGGGATTAAACATCCACAAACACGCTAACATCCGCATGACCTCTGTCTAAAAGGCTCCTCCGTGAACCGAAATCCCTGCCGAGCGTCTGTCTTTTTGTGAGAGAGTGAAACTGCTGTGGGTGTCAGCCGGTTGTTGCTGTTATTATGACGCTGTGTGTGCGCGGTCCTCCTGCTACTGTGGGGTTTGGCTGCTCAGTAACACTCCCCATGAGAGGACAGGAGGAGGAGCGTGAGCAGGTGAAAAACGGTTGACCCAGCCCTTGCTGTAATTTGCACCTCTTTTGCTAATCGTATTTTCATCAAGCATGGCATTTCATCTTTAGCACAACGTCTAACCAGTTCTGTAACCTGTTGTATTCAGCAGAACTGGTTCAATGTTTTATATGGTGTCAGGTTTATCGTCGCCTAAAGCGGTTTTATAGGTCCTGAATGCCTTTCATAGAGGCATTGGGGAATTAGTTGCTTAAATTTGTAAATGAATAATTGCTAATTCTGTTATAATTAGGTTAGTCCTTTTACTATTTGCATTTTTATTGTGAATAAGGTCAAGCTTCAAAAATAACAAAAAAAGAAAAAAATTGCTACTTGAGCAGTCCATATTAGGGCTGGGTAAAAATTATCGATATCTCGATATTAATCTATTCTCATTTTTATGGAACGATATCGATTCTTAAATCCTAAAAATTGAGTAGTCTAGCCTGTTTTCAGTTAATGGATGGAACATTGAAGCGCACCTCCCATCCAGTAAATCGCAATAAGCATTGTGCCTTGGTACTTTTAATATGAAACAAAGTCTCAGATTTCAATTTCTGTCTATTGTATTGCAATATTCAAACAATAAATGCCGTTTTGGCACTGTTTAATGTGGAGTGACAGATCGCTGTAGTGCCTCAGTTCAACAGACGCACGCGGCAGCACGAGGCGCACGTGAACTGATCATCTCCTCCACATTAATACCAGCTTCAGCACAAAATAAACTTGACTAAACATCCGAAGGTAAGTTAAAAGAAAGAGTACAACTTTACAATCCGTATTCTGTCTCATGTAATCGCTCAATCAGTGTTTCAGCCGCGCAAAGACGTCAATATAACGGCTTGTAAACAATGTCACGTAACGTCACATTTACCTCAGAAAAAACATATTCGGTGACCATAAACTCATTAGTTGGATAGAAAAATAAACTGTAGAAAGGGGCATTTTGCTAAATATATGCACCATATAACATATTCATTATAAATTTTACTGTTCTTCAATGTTTAATGTTTGAATAAATTCATCAAGTTTTTATGACAGCCACCATTATGTTTATATTTCAAAAAAACAAATTGAAGTAGAAATATTATTATGTAATTGTAACTTTATTATTTGAAAAACTTCATTAAGTGTAATTTTAACAAATCAGTCAATTTTAACCTTCAATATTATAGTAATGTAGTACCAACTGACTCTCATGTATGTTTTACAGCATCAGTTGAGAGATTTTTTTTCTTTGAAAATTTGGCACGTACTGTACCTGACATGTATCCAAATTAATCGATATCGAATCGAATCGCAAGCTTGTGAATGAGAATCGAATCGAATCCTGACATTTGTGTCAAAACCCAGCCCTAGTCCATATATAGTAGCTTTGTGTAAATAACAGGGTAGAATTTTACATTTGTGTTTGCAGAAATGCTTTTTAAATTTGGAATTATATGCATTGAAGAAATTGTGAACAATAAGATCAGGAATGGCGGAATTAGTTATTAATTGGTTCAGTTTTAAACAAGTAGTTGTTGTCATGCATAAAAATGAATATTCTGTCATCAGAATTAGTGGTCGACTGATGCCGATATCTTGGAAAGAGAACACGCGATCATGCAGGATACACATGCACACTTCACAAGATTCGCACTTCACACTCAACTGGATTCGACTCAGTTTGTAAGGTTTGTGAAATTAAATGTTCATTAATAGACATTCAAAGATTTGTTTAAATGATTTAAATGCGTATTTGCTGAATGCTGACGGCAAACGAGACAGTATTATAATGTTTGCTTTTCTATTACTAATAATATAAAAGCAATCATTATAATACTTTTTTGTATACATTTTAATTCCTTTGTTTAACCATTCTATCTGATTATTAGACAGACTTCTATCTGTTTTAGACAGAACTGTTGACTAGGGCTGGGTATCGAGTTCGATACTTTTTAGGCACCGACCAAATTGCCTCGATACCATCGAGTATCGAAAAACGTCTCGTCGTTCGGTACCAAATTTCGATACCTAAGGGGCTAATCTCATCAGCGTCAGTGAGCCAATAAGCCTGCAGCACTAACTGGTGTGTTCGACTAGAAGAGGTGCGACGCAGAAATTTCGATACCTAAGGGGTTAATCTCATCAGCGTCAGTGAGCCAATAAGCCTGCAGCACTAGCCGGTGTGTTCGACTAGAAGAGGTGCGACGCAGATCGATCAGTGTTTGACATCCGCAAAAGCGTTTCCAAAGCGCACGGAGCAGTCTGCTCTCTTTAGCGCTCGTGGTACTGTAATATACCGATCGGTCTGCACTGCACAGTCGATGAAAACGATCTTCGTCATACAGGCGTTTCCACTGCGTTTCAAGCCGGCTTTCCACTATCTCCAACAAACGACAGACCGGTCATTCAGTCATTCGTTTCCAATGGAGAGTAGCGCGGGAGCTGCGTGGAGTTCCATTCATATGCAGATGTCCGTTCATACTAACGTTACACGACCGAAAGCGCGTGTTATGTGACCATTCATGCAAACTGTAGCATCATGCTACATAAGACAATAAATAAGATTTATATTCCGCTTTTACTCAAAACTCAGTTTAAACCACCATCGAGTGTTTGTAATAACTTCCGATTGTCGACTAATGTGTGTTTTG
>NW_015552615.1:1243254-1250730 GCF_001515605.1 Sinocyclocheilus anshuiensis | reverse complement strand
AAGCAAGCAGCTTTACAGTATTAAACATGAAAAACTGTTTCATTTCAGCTTTCATTTATTACAACTTCAATTTCAACTATAAAGCGGCTCCAGTGTATTCATGTCTTACTCGCCTGACTTCAAGAGACTGAACAAATGAAATGAGAAGATCGTCACGTCAAAGGCAGAGCCCCAGAGCACACCTACTTATTATGTAATGGCCATTGACCAATGATAGTTTGAAGGTGTTTACCAGCCGAAGCTTTTGAACTCCTGAAACAAACTCCAAATGAACATCATTTTGAGCTGATTTTTGTTCAGAATGCCATTACACTAGTTCGATCTTTGATCACTTTAAATATAATGTTGCACCAAAGACTTTTGAACTCAAATTTACTCCAAACACAAATGTATTGTAATTTTAAATCTTTACCAAACATTGCCACTATCCTTCAAACCACTAGGTTTTACACATTCGTCGCAAGACAAAAATTTAAATATAATAAAATTTAGTATGATCACTGTTTCTTTTATATATTTTAATAAGTACAGGTCAGAATAAGTATGTTAGTATGTAATATGTATGCAAGTAATAAGCAAAGCACGTTTTATTTTTACATAAATATATCTGTTATGCTGGATAACAATGGAACATTATTTCACCCATATTTTGCCATTATATTTTCACACAAGTTATTTGAAACATTCAAGTAGACACTTTACTTGCATTTAATATGCTTTCTATGTATAGAACGAATTTGACACGGGCACCAAAATGGGACATCTCGTCTTTGACCCATACACATATTTCATCTTATACACTAATTATAATGCAATTTTCTCTGTACAACAACGCAGATACACATATATACAGCTGGCTAATGAGAGGTCTGGATAAAAGGTGTTTATTGTGTTTGAACTGATTTTGAGGATGGCACATTTGGCGTTTCTCGGGGATCTTGCTGCACATATCTCAGGCAAGAGCATGTCATATGTTTAGGGCTGGGTATCGAGTTCGATACTTTTTAGGCACCGACAGAATTGCCTCGATATCATCGAGTATCGAAAAACGTCTCGTCGTTCGGTACCAAATTTCGATACCTAAGGGGCTAATCTCATCAGCGTCAGTGAGCCAATAAGCCTGCAGCACTAACTGGTGTGTTCGACTAGAAGAGGTGCGACGCAGATCGATCAGTGTTTGACATCCGCAAAAGCGTTTCCAAAGCGCACGGAGCAGTCTGCTCTCTTTAGCGCTCGTGGTACTGTAATATGGTCTGCAGTCTGCACTGCACAGTCGGTCTGTGTCAAGTCGAACACACCTACTAGTTTACACCGGTTAAGATGTGGCATGTGGCACACACGTGAGGCTGTAGTGTGAATGCGTCCCAGCCCCCTTAGATTTACACTGGTGCGTTTATGTTTTAAAATGAAAACGATCCTCGTCATACTGGCGTTTCCAATGCGTTTCACGATGTCCGTTCATACTAACGTTACACGACCGAAAGCGCGTGTTATGTGACCATTCATGCAAACTGTAGCATCATGCTACATAAGACAATAAATAAGATTTATATTCCGCTTTTACTCAAAACTCAGTTTAAACCACCATCGAGTGTTTGTAATAACTTCCGATTGTCGTCTAATGTGTGTTTTGGCCATGTAAAGTTCCTGAAATAGTTATGTTATTTCCTCTGAGTCAGAGCAGCGATCATGGAAGAGAGAACACAGGCAGACAGCGCTGGAAGCTGATAATGCTCATCAGTAAATCAGTGGAAAATGAATAGAAATCATGATTCTGTCTGACCTATGCTTTTTAAAATGAACACGCACTAGTGTAAATGTAGCCTAATAGATGTGTAAACTGAAGACTATTTGAGCTTTATTAAAACTATTTGCACTTGATTTATTGTGTTGGTTACATTTTGTTCCTTTGTGCAGTGGCTCAGGAGTCTTTGAGTTTGTATAAACATCAACAAGCTGAAAAATAAAACCAAAGTTTTTTTTTTTTAGGTAATGTAATCTTGTTAAAATTGATTTCATATAATTGGTATCGGAAAAAGTATCGTTCAGGAACCGGTATCGAAGTCAAGGTATCGGTATTCGATATTGAAAATTTTTGAACGATACCCAGCCCTACTGTTGACGACAGCGAACAAGAGGGAGAATGTGAGAACGTGCCGTCAAAATAAAAGCCTCGAAAGCATCGGCCAAACAGGAAAAACTTATCGGCCGATGCCGATATTTGAAAAATGCCAAATATCGGCCAATATATCGGTCGACCACTAATCAGAATATTGCATTTTGAATTTGAATAAGGACTGTCAAGCTTAAAAACAACAATAAAGCTAAAATAGCTACTTTAACAGTCCATATATAGTAGCCTAAATAAGTGGCCAAAATTTTACATTTTTATTGCAAAAATGCTTGTGGAAATTATGCACTTCTAGTAACTTTTAGTAACGTGGGAATTAGTTACTAATTGGTTCAGTCTTAAACAAATAGTTGCCATCATGCATAAAAATGAAAATTCTGTCATTGTTTAGTCATTTATTTTGATCACTTTGCATTTTGAATGTGAACAAGGATGGGCAAGCTTCAGATATAACAAAAAATAGCTATTTTAGCAGTCCATATATGTATCTGTGTAAATAGCAGACCAAAAATGTACATTTTTATAGCAAAAGTGCTTTTTAAATTTCCAATAATGTGCATTGAGGAAGTTGTGCACAATCATATCAGAAAGTAAATTTAAAGTCCATTTTGATTTTCATAATTACTTGATTACGTTTTTAAACAAATAGTTGCTATCTTTCGTAAAAATGTAAATTTTGTCATTATTTAGTCATTTATTTTTATTATTTGCATCTTGACTGTGAACAAGGAAATTTTGAATAATTTGCATTGAGCAAATTGTGCACATTAAGATCATGAATGTGCATTAAGAAAGTAAATTTTTATTTTTTTAATTTAATTTTGAGTCCATTTTAATTACTATCATGCATAAAAATACAATTCTGTCATCATTTAGACATTTATTTTGATAATTTGTATTTTAAATGAGCAAGGACTGTCAATCTTCAAAAATAACAAAGCTCGGTAAAAAAAATAGCCTATACTAAATTTTATAGCAACAATAATAAAAGGGAATTGTGCACAATAAGATCTAGAATGTGTTTTAAAGGGGTCATATGATGCTAAAAAGAACATTATTTTGTGTATTTGGTGTAATGAAATGTGTTTATGCGGTTTAAAGTTCAAAAAACACATTATTTTCCACATACTGTACATTATTGTTTCTCCTCTATGCCCCGCCTTTTTGAAACGCGTCGATTTTTACAAAGCTCATCGGTCTGAAAAAGCGAGCAGAAGCACACAGCGTCTTCACGACATGGCTGCAGCGTCAACAATACT
Source organism: Sinocyclocheilus anshuiensis (assembly GCF_001515605.1). Classification (NCBI taxonomy): domain Eukaryota; kingdom Metazoa; phylum Chordata; class Actinopteri; order Cypriniformes; family Cyprinidae; genus Sinocyclocheilus; species Sinocyclocheilus anshuiensis. Next base: position 1,247,340 of record NW_015552615.1, on the reverse strand, counting down.
ACAGTGAGAATAAAAGTTACGCCTTCTTTCTTTGCATGAACATTTGGGCGGTGTTATGCAAATCTTCCCACATCGTGACGTAGACATGTGGGGGCATGTTAGAACGAGCCGTTTTAGGTAGGTGTGGCTGACTCTTAACTTTTATAAAGAATATCTCTTTGGATTTGAGACTTTAGTCTTTGCAACTTTACAGATCTTCTTTATGCACCAAGAGCTTGTAACACTCCAAAGAGAAAGGAAAAATTGAAATCGCATCATATGACCCCTTTAAGAACGTGAATGGTTACGGTTAGTGATTTTATATGGTTTCAGGTTTACAGTTGACTAAAGCAGTTATAATGGTCTTAAAGAATGGCTTTCATACACATAAGGTGCAGTGGAGAGTTAGTTTGTTGATTTAATTCTTAAATGAATTCTTAAAATGTAAATTCTGTAATCATTTAGTTGTTTAGTCATTTGCATTTTGAATGTGAACAGAGTGTCAAGCTTCAAAAATAGCTACTTTAGCAGTCCATGTAAAGTAGCTTTTAGAAACAAGACCAAAATATTACATTTGTATTGCAAAACTGTTTTTTGTTTAATCTGCAATAACGTGCATTGAGGAAATTGCGCACAGTAAGAGCAGAAATTTGTATTAAGGAAGTAAATGTTGTCTGTTTAGATTTTTATTCTGACTTTAAAGCATCAACCAGATTTAGCTTAGTTTGTTTAGTAGATGCTGCAGATTTGTTTCACTCTCCAGCTTTACCTTCATAATCTTCATATCTGTTTGCTCTCTCCACCTCCTGTTCGCTTCTTCAGATGCTTGCTTTGCAGATAAATGCGGTTCCAGATGCGTTAGCTCCTTGTTTTTTCCCGACCTGAGCGCAGAGACAGAAAGCAACTGACCTGTAGTGAGCCCGAGGGCTGGCGGCCCGTGCGTTTGCTGATGCGTGAAAGAGATTAGCGCTCTTGTGTGTGCCAGTGCTGCTTGTGTGTGCCAGTGCTGCTTGTGTGCAGGACAATAGCTGCTGCTGAATGCCTGTGTCATTGTGTGTGCGTTTGGCTTTCGGGTAACTTAGTCATCATGCAACATTTTTCTGCTTTTCAGGCAAAGCCGTTATACCTGCTTTATGACCTGTTTAGTGACATATTATCAGTTCTCCAGTTTGTGCACTTTGCTTTCAGACAGTTTTTAGGTAACGGTATTATCACAGTCTTATACACTTTAATACACTGAAAAAAAAATGTTTTTTTCAAAGTTGTAAATAATGATTATTGGAGCGTGTTTTACAGGAAAATGCATTTTCAGATTTTCTACCTCAAAATTTTACATTAAATTCAATGTGTTACTTGCCATGTTACTTGTTTTTATTGTGTATACTTGTTTTATTTTTCATTTTAGATTTAATTTTATTTTTAATTATTTTAATTTATTTTATTATCAAGTGTATGTTTTGTGTTTTTCTTTAATTTAATTTTTTTATTTGATTTTTAATTTTACTTTTTTTATGTATTAATTTTTTTGTGCCAAAACTAGTCATTTAACAGTATTTAAATTTTTCCATAGTTTTAATATTCACGTTCTTGTGTTTTTTTTTTAAGTGTGGAGATCCTTTCCAAGAAGACAACCTTGTGATGCTGAATGGGTCTAAAGAGGAGGCGGAGAAGCTACAGAAGGCTATGGAGGAGCGCCGATTAAAGGCTAAAACTGCAAAAGTAAATTGATGCCTTGCTGATATAGAATTGCAGTGGTCTTTGGGATGTACTTGGTGGAAGCTACGCTTAAAAATTGCCAGTAAAAGCAAATTCATTATCGTAATGTAATTTGTAAGAGATGAGGAAATGTAAATGCACCCTGAACATAACTGAATGAGCAAAAACCGCTTTCACTTCCTTTATTTCCACTTCCATGTTTTGTTTTGTTTTTCATATGACTTTAGACATTTTTAAGAACATTTTTCATGTTAGGCTTTTTTTTTTTTTCCTATGCAGAAATCAAAGAAGAGCAAAGATACTAAAGTCTCCAAGTCGCTGGATTCAACAGGTACAGTAACACGTACCGTTTGCATTATAAATCACATTAAAGTTTCTGATCAGTGTGTAGAATTTCTTGTACAAATTGATCAGCAAAGGAGTAGTTTGAAAATTTGGTACCATTTACTCTCCCTTATGATTCCAAGCCCTTATTCATTTCTTTCTTTTCATGTGACAAAACACAATTTGATCAAGTTTGAGATTGTTTCCTCTAAAAATGTGAATACACTTTCATTGTCCACTGATAATCATCAGCGTTTCACCAGAGCTGTCAAACCTTTTTCGCAGCATATCACAATCAGACATGCGACGATGATTTAATGCCACTGTCTGTGGTGTAAAATATTGAGCAATGCAATATTGAGCAATGCAATATTGAGCAATGCAATGCTAAGACTGATATTTAAACATAAATGCTATATTTAATATTTTACTATTATTTATACACTATTATAAATTGTTTTCATATTGTAAATTACATTTTCTTTTTAGATTTTAAGATTTTTCATTTTTGAGCTTTTTGATTTTTAATAATTACATATATATATGATTTATTTGGTTTTGTAAGACTTAGAATATAGTGCACATACTTTTGTGATGCTGTTTTTTTCCATTTTAAAGCTGTTAAACAGCAGTTCACCATCCACTTCAGTTCTGCTTTAAATCTAAGTTGTTGAGTTGTGATTAGGAGTGAGATTAGGAGACTTTTCTAGGTAGAAGAATGTTCCTGTGAAATAATTCCTGTGGGTGGATTTTTCTGTATGTAAACAACCCCTGTCCTTTTGCGCATATTGTGTGAAAGTTGTACCTGGTTTACCGAATTTACCGGCATTACATCATCAAGACAGCTTTGTTGAAATATCCAGAGTGACTTAAAAAAAAAAAAAATGAGCTCAGTAAGAAATTCAATCACACTAGTCTCATGTTAACACCTATAATGGCACAGTAGACCTTTATCAGTGTTCTCACTGCAAGGACATTGATTGTTATATCGAACAGCGTTAGAGTATAATTAACTCAAAAGTTCAAACTCAAGATAACTGCAAATGCATACTGAACCAATATGAAGCTTGTGATGAAAGTCTGCTTTTGTGTCAGTCACAAGACAGGGCATTTTAAACAATAAAAAGCAATTCCCTGCCAGAAATGCCCATAGACCTTCATTGCAAGTGCAGTTTTTATTAAACTGAAAGACCAGTTAAATGAGGTCTGTAGTAATTGTCAGTACATCACAGGTGCTGTGGATAGATATTGAACCCATAACATTCCTTTCATCTTTATTACCAAGTATGTGAGGAATTAAGGTTAAACTTTGTGTAGAAATGACTGACAGGAGTTATCAATGTAGGACAAAAGTCAATATTCACTGAAGTTTTTTATCCTTCAGTATGAATCAGGCTAAAATAAAGTTTACGTGATTATCCGTGAGGAGAATCTGAGGTCATCAAAACTATGGCAAAACACACTGACACAAATACAAATTCAATTAAAATTGGAATGAAACTGTAATTATCCATAATCTCGTATAGATGCATTCAGAGAAGGGAATTATCGATTAAATTATCGATTTTTCTTTTATGCCAAAAATCATTAGGATATTAAAGGGGTGGTTCAGTGTTTTTTTTCTAGGATTGATTGTGTTTACGGGGTGCAGTCTAACATGTGTTAATGCTTCGTTTTTAAAACGTTTTTACCTTTATTCCACCCCACTCTGTCCCTTCTCTGAGAAACACGCTAATCATTTCCTTCTTTTATGAAGCCCCTCCCTCAGAAATAGGCGATGGGCTCTGATTGGTTAGCTAGCCCAGTGTGTTGTGATTGGCTAAACTGCCTCTAGTGCGCGTCTAAATGTCCCGCCCCTCACCTCAGCAGCATGTGCTCCGGTTGTATAGTAAACAGCGGCGGCGTTAATATCGCTTATCAGTTTGAGCCCGATTGATAAGCAGAGGATATTATTGAAGAGGATCATGCAGAACCTGTGCAAGCACGGCTTTTAATGGTAGGCCTATGTTTTTTGTTTGTTGTTGTCTCATACTTTTAGATATGCTGTTATTTGTAAATGCTACTGCT
>NW_015552615.1:1222535-1242696 GCF_001515605.1 Sinocyclocheilus anshuiensis | reverse complement strand
GCCAAATATTGTCCTATCCTAACAAACCATACATCAATGGAAAGCTTATTTATTTAGCTTTCAGATGTATAAATCTCAATTACAAAAAAAATTACCATTATGACTGGTTTTGTGGTCCAGGGTCACATTTAAAGAAAAATAAGACATATTCTGGATTTTTGGTGTATTTGAAGTAGCACACCACCTTTATACATGTTCCTCTAAAGAGAGCCAGATATCAAAATTTAAAACATCTTTGTTTGCTCTACTGGAATGGGGAAACCACACTGGCTTCATTTACTGCACTTCATAAATGTGCCATGCTTCATGTTTGCTATTTGATTGTACATTAACTAATGAGCTGTTAAACTTTACATGATATGATCCGGATTGCCAATAAGCTTTTGTCATTTCATTTAAGATGAGATCATTCTGTGGTTTCAGGGATGAAAATATGTGTTGTATGTTGTTTTCTGTCATGCGTTGTGGCAAATACATATATTTTTTTTTTACATTTAATATGAGCTGCTAATTGAAATGCTGTGTATGATAGTTTTACATTTAGCTTGAGTATAACATTTCACAGTGGGACTTCACAAATATTTATTGATTTATTTATTATTATTAATAATATATAATATTTATACAAACTATATAGACATTAAAAACTTGAAGAAAAAAAAGAAAAGAAAAAAAAAACTAATTTAACATATTAATAAAAACTGTAATATCTCAGTGATACTAAAATAGCACTGGTTTGAACTTCCCAATAATGGTTGAACAACTAATTGTAGTACTTTATTAAACTAGTACAACTACTAAATATTGTTTTTTTTTCTCTTGTGATGGCAGGAAGCTGTGACACCTCGGAGACTAAATCTACATCACTGAATGGAGAAGGCAGCAGTGGAAGCTGCAGTGATTCAGGTATCCCAGCATGCCAGAGTACAGAAGGGCTAGATTTACATGTGAAATGGAAATATGTGTAAATGTTTTTGAAAGCACATTCATATCAGGGTTGGTTTCACAAATGTGGAGTCTAGATGTGATGCATTTCAACTTCAAAAGAAATATGTTGCTGCATTAATTCCTGATATTATGCAACATGGTCAGGTCATGTGAAACAGTTATCACTGCATACTGGTTACCATAGTGTTTTTTGCGTAGTAGGTAGTATACATACTATGCAGTATGCTGAAAGCAGTTTATGTTAGTATGCATTCGTTATATTCATCTTGACAGTAGATGGCAGCAGAGGAAGTGAACTCATGTTATGTTGTAGAACTCCAGCACAGGCTTTAATGTTAGCAGTGAATGAAAGGTTTTTATTTAATTTCATTTAATTGACTTTTTGCTGGAGTATATGATGTATATTAAAATAATTATGTATACTACTGTTAAAAAAATTGGGCTCAGTAAGATTTTTTAAACATGTTTTTAAAAGAAGTCTCTTGTGACCAAGGTCAAAAATATAGTAAAACCGTGAATATTGTGAAACATCATTACAATTTAAAATAACTTTTCTATGTGTATATATTGTAAAATGTAATTGATTGCTGTGATCAAAGCTGAATTTTCAGTGTCACATGATCCTTCAGAAATCATTCTAATATGCTGATTTGCTGCTCAAGAAACATTTCTGATTATCATCAATGTTGAAAACCGCTGTGCTGCTTCATGTTTTTGTGGAAGCTGTGATCATTTTTTTTTTCAGGATTCTTTGAAGAACAGAATTTATTTGAAATTTATTGTAACAGTATAAATGTCTTTACTGTCTGTTTTGATCAATTTAATGCATCCTTGCTGGGAAAAAAATCATCCTAAACTTTTGAATGGTAGTACATTTACATTTAATAATAGGCATTTAAGTGCACATCATACAAATATTAAAGTATAAGTCCTCAATGACCCTCTCGATATCAATACTAATATCAGCATGAAAAATAGCCTATAATAACACAAAACATCTTACTAGCCATCATTTTCTCAAAGTGTGGTGTCCTCATTGAATCTGTGCAAGCCACATGGGATATTAACAAACAAATGATTTATCCCTACTATACAAATGAAGTGGTCATGTCACTTAGGGACATTCAGCCTGTATGTGCACAGTAGGTTTAGAGACTAATCTAGAAAGACTTTAAAATAAGAATATAATTGTGCAATGAGGACAGTCATGCAGAATTATGAATAATGCTCACCCTCAGGCCTCCCAAGAGTTTGTTTGTTCATGGAAACAGATTTGGAGAAGTGTAGCACTGCATCACTTGCTCACCAAAGGATGATCTGCAGTGAATGGGTGCCGTCAGAATGAGAGTCCAAACAGCTGATAAAAACATCACAATAATACACAACTAATCCACACCACTCCAGTCCATCAGTTAATGTCTTGAGAAACCAAAAGCTGAATGTTTGTGTTTGCTTCTGGTGAAAATATGAGTCCATAATCCATAATGATGCTTCCTCCAGTGAAGAAGTCCATCTTCTGTTGTCCTTCCATCAAGATATTGGTTTTGGAATGTTTTGGCTTGTAAACGGTGCTTGATCTGTGCAGATTCAGACCAGACAACTTCTTCAGCAAAAAATAAATACAAAATTCAGAAAAAGCAATATTATGGATGGAGTATTAAAGCTGGAAGTAATGGTTTGAACTGGTGAGCAAGTGATGCAATGCTACATTTCTCCAAATTTGTTCCAATAAAGAAACAAACCATTTTCATCAATTTTCAGCAAATTTTAATTTTTGGTTGAACTATTCCTTTAAGAATGGATGTTAAAGATTAGTTAACCCCAGGAGAAGTCATGCATCTTTAAAAAGTGAAGTGACATGTGGCCAAGTATGGTGACCCATACTCGGAATTAGTGCTCTGCATTTATCCCATCCTAAGTGCACACACACAGCAGTGAACACACACACATACCGTGAACACACACCTGGAGCAGTGGGCAGCCATTTTTTGCTGCGGCGCCCGGGGAGCAGTTGGGGGTTCGGTGCCTTGCTCAAGGGCACCTCAGTCGTGGTATTGAAGGTGGGAGAGAGCGCTGTACATTCACTCCCCCCACCTACAATCCCTGATGGTACGAGACTCGAACCCACAACTTTTGGGTTACGAGTCCGACTCTCTAACCATTAGGCCACGACTTCCCCATCTGATGGTTCAATCACTCAAGCTGTGCTTGTCTTTTTCCCACTCAGCTCCGGGACCGTCCACATCCGGCGAGTGCTCTAAGATGTTAGAGGCCCCCGCGGGACCCGTCGCTGGCAGTAAGAGATCGATCCAGGACATGAAGGACAAATCTGAGGCCTACAAGTCACTCTTCACCTCCCACAGCTCTGCCAAACGTACCAAAGACCAGATGTCCAACTGGGTCACACACACGCCTTACCACTTTTGAGTGTGTTCTTCTTAGTGAAGCTCGCTCTCTAGTGGTCAGGCTTTGTAGGAGCAACATTCTGACTGGTGGATTGTTTTTAGCAGATTTCTCTTTTTCACCACTGCATTTTATTTACCTTTATAAGATTATCTTAATTTTGTTTATTTTCAGTAAACCCATGTTGGCTTGAGTGTTAAATGTCTTTTCCATTAACATTTTTTGACTGGATTGTGCTTTGCAGCAGCATCTTGTTTTAAACCACTTTATTTAGGTTTAAACATGAAATGTATTGCAGTAAAAACAAACTTAAAGGCAGATACCTTTGTTTTCCTACTCAGGAGCATAAATACGTGTCCTTGAAGCGCTTGAGCGTTTCTTGTTACGGTATCACAGAAATAACCTACTAGTTACAGTAGTTATGTATTGTACTTTTAAACATGCATTATGTGTGAACACAATAAAGGTCCGATCTTGGAGAAATCATGCGCTGTTGCAATACTGCTTTTGACCACAGGGTGGCAGTACATGTCTAAGAATAAGCGCTGCCGCAGTCAAACAGAAGGAGATCTGATGTAGTTGTCTATTTTTTGGCTTTTTGCAGTTCCCCATAATGTAATGGTTTGTTCATCTGACAGGTGCATAAATAAAATCCAGACTCTACATTTTCAGGTATGTGTCTTAATTCCTGTGTGCGTGAGAAAGCTTGAAAAATAGCATGCTTGGAATGTCAAACTTAAAAATGAATTGTATTAGGCTACTCACGGGAGCAGAATTTTATTCTGTGGAACATGCAATGTCAGCTAAGGAAGCTGTTCCTTGTTAAGCGTAATTATTTTACTTAAAAACTTTAAAATTATATAAGAATGTCTTGCAGGCGAAATTAAATCTCCAACACTTTCTTTAAAGGTTTTCATGTAATATATATCAGGTAGGCTAATTGTGTGAATTCTTTAGATCGTCTTGACTTGTCTTGATTTTTAATTACTGTGGACGTTTCTTTAATTAAAGCGCCGTTGTGCAATAGTGTGCTGCTCCACAGAGCTGGAGCGATGACTAATCACCCTCATCGATCGGAATGCTGCGGCCCCCGTTCAGGTGTTCTGAGAGTCTGCGCATGCGCGCTGCGTGCCCTGCGCATCCAGGTGTATGAGCGGCGCGAGCGCGGCTGATGAGAGCATTCGCTGCTTCACAGCGGAACCGAACAGCTGAAGCAGATGTCGCTGCTGGAGAGGCTGGACTGGCGGGTACGTTTCCATTTGACATTTGTCCATTTCCGATAGACCTACATTTGGTTAAATTCGTTTGTATAGCAAAAGGTTTAAATTCGTGTAAACTGGTGCCTGAACTTTTGCTTGCGTTTGCAGAATGTACAGCCTAAAGGAAGCAGGGTAATAACAACAACAACAGCTATTAACAATAATAGTAATAATAAAACAATAACAAATAATTGCCAAATTGCGGTGCCTTTATTTCTTCGGGTGTGACACTTAACACCTGTCTGAACATTTAACAGCAGGACTTAGCATTTTTATTCGATTTAATGAATTTAGCAGACGCCTTTTTGAAGGAAAAAACGCGCTTTATCGCTGTCAAATTTACAGCACGAGAACAGAATTGTTGGGAGTATTTTAACACCCAGCAAATTAACCAATTAAAAAGAGCTACTGAAATCATACGTGAGCACCACGTGAGGTCATACGTCTCTGTAAAAATCATATAGCATTTACAGGCTAAATAAATAGTAAAAAAAAAAAAACAGCAAAATGTAACTCCTTGGTTATTATTTGATTTGTGCATCAAACCGTGCATCTGATTTAGCAGATTCTCTTCTTAAATTAGATTTATTCTACTTCCACCTAAAAGGAAAAAAGCTAAAAATGTCATGTTTGAGCAGACGATGATGGGTACTAGTGTTTGTGTGTTGGCTACACGTTTTGTTTAGCTAGCAAACATACACGCAAACACATTTTTGATTGTTAGCCTGTTACTGTATTATGCAACTGTTTGATCTTTTATAATAATATATTTCCGTGCGTTTTTATTAATTGCATTGCTTAAAATTAAATGCGGTCGGGGTTAAATTGGTCATTTACCAATAATTCTGAAGTCAGTTTAATAAAACAATTCATGTACAAAATTTAAAATCCCTTTTCTTATTTTTATTTATTTATTTTTATTTTTTTTGTTACAACCTGCATTCTGTTAGGCTACTTTTAGGTTGTAACAACAGCGCTTTTTTGGCATTCATTTACACAGTTTTAGAGTAAGTTGTATATTTCAAAATTACTTACATTTGTATCAGATAAATGGGAAAATATATAAAGGTATGAGGGAAAAACTTTGAGCTACAGACTTCAAAGCAAAGAGAGTTACAGCAATCTCCGGTTTTCAGTAACACTAATAAAAAACACACACATAACACACACTATTGTTGGCCTATGTGTTATTAAATAAATAATGAAACAGCATGTGTATTATATTTTAAATGGTATTTTTCAATACCTTGTAGGCCTTCGCGTGTTAGCGCATCTTGGGCCTGGATGATCACGGATTGTTAACTTGAAATGCGCCTCAGTTATTTTTGTATTTATTTTTAACGAAACCAAATAATCCGTCTAATTATTACGATTTTTTACTAACTTATTTAATATTTTTGAGACAAATCCAATAAATTATTACATCCTACTATATGCTTATTTGCTGATTCCGTTCACTAATTTCAGACGATGAGTTTTGATCTGAAATAAAACGCTACGGTGAATGACAGTCTCTGCTTACAATTAATAGCTATCTCACACTGATGATTCATCAGTCACTTATTAAATCATTCTGAATCCGTTTTGCACAAACGACGCAAAACGAGAATACAGTGTCTTCAGGTTAGGCCTATAGGTAAATAATAATTATTGTCTTACGACAACTGGCATTCGTGCATTTTATTATTGCCTGAGTGGATGTTTAGCTTGCGATTTCAGCAGGTTACATAAGCAGATGTTTCTCCCTCGGGGTTACAGTAGAGTCTGCGTGTGTGAAAGTATCTGACAGTAACTTCATTCAGATTACAAAGGAATCTTAACTCGCTCGTGCGCTTCATTTGTCACAGTCCAGCTCGAGCCGCAGGCGCTTTGACCCACAAATACATTTCATTCTCCTGCATTAACACACAGGCGAGTCTAAACCGGGAGTAAGTCTTTCTTTCCTCTTTTTTTTCTCTTGCTATCTTTTTGTTTACGAATGTTCATATCTCTAATGCAAACATTTTCCACTTTAAAATAGCCTACTTTGCATTCATTATTATTATTATTAGTAGTAGTAGTAGTAGTATTTTAATATATTCCATTTTAATTTAATTTTAAGCACAAACGTAAAAAAAATACACAATTATATAAAACATTCAGTTGATCTGTAAAGTCTAAAATCATTAGTGAAAACGTTTTTATTTCTTTCTTTATTTTATTATTATTATTATTATTACTTTGCTTTTTTTCACCCTAATTTACTGCGTCTGTTTTCATTGCAAAGTATCTAATCAGCATAAACATTTAGGGAAAAATGTCAAATATCTTTTAGTTTGTCCAGGTTTTGCACTCCAATTAACACCTATCTATCTATCTATCTATCTATCTATCTATAGATATCTATCTATCTATAGATATCTATCTATCTATCTATCTATAGATATCTATCTATCTATCTATCTATCTATCTATCTATCGTTCTAACGTTCCATCTATCTATCATTCTGACTAATTATAATCGCGTAAATGACATTTGATTTGAATAAAAACATTTTACCATTCTTTGTTTGTAGAGTTTGTTTCAGTAAATGGCAAATCATCGCAATTTTTCCTCTGAACAGACGGGCAGTTCCGCGATTGGTCCGTCGTTCTGACAGTAGCCAATCAGCAGCAGGTTCTTCGCTCTGACGTAGCCAGCTCGCAGTAGGTTACCGCCCACCGCTGACTCATGCAAATATAGTAGCGAGAGTCCAAAACGAGTCAGAGAGTCGAGCCTGAGCCGCTCTGTTGTCCATCAGAGGGAGTCGAGTGCTTCTGTTCAGTGCGTCTGTTTGGACCGGAGCCCTCCAGTTCGTTTCGCGCAAGAAGTTTGCGTCGCGAGCTGCATGAGTTTCTCCTCCTTCAACACTGAGTTGATGCTTCACTTCTGCGCGGCGCGCGCCGGACTCTCTGGATTATATTCGAGACCGCAAACAAACACCAGCACAGATACACACGTCTGAGATCACGCGCGGCAAAGACAACATGCTGTGGAAACTAGCAGATAACGTGAAGTATGAAGATGACTGCGAGGTAAGAAGAAGAAACCAGGCGTTTTCATGTGCAGACATCTGGTTGAGAGGCAGATTTTATTGGAGAATGAAACACATTCGTTGTCTGTTTATAATTTAAAATATGGAAATTCGGCATTGTTCTTTTCCCAAATAATATGCAAAGTGAGTTCTGCGAAGTTAACTAGGTACTACAATGTTTCATTCTTATTGTAGCCTAAGAAATATACCTATAAGCCATTTTCTTTTTTTGTAATTAAATATTTTAAATTTGATCTTGCGCAAATAAACAGAACTGTACGTGCTGACCAAAATGCGTTCGTTTAAATAATAGTCGTGAAAAATATTTTTCTTACTTGGTATAGTATTTTCATAAGAATTTGCTAAAATATATATGTATAATAATATGTATTGTTGCAAATTAGTTCAGCCGGAATAAGTAGCTAAGTATAATAAAATAATAATAGACAGTAATGGCAATAATAATAAAAGTATTAATGCAATTTAATTCAAGACGCAATTATTGCATATCGACTGAATCTTTACAATATGATTCCGAAAAAAAGTGAATTTGTTTTTAGGCGCAGTATTCTCCACTAGCGCAAGCACGCTTGTTTCAAATATCGGGTTTCAGTATGAATATGAGAGAAAACTCTCAAGTGTAATTCATGTGGTCTCAGTTAAGCTGTCTAGAAATGGCCCGTCGCTCATTGTCATTCATGTGTCTCTGGTGACAGTAACTATCCAAGCAACTTTGCCAGACAATAGAAGTCATGAATGCACACTATACAGTCCACTCGAGAGCTGAACACCGACTCAAAAGACGAGCAGCTGATGCTGAATTAAAAAGAGAACAAATGACTTTGTAAAAATGTTTGGTTTGGTAACCTTACATATGCGTTGCATGTGATAACATCTAAATTAACAGGCCAAATGCGTTCGATGTGACTGAATACATAGAGTTAAATGAACAAAAGTGGTTTAATCGGGTAGAAACATATCTTTAAGCCAACAGCTTAAAGTTTTTACTTTTATTCTAAGGTTTTTGAGCTTGCATTACATTTTGCATGATAAACTAAAGAACATGCAAAGTTCAGTTTTTAATTTGCATGAAAATGTTTATGATTTGTTAACTATCTGTGAGAATTGTGCCATGTTCAGGAAAAAAAGGATTTTTCCATTTAGATTTGAATTATTTTTTTTTTATTTAACTCAAATAGTAATCGCTTGTTCTCCAAATTTAAGCATTATACTTATGCATTTGTATTCATGTGATCAGAATGTGGCAAAAATCAAATGAACGCAGGAAAGACATGCTGTTAGCAGCAATGGAAACCCCCGTATACCTCACATTCCCGCGGTGAGCCAGCACCTCTACAGCCCGCCACCGTCCCTCTCGCACACCGCCAGCTCAGACTTCCAGCCGCCGTACTTCCCTCCCCCTTACCAGCCTCTGCCGTACACCCAACCCAGCGACCCGTACTCCCACCTGGGCGACCCGTTTAACATCAGCTCAATACACCAGTCTGCAGCATCTAATCAGCAACAGTCATGGCCCGGACGGCATGGTCAAGAGGCCATCGGGTCCCACGGCCGGGGCGGACTCGCCAGTCCCCTTCTGGGCCTGGAAGGGGGCTCGTCCGGGATGCGGCGGGACGGTTTTAGGAGACCGGAGCTTCTGCCTCCACACATCCATGGAATCGATTCCTTAGGTGATAACATCGGTTTGCACGATATAGGCCACGGATTGGATGATGTTCAGGTGAGTTGATGTGATTAATGATTTCATAATTATTTATTTGGGATTACGTGGATAGTGATGCATTTCCTGGTTCTTTCTTGCAGCAAGAAGGTGATCACAGTATTGTAATTCCTGATCATACAGTCATCAAAAAAGGTTGGTTGCATTTCTATTTTCTAACATGAATTTATTTTCAGGTCGTTTTTAGGTTCAAATTAAAATGGGAAAGATGTGAATATGAGTCTTGTAATTTTGCATTAAAATAAATAAAAAATATTGTATTACTCTTTTAATTTTACAGTACAGTAGCATTATTAAATATATATTTATTTTGTGTAATATATTTAATAATAACCAAAATGAAAACATAATATTATTTCATAGTAATATTGAACTGGTCAAAAACAGTGGGAAAGTTGACTGAAAAACATGAGTAGAAAGAGCATTTTTTTTTGTTGTAAAACTGTTCAATCTATGATTTGAGCTGTTTTTTTTGTAAAAAAAAATAAAAATAAATTCAACTGTCTAATTTGTTTGTTAATCACCTTTTACATTAAATGTTCCTGTGGCGTGACAAACGAAGGTAGAAAAATGCCATGTAGTCTCTCAAATAATATGAGCTCATTATGCATAATAATTATGAAGTGTAAGGATCACAAAATGCTAGGCCTATTTAAAACAATTTTATATGAAATTTAGCATTTCAGGACTTTTCAAATTTAATTAACCTTCTATAATTTTGGGAAGCATGTTTTGAATAAAATAAGATCGTGTTCTAGAACTATAATGTATCATGATTCTTTCAAGCTGAATCATTTTGCATTAAACTTAATGCAACTTGTGTTAATAATTTTATATTGCTATCCAGATCTTTAGAAGGAATTGATCTGCTTAATCCATGTTAAAGACTAAAATCCTGCACCTTTGCTGTTTATGTGGAAAAAACAAAGTGAGGCTCCAGATTTCGGCTTGTCCGAGCCAACGGTTTAGGTGGGCGGAGTTGAGGTGGTGCTGGTTCATACATATATCGCTAATCCTTTTGGTCATGTGGTCCATTTAACTAATCTGGCATTGATCCGCGGAGCATTCTGTCACTCTTTCAGCATGAATGGAAAGCCAAAGAAAGGATTCCTCTCAAAATGGCAGACTAGCCAAAGTTGTAGATGTTGGGCAATCCTTAAAATGGTGTGTTTGCTCAGAGAGAGGAGGCCTAGGCCTGTTTTTTAGTCTTTTGAAACAGGACTGTCAGAACGCAATTCTGCCCCGCTACACACAAACACAAACACAAACACGCACAAGGAGACAAGAATCAACTGTAGTTGGGGTGTGGCTGCTTTTAAACATGCATGGGTATTTTGTTCAGTCCTATGCTGTGACACGAAATCGTCTTAAATAAGCAAAACCGAAAGACAGTTTTGAACGTCTGTTTGTATTGTGCGATCACTAGCTGCTGAAATGAATGGTTTGTATCAGTGGTTCTCAACAGGTTTTGCTTTAGGACACTTCAGTTACATCAACCCTATTCAACACTAAAACTGTGTAGCATGCAAAAGTAAACAAGAATGTCTTTACATTTGCAACGGAGTAGCATTACAGTGTTTGTTTAAAGCAATTTAGTAACCTTCTTATATTTTGTTTGGTTTTGTTCATGGTTTTGAGGTTGAATGCATGCATTTTGCTATCTGTTTAATTTGATAGCTTCTGCCAAGTTACAAATGCATGAGTTTAATTGAGTTGAGAAAAAAAAAAGCATTTCTCCAACCTTTTAAATGTTGATATTCCTATTTATTTTGCGGTGATAACTATGCATGATAATATATTTAGTTGCATTTTTATAATAAGCATATATCAGAACCACTTATTAATTACCTTTAGTTTTGCTCTTTTTTTGTGATTTAAAGCTTTCAAATAAAAAATGATAAGGAAGAGAGTTGAAGATGCATTAAAGATCACATGCAACATGTTTTCACAGCAAAAAATCAATTTCAGAGTCTATATTTTTGAGATTGTTTGGTGGTCTTTACCATTTCATGTATAATCCTGCAGCGTCTGTCTATATGTTGTGGTCAGGAGTTGACTGACAGATTCTGGCATTTATTTTAGTCAGTCAGTAATTTAGATTTTCTTTCTAGTCACCAAAGTGACTTGCTGAATTAATGTCTATGCCAATATTTTAGTTGACATGATTATAGCATGGATGACTGCTCTGTCCAATTCTGGTTCATATCAAAATTTGTCACATGTTTGGCTTGAATTTATTCCATCTTCATCTATACCAGCTTCAGCTTCTACTTCGCAAATGCATCTGAAAATATTCACTCTTTTTCTAAACAAAATGGTGAAGGTAAACCTTGTGATTTCTAATTACACTCAGTTCAACTTCCTTGTTTAAAAAAAAATAGCGTGCAATCAAAACCGGAGCTTTCTTAACTCAAACATTTCTCATCAAATTCTCCCAAGATCAAATAATCTGAGCTGTTATATTTTTATAGCTATGTAGTGGTAATGAATATCATTTGTCTCTATTTTTATATATCCTAAAGTATTTTCAGTGAAACATCTGAGACAAAGTTGGTGCTCAATTGTGTTGAAACAACAGACTGTTTTACTTAAGAAGCTCCTGTTTGTTTCTTTCTCTCCTGTATTTCTGGAGCTGTTTGGTTGACCGATATATTTCTCATCTCCAGGTCCGGTGTCCCTGCCGAAGGGAAGCCCGTTTGGGATTCCCTTTCAGAAAGAGCATCTGCTGGGAATGGTGTCAAATCCCACTGAGGTCTTCTGTTCAGTACCTGGTCGACTCTCTCTTCTCAGCTCCACTTCCAAGTACAAAGTAACTGTTGCAGAAGTTCAGAGACGCTTGTCCCCACCGGAGTGTCTTAACGCTTCCCTGCTCGGAGGAGTATTACGCAGGTGAGCCGCTATTGCACATTCATATTTGGAAATATGTTAAAATGGAAATATAAATGCACTGAAAAAAAAATGATGTACTGTACAAAAAATGTTCACTCAGAAGTTGCTAGTACATTTCACAAACAGTTACAAAGTAGAATACCTGGAATCGTGTTTTCTTGTAAAACATACTCCAATAATCGTTATTCTTCTAACTTCAAAAAAAGAAAAAAAAAACCGTGTACTATATTTACATGTAAGACTTGAGCAAATAAAAAAGGTTGGTGGATGAATATCATGAAACTCAACAACATGCCCAGGTCATATTTCACCCCAAATGTAAAGCCTATTTTAAATATCATTGAAAAATACTAATGTGGCATAATTTTCATAAGTTACACACATTTTCACCACAAATTTCCATTACCATTATGTACAAAAATAATGTATAAATTAAACATAAAAAATGTAATATATATGAAGAAAATCATTAAATATTTATATATGATAGTCTAAGAGTTACTTTTAAGTTATGCTGATTTTAATCAAAAATAATTTGACTGTAGTACACTGAAAAAATTGTCTGTGCAAGTGAACAAACCTTATAAGAATTACATTTGAGAATATCTAAAATGGTAAAACTCTCAAAAGTATACATTGATGGAAAAATGTGCTTAACTGTCATGCAAATTTCTGAAATCTTTTTATTTCAGCAAAGATGTAATTTCTTATATTTTGTCTCTTGATTTTGGGTTGAAATGAAACTCTAATGTTTTTGTGAGATTCCCTCTCATGCATTTACCAATCAATGGAAACAAAGAGTTAAATGTGTGTGTTTATCAGTCTATGCAGGTTCATGTTTGGTTCCATCAAGCTCCATTTGTGTGCGTATTGATGAGAGGATGCTGATATTAATTTGACCCTTTGACCCATATGCCAACATGTGCAGTGTTGGGGGGAATGATGTCATCAAACACGCAGTCTAATCTCATTGCCTCTTATTAGTGGGAATATTTTTCTGTTCCCATGTGTCTGACGCAAACGCACTGATATTCGTTAAGTAGGTCATATAGCACAAGCGCTGGGAGGGGGAGGTGTCGGTCGGAAAAAGGGGGCACTTACTCATGCCTCCTGCTAACAATCCCTTACCCCACATGTGAAGGGTGATGCCAGGCCACAACTCTAGTCATGCATATCACAGAGGCCCAAACAGCAAGTGGGGATTTTGTCTGCGCTTGTATGCGTTTTTGTTGCGATGCATTTTAAACACTTGAGCTGTGACATCATTTTATTTCATGAGCCTGTTTATCAATGTGAATCTGGGCCCAAAACCTCTTTCCATATTGGCCTCTTAGTCGTATAACACAAACAAAACAAATAAAATCCACGTGTTTCACCTGCAATAATTAAGCCTTCGCTAAGCTCTGCTCTCCCGGTTACTGCTGCTTGTTCAGAACATGTTGTTGGAATTAACCGGAGATTTCAGTAAAAAGTGCAATTTTCTGAAAATGTGCTCATGCTAAATGTTTAAAGATTTGGAAAAGTGGAGAAAAAAAACACTGCATGTCCATCTGGGTTTTCTAGGAAACATGTAAAAAAGCTGATAATATGACTGATGGCAAGCAACCGTTTCTAACCTAGCATTGGCAGGTTTAGCAAAAAGTCACTAATGACGCTCGCTGTTAATTTTATTATAAAGGGCAAAGTCAAAGAACGGCGGCCGATCCTTGAGGGAAAAACTGGATAAAATTGGACTGAACTTGCCGGCGGGTCGCAGAAAGGCTGCTAACGTCACCTTATTAACTGCTCTGGTGGAAGGTAAGCGCCTTATGTCAGTCACTTTTCCACTATTGTTACTGTAAAAGTAGTTCTATCATAAATGCTAAGGACATTAGCATATTTCAGTCATTGCAACAACAAAATCTGTGGAGGATATCATGAAGTTCTAGACTGAAAATCAATGGTAGATGCTGAAAAGCAGTCGGAATTGACAGAAAATCACTTAGTGTATGACGAAATCGGTTTCGATTTTAAAAGTCTTGTTGCATTAAATCGGTCTAAATTGGTTTAAATGAACCGCAACAACATGTTACCAGGCCACTTTTTAGTCTAGCGTCTAAATTCCAGTGTAACATCTAGAGAACTAGTGATAGTTTGATACAAAGCCAGAAGACTTTGCGATCACACGCAAAGGTCGTCTATGTTAGCTCTACTCATGTACAGTATTGGCAGTCTGTAATTTCTTGACATTTCATGTCCACCTTTTCGCATACGTATAGCTAACCAATGAGTCTCAGAGACATTAGCGCAAAGATCACGAGTTAACTAGCACCAGGAGCGATGCAGAATACTTTTAGCTTTCTCTTTTAATGTCACCATTCTCACCACTAATGGGAGCATGGGTCTGAAGCAAGAGCATGTCTAGAAGGCGTAGTTATATACAGACCTTCAAAGCTGAATTAGGGCTTGTTATCACATGTTCGCTAGCCAAGAGGAGAGACTGACCTTAAAGATGACGACTGTGAATAATGTGCTAGTCTATCAATAAGAGCCTGTTGGTTCTAGGGGACTGTTAGACGCCTTCAGCTACAAAGGCTCATTAAAGACATGCAGTGTGACCACCGCCGTCCGCAAAAGAGAGAGTCTATTCATCTGAACTCATCTCAGTTTAGGGAGGAAATGATTCTTTTCGTGATGCCATTTTGAGTCATTTCCAAGCCGATGGATCCGACGGTGACTCATCTTTGCGGTGCAGTCATATGCTGCGTGAGTCACCTGATTCTCATCTGATCCTGTCTGCAGGTGAGGCCGTACACCTGGCGAGAGATTTTGGGTACGTCTGTGAGACAGAGTTTCCCGCCAAGGCCATCGCGGAGTACCTCGGCCGACCGCACGTGGAACGCAATGAGATCAACTCTCGCAAAACCATGCTCTTGGCAGCCAAGTGAGTAACCATCCCATTTCACATAAATCCCAATCCCATTAAGGTTAGGGAGGCCAAGCCCATTTTGATGGAGCCATTAAGCAGTCATCAGTCTGGGAAACGAGTCCCCCTGCTTCTGAGGGTGTCTCCACCTAAGCAGAACAGGCTTCTGAAATCTCTGCTTTATGGTTTAATACTTTAACTGGTCATCTAATCTTTCAGGCAAATCTGTAAGGAGTTCACCGACTTGCTGACTCAGGACCGATCTCCTCTGGGAAACTCTAGGCCGGCTCCCATTCTCGAGCCAGCGATTCAAAGCTGCCTGACTCACTTCAGCCTCATCACCCACGGCTTCGGATCTCCGGCCATCTGTGCGGCCATGACCTCGCTGCAAAACTACCTCAACGAGGCACTCAAGCAGGTGGACAAAATGTACATGAGTTCGACCGGAGACTCCTTGCAGGCCTCTTCCGATGGCTCCAACAAAGTAGACAAGATGGACAAACACAGAAAGTGAGGCTGAGGTCAAACTCGATCGGACCATTTGAACGCAGCAACCGTTTTTGTAGCAGAATGACGTTTTTCCAGACCTGACTCTTCGTCGTCGTCGTACTTGTCGATTCTGTTTCGGTTCTGCTTTGTTTTCCCACATCAAGATTAAGCTTAAACTCGAAGCCCTCTTGGTTCACGTCTTGGTCTTCCAGCACTTTCTCCTCCACAAACACATTTCAAAGTTTAGCCTTAGTCGAGACAGTTCTTTATCGAGCGACGATTCAGACGGTCATCAGGAAGTTGTGTCTCAGAGGGGAACTGCAAAGAGGAAGTTGTTGAGTTTCCCAAAGACACCATTTCAAGAGTTGATGTGGATTTTAACCGTTTTCTTTCGCTACCAATCTGGGAGGAGGAAGTTTGGTTTCTCCGTGTCCTCCTCCTCGGTGCTGACCTCCCAATGGACCAAGGATGTGATTATGTTTGAGACATTATAACTTGTTCTATGCTTGACTTCATTGGATGCAGTGTTATTGTTCTTCTCTTTGTGGGAGTGTTGTTGGCATGAGTGACTGTTTTGTGTGCATGGGTGTACCTGATTTCCAAACGACCCTTTATCCACTGATCAGTGGGTTCTTCAGTACGAGAAATGCTCAAGATGTATTTGGCTTAAATTTCCACTGAGAACAATAAAAAAATACCTTTAATTAAGTTACCACGAGCAAATCAAATATCATACGGTTGGGTGTGTGTGCATGTTCGGTTTCGTATGATCTTTTTGAAGCCTTTACGTCAGACTAGAAGTTAAATGTTCCATTTGTCTTTCCCCAAATGTAAATATTTTCTAATTTATGTTGTAATTTAATGGGATTTGTAAATATTGGTACAATTATGGTGTTTGGTTCCACTTTTAAAAAAAGATGTGTTAAGCTTTTATAAAGGGGTTTGTTTTTTTATCATATAGTGGTTAGGCTACGGGATCGATATTCTTTATAGAAATGTGTAATATTTGTTTAAAGCTGTAGGAATAAAAACTCAACACTCTTGATTTGCGTCTGCCAAGACTCCCCGTTTATGACGTTGAGTTGTACACTTCACTACACGCGTGCCCTGCCAGTGAGGCATGTCGAACATGGCCAATTCATGTGTATAAAGATTCCTTTTTAAAATAAATGTCAGCAATGCTCACAGAAAGAAGAGTAGTGGTCATCATTGCACAAAACATGTCAAACGAAAGCTTTCCTCTGAAAAGAAGAGTGGGGTTTCACCCTATTGAACACCTGTCTTATTACTCTTCGAATGTTTGTGTTACTCATTTGCTCAAAACAGACAGTTCCCCTCTTTTCATAACCATGCTTATCTCGCAAATTGGCGTGACAGGACAACAGTAATGTGTGTGAAGTTTCCGCATCGCTCTTTTCATATTTAAATGCTCTA
Organism: Sinocyclocheilus anshuiensis; assembly: GCF_001515605.1. Classification (NCBI taxonomy): domain Eukaryota; kingdom Metazoa; phylum Chordata; class Actinopteri; order Cypriniformes; family Cyprinidae; genus Sinocyclocheilus; species Sinocyclocheilus anshuiensis. Next base: position 1,225,575 of record NW_015552615.1, on the reverse strand, counting down.
CTGTGAAACTTGCAGTGCGGTTTCAAATGAAGTGACAGGACTGTTGAGAAGAGATAAACAAAGCCATGAGAGAATATTGACCTGATGCTTTTCTGTTTTGTTTACCGTGCCGCTTTATTATTAACGCACCATGTGGTCGGTTGCGAAACGGTTTATTCATAGCCTTTTGTTTGTAAAGTTAGCATGTATATCTCACTTTGTTTAAACCTCACGATTCAAATGGCTGATACGCCACTATACAGGTGCAACTATCGCATCTCCTTATCAAAACTATCCCCTATCTTGTCTCGTTCTCACAGCAAACGCTCCCAATTCTCATATGCAATGAAATCGCAGGTGTGTGTGAGCAAGTGTGCGTGTTTGCCTCCGATGAGTGACTGACTCATGCAACTGAATTGACAGTAGAGCAAGTGTGAGCTTCTCCCTCAGAACCTGTTGGACCAGATGTGTGGCTTTGCCGCGCGCCCACAGTTGGCTGTAACCGCCTCCACTTACTCCGATTCTTTTCCTGCACAAGGCTGTAAGCTGAGACACTGCAACTTTGATGGACCTGCTTTGATGGTCGGCTGTAGGTGTTGGTGGAAGAACTTCCTCTTGTACCTGAAAGGTGTTGATCAGTGTGAAATGCGGACGCAGAAAGACACACACCCACATCAACACAAACTTCGAACGTCCCGTGATGAGATGCCTACACGGAAGTGCTGGAAAAATATTGCATCTCTTTAAGACGCTTTTTTGAAGATGCATCGTGCTTGTTTACACTGGCTGCAAGCCAACTCTGAAAATGGCAACTGATATCATTAAAAACATACGGCGACAAACATGAGGCCCAGACTCTGATACAGCTCTGTTTAATAATTACATTATTTGTCTTCATATTAAATCCTTAACAGATTGTTACATTTTGTCCAATGCAAAATTTGCCGCAACAATGCTTGCTCTAAACCATTGCTTACTGGGACAAGTCAAAAATCCCTTTGATAAGTTCATTACTTCAGGTTAAGAATTTGTTCAAATCACTAACCACTAATCACCCCCTGAAAATGAGATGTTTTTCATAATTTACTTACCTTTGTGTTGTTCCAAACTTCTTTGAATTTCTTTCTTTTGCGGAAAAATGCATCAGACCCCTCCCCCCCCCACACACACATTGAAAGTCAGTGGGGTCCAATGATGTTTTGTTCCAATGACTTTCGGTGCTTGAACAAAAACAGTTAAAATATTCTTAAAAATTTCAGGGTTTTGTTTTAATATTACATTTACATAAACATATAAACAATTAAATCGGTCCTTACTCTTAAAGGAATAGTTCACCTCAAGTTGTTCCAAACCTGTTTTAATTTCTTTCAGCTGTTGAACTCAAAAGAAGATATTTTGTAGAATGTTGGAAACCTAACAGTTCATTGACTTCCATAGTATGGAAAAAAAAAATACCATGGAAGTCAATGGCTACCGTCAAATGTTTGGTTACCAACATTCTTCAGAATATCTTCGTTTGTGTTTAGCAGAAGAAAGAAACTCCTGTTTGGAACAACATGAGGGTGAGTAAAAGATGACAGAATTTCCATTAATGGATTTAGTTAATAATAATCTCTTAACCCTAATATTTCATATTGTTTATCAAATCGATACCTGAATAAAGCAGCGTATATGCATGACATTTAATTAGCCAAATAGCCAAAGGCATTGGAACTCTCTAAGAAGCCATGTTGCTATGCTAAGCTAACATTAGCAGCATCTCTTGTGCTCTGGTTTTGCATAAATTACTCTTAATATATGCAAATATCCTTATTAAGATGTGCAAAGCTTATTTGTTTAAGGCCAAATCTAGGTTTCTTGCAACCCTTGATTAGATGACCTATGCTAACACAGGTCAAAGGCAATAGCGGAAAATACGCTTCCGGATGACTGCAGAGCTTTTTTTTTTGCACATAAAGAAAACAAATCTATTCTCAAACTAAAGCTCTAACACATAAATGTTGGCTTGCTAATGCTACATTTGTTGTCTGTGCTTGAATCAACTCATAGCGTTGTATTTTTGTGTTTAAATTGGCACTGCTATTTGCTGTCATGCTTTATTTCTTGAATCCTGAGACTATTTATATATTTCGGAGAATCTCTTCTAATAGTAACCTACTTAGTTTTGTAACACATTTCCATTTTTGCATTTCTGCTAAAAGACATGCATCGCAAGACGTGTCTCGGTCTGGTTTGCGTTAGCAGTCATTAGCAGTGACACTGATGGAAATAGAAACGCCAAACCGCTGCAACCGCTCTTTAAGACGCTCGCTTTAAATGAGGTTTGTAACTCCAGCGCCTGGATGTTTTTGTGTACTCATTCAGAAAGACGTTTCCGAGTAAGCTCTTGTGTTCAGAACATTAGCAGCACATGCTTGACTTGGATGTCGTCGTACAGATGGTTTGCGAGAGCCAAGCCAAGGGGTTTCTTGCTAGTATGAGGAAGCCAAATAATGGGAACATAAAAGTTGTAGGACGGAGGGATGTGTGTGCGTTTAACAGGGGGCAGGAACAGCGAAGTATTCCTGCAGAAAATGCTGGGAATGAATTTAAATTACAGACGAGGAGGAATTCTGCATGTTTGGGTGAAGCAGGAGCTTCCAGGGGGGAAATACAGACACTGATGGGGGTCGCTCTCAAAGAACAGTCCCAGTCGCACCAGATTTTACTTTCTTTAAACTTTTGTATTTGTGTTTTGGAAGGGAATCTTTGATTTGGTGACCAATGGAAGACTAATGGGAACTACGGATAACTCTTTATCATTAACCCTAGGCCGAACCCTAAAGCAAATGCAAGACTTGAACAGATAACTGAGTAAATTCTTCGTAAATTCTTTTTGAAAAAAAAAAACAACAAACATAACGATCTAACAAAAAATGATTTAAAATTGTTCATTAAAATAATGACTTTCAAAATATGACTTTTAAAATAACATTTTTATTTTTTAAATACATTTTTAAGTATTTTTTCTTATGTCCCCGCGATACCAAATGGGGACATACAAATTGGCTAATTTTTAAAT
>NW_015552615.1:1218053-1222525 GCF_001515605.1 Sinocyclocheilus anshuiensis | reverse complement strand
CCCCCCCCCCCCCATTTTTATTAGTAATAAATCTTTGGAGACCAAAATACTGTTGTACACAATGGTTTCTGTTACCGCTTCCTGATAATGGAGTAAATTCTGGTAGCATTACTTGTGTAGTGTGTGTTTATTTAAAGACAAAACAAAAATAGAAAATTAGATAGTTAATGCATGAAGCATTTTAAATTTAATCAAATTAAATGTAATAAATGTAAGTATTTTTTAAACCATTTTTAAAAATGTTTTTTTATTAATAATCTAATTGACACATACATCTTTTTTACTTTTTCCCTGATAAATTATTTTTTTTTCATGTTAATTATATTAGTAGTAAGTAATAAAGGTGAAAAATACTGCACAATGACCCATGTTGGGAATTATGGATCGTGTAAGCTATTATGAACTGACCCTCCTCCTTCTTTCTTCGTCCGTTCTGTGGGAATGAACGTCACCCAAACCCCCCAATTAGCCTGCGCTATCTCTAACGAAGCCGCGGCCTCCTCACCCCTCCACGGCAGACAGCAGATGTCCGTGTTTCTGCGGGAAGCGTCCGCTCCGTCACACCGACAGAGACGGCAAGATGGCTCTCGCTTTCTCAGAAACGGCCATTACCTACTTTCCTGCGCAAGAAATTACTCCACGGCTCACAAGACATATCCAGCTTAATTAAAAGCATCTGTCCCGCCTAACAATACGCAGCTAGTCCTGTTTATTCTCCTATAATTCACTAAACAGCTCTAATCAAAACAACCTGGCTGAATTCCCTGGCCAGCCTTGAAGCCATTATCAGATGCAAGGAATTTCTGTTTTCTAAGAGTACTTTGTTCGTTCTTTCCTACAAAAACCCTCTCTTGTTGTAAGGAATTGTCTATAATTGTCTTAAATTTGATGCACAAAAACAAGGCCATGGGGGTGCATGTACACTAAGCCTGTTCAATAGTTTATACAGTCTCGTTTTTACAAGCTATGTTTTGTCCACTCCAAATTTTAGATGTATTTTCTCTGTTTCATCAGTTGAACAATTGACATCAAGTCTTGTTGCAAAGCAGTCAGATTGTATTGACTGGACGGTTGATGTTAATCCAGCATTGTTAGCTCCACCATATGGTTGATTCTCACGGTCCCAGGACGCTTATTTAAGCCGGGATGCTTATGATGTGAGGGACAGGACGATGTGAATGACTGTTAGTAAACCACCTGTCATTGATGAAGCATGTTGATCCTTTATTTTGATGATCACTTTGACTCCCTTTTGGAAAATGTATGTGTCCACTACACTACACTTATTTTACTGTTCAAAAGATTTTTTTTTTTACCAAGTACGCGTTAAGTTGATAAAAAGTGGCAGTAAAGATATTTAAGATTTCTGTTTCAAATAAGTGCTGTTATTTTGAACTTTCTATTCATCAAAGAATCCCGAAAATTAAAATGTATCACGGTTTCCACAAAAACGTGAAGCAGCACAACGGTTTTCAACATTGATAATAATCAGAAATGTTTCTTGAGCAGCAAATCAGCATATTAGAATGATTTCTGAAGATCATGTGACACTGAAGACTGGAGTAATGATGCTGAAAATTCAGCTTTGCATCACTGGAATAAATTAGATTTTAAAATATATTCAAATAGAAAGCAGTTATTTTAAATTGTAAAAATATTTCACAATATTTCTGTTTTTATTGTATTTTCACTCAAGTAAATGTAGCCTTGGTGGGCATGAGATTACTTTACTGCTAACCCCAAACATATATTACAGTAGTAATATACAGTATACACAAATGTATTGTATTATATTATATTAACAGTATATTAGCTTAGTGCATATTAGCTTTTTTAATTTTAAGAAAAGGGTGTCTAGAGTCTTTCGCAATCCAGGTTGTGCAATCCATTTTTAATATTTTTTGGTTAAAGCTTTATGCAAAACGGGTCTATAGTTAGCACCTGTTTGCATATGCCTTCCAGCAAATCAATGAATGTCGAATAATTTAATTTAATAATTTTTTTTAATTTTTTAATTAATTACATTAATTTTTGTTTATTTTTAAATATATTTTTAAAACCATATTACATTCATATTTATTTAAAAATTATTTTAAATATTTAATTTTGTTTACATAACTGGTCCAAAAGGAAGTGTCTCTAGCTGATAATTTGGTTTCCTCTTCCATCAAACACATCAGGATTGTCTATGTTGTGACAAGTAACAAAGAGTTCTCTGCTTTGTTCTCCAACTGCTTTGGTTACTGGAATGTTGTTTCAAAATGCTATTACAATGTTCCATATGTGTGCAAATATAACTGTTCATTATATGTGTTTTAAGCCCCTCCCTCCAAGCTTTTGTTTTGACTTCCTGTGGGTGGAATCAGGTTTTAAATAGGACGTCCAGAGCCTCCCAAACCCTCCCGAACACACAGTATTTCTCCTTCTTGATTTGACCCGCCGTGACTCAGATAACATGACACCTCTCATTATCTCACCATCTCTAAAACCAATCTCATTTTCCACATGAGTTTGAAGAGGCTTCGAGGAACCAAACCAAACGGGTTGTTAAAGACCATAATTGCACCACTATCAACATTATTTTCCAGCATCATCAATCAGAGTTGCACATGCTAGAAAACTTTGGCGGTGTTAGATGAGTCTGTGCCATGTATTCATGGCGGACTGATTCAGATTTGATTTCTCAGGTTGGTCTTTTAAAGCTCAGAAGACATTATGAGGCTCAGTTTAGTTAGGGTCATTATTATAACTGATTGAGAAATTAAAACCCTTTCTGTGGGTCATTTTGATCGCACACTTTCCAAAAGCAGAAACCAAAGTCAAACTGATAATAAGATACATGAACATTTTGCTCTTGTATTGAGAAATCTCTGACTCTAAAACTCTTGCAGCAAATGTAAAATGAATCCATCTTCATGTGTCTAGTTCGGTAAAATTTTGCTTTGCATTTCACCAGAACTCTCCATCTTGGCAGCAAACACATGGCAAAGCTCCCAGTCGAGATACAGGTGTAAGTTGGTTAGGGTTGTGCTGGAAAAACACTTTGTGGTTTATTTACAGTAACAGTAACTGCTAAAAGTGTCTTAATTTTGATCGTTATGAATAATGAAACGCTAATGAACAATCCTGGCTAAATGTGCCCTAACATGGAAATTCCCATATTTAAGGGAGTTACTTGGCTTGGATTATAACTGGCAAAGCACTGTTGTCATGCAAAACGGTGACATCTGCAACGTTTGGCTTTTATTTAGACTTTGAAGAAACACAATAACTCTTACTGGCACGTATCCAAGATGAAAGATGGTTCAAAATGTAGGCAGCAACATCTTGCTGTCTTCTGAAATCCAAGGTGAAGAAATATTGACATATAAAAAAAAAAGTTTGCTTTGAGTTTGCTCATTTTTTTGTAACTCAAAAGTTACAATTAATCAGCCAGTATTTTTGTGTGCCATGCATTTTTATGCTGAATAAACTCTAAAGTTGAGGAAATTATTTTCAGTGTGCAATATGCATCAGATCTTCAGTTAATTGATTATAACCATTAAAGGGGTCATATGATGCTATTTCAATTTTTCCTTTCTCTTTGGAGTGTTACAAGCTCTTGGTGCATAAAGAAGATCTGTAAAGTTGCAAAGACTAAAGTCTCAAATCCAAAGAGATATTCTTTATAAAAGTTAAGGGTCAACCACACCTACCTAAAACGGCTCGTTCTAACACGCCCCCACATGTCTACGCCACGATGTGGGAAGATTTGCATCAACACTGTTCCAGAACACTTCAACCCAAATATTCAGATGTGTGCAGCACATTTTATGGAGGACTGTTATGGAGTAAACATTTTATGTTTACTGATTCTGGGAGAGTAGACTACAATGCCGACTGTTCTGACTCACAGATTTTAAGTACGTTTTTTATATTTAAAGAGTTTTTATATTTTATAGTTTTCATATTTAAAGCAAGTTTTTTGGGCAGTGTAGAGTAGGGCTTGTTGTTTGTCATTTCTCCGATCACAAATGCAGACATGGCTTTATGTTTACGCGGCGCGATACAATGCAACGCAACGCGTCGTCACACGCTTGAGGTATTCGGCCAATCACAACGCACTGGATAGCTGGCCAATCAGAGCACACCTTGCTTTTCAGATCGAAGAGCTTTGTAAAAATCGACGCGTTTCAGAAGGGCATGGGAGAAACATTAATGTACAGTATGTGGAAAATAATGTGTTTTTTTAACCTTAAACCGCATAAACACATTTCATTACACCAAATACACAAAATAATGTTCTTTTTAGCAGCATCATATGACCCCTTTAAAGGAATGGTTCACCCTAAAAAGAAAAATTGCTGATAATGTACATTCAAAGATGAGTTTGTTTCTTCATCAGAACAGATTTGGAGAAATGTAGCATTCCATCACTTGCTCACCAGTGGATCCTCTGCAGTGAATGGGTGCCGTCAGAATGAGAGTCCAAA
>NW_015552615.1:1199067-1217967 GCF_001515605.1 Sinocyclocheilus anshuiensis | reverse complement strand
GTCCAAACAGCTGATAAAAACATCACAATAATCCACAAGTAATCCACACCACTCCAGTCCAGCAATGAATGTCTTGAGAAGACAACAGCTGCGTGTTTGTAAGAAACAAATTCATCAAGACGTTCTAACAACAAACCATTGACTTTTAAAGTAAAAGTCCATAATCCATAATAATGCTTCCTCCAGTGAAAAAGTCCATCTCCTGTTGTCCTCTTACATCAAAATCCACCCACATATTTGTTTAGAATTGTTTTGAACTGATTTGGCTTCTAAACGGTGCTTTACAGATTTCTCTCCTGATTCAGACCAGATGACTTTTTCATTGGAGGAAGCATTATTATGGATCATGGACTCATATTTTAGCTGAAAGCAACAGTTTGAAGATAAAAATGTATGTCTTAATGGTGCATTTGTTTCTTACAATGTTTCTTTTGGTTTCTTAAGATGTTAAATGATGGACTGGAGTGGTGTGGATTACTTGTGGATTATTGTGATGTTTTTATCAGCTGTTTGGACTCTCATTCTGACGGCACCCATTCACTGCAGAGGATCCATTGGTGAGCAAGTGATGCAATGCTACATTTCTCCAAATCTGATGAAGAAACAAACTCATCTATATCTTTGATGGCCTGAGGGCAAGGACATTTTCATTTTCGATTGAACTATTCCTTTAGATCAGGGGTGCCCAAACTCGGTCCTGGAGGGCCGGTGTCCTGCAGAGTTTAGCTCCAACTTGCCTCAACACACCTGCCTTCAAGTTTCTAGTATGCCTATAAGAGCTTGATTAGCTGGTTCAGGTGTGTTTAATTGGGGTTGGAGCTAAACTCTTCTGGACACCGGCCCTCCAGGACAGAGTTTGGGCACCCCTGCTTTCGATGATTGTATCTGTAATTTTAAGATTTATGTTTAAACATTAAGAAGCAGCTTTTGAAATGTCTGATGATGAGCAGGTCTGGAGTTGTGAGTTATAGATGTATAAGCCAGACATTCAGCTTTCATGAAACAGTTGAAAATCCAGATGTATGTCAAGTTGACCTGGAGATTACTGAGCTAACTCACTAAGCCAGGTACAAGGAACGAGATCCCGCGGTAAGCACCGTGTGGAAGGCTGCATCGGAAACTATGAGAGAGAGAAAGAGAGAGATTAAGAAAGACAAAGAGAGGGAGGCACAGCGCCTAAAGGCGTAGACCAGTCTTTATGGTTCAGTGAAAGGTAAAACTCATTACTCGTTCTGCCATCTTCAACCAGCTGTCTAACTTGGCTAAAAAAAGGTCTCAAGGCCTTCCGCCTTCATACTGATAACACGCAAATTTGGAACTAGTTAGGTGAAAAAAAGACAGTGATACAAAGCAAAATAGACTAAAATTAGCATGTGAGGAATTGCTTACAGATAGATCTAAACGCCTTGATGCGAACAAATTCAGGTTTGCTGATAAAGGTTTCCAGATGAAGATTTAATTGCTTTTATTGCTTTTATTTCATAGCTCACTACATTTTTTTTTTTTTTAACTAAGGTTTTGTTTTGTATAAACGAGACGTTTCTCCACTGTAAAAATAGCAAGAAAAACAAGAAAATACTGTCCGTTTTTCTACTTCGAAAGTTCACGTTTAATTTAATGTGTTACTTGCTATTTCTTTTTTTTTAAATTTTTTACTAGCAATGTTTGGGTAAAAATTGTCTACGCCATTTCTTTTTTTTTAAATTGTAAAAAAAAATCTCAGGAGAAACACTAAAAAAAAGAGACTTACAATAAAAGAAAGATATAAATAAATGCATTTTTTAAAGTTGTAAATAAAACACTTCAAAATTTCATGTTTAAGTCAATGCTACTTGCTGTTTGCAATAATAATATTAGCAAAAAATAAAAATTTCAGTGTAGATATAAATCAATCAATAAATAATTAAATATTTGCAAAAATGTACATTTGAGTTGCAATCTTATCTGAAACACCGCATTATCAAGTCTTAATTTGTTTTCCATGTAATATTGTCAGTGTCTAGATACAATTGAGATTATTTTGTCATTCTGTGTTGTGTCTCCAATTTTTCCACAATTCTCATTCATTGACTTCAGAGCAGAACGTCCATTAAGTAAAATCCACTCATTTCTCCACTTTCTAATGGGAAGCGTTGAAGTTTCCTCCGAGAACCGCACAGTTTAAATGCACTCATGTGAATACCAAAATTAGCAGTGACTTAAAACTTGGTCTCTTTCCTTCAAGCTCTCACAATAAACAAAAACAACAAATAACCACTAAAAAATGTCATCTGGTGCAGTAAACATGCCACACTTTGTCTAAAACCTGGAATGAATCTTACAGACATTAAGTGTTTCCAGTCTAGAGTGAATCATGGCTCAAACACACTCATTTCCTGTATGTGTTTATCTGGGGGGGGTGTTAGCTGCCCGGGCTTGTTTTTAGCGCAAAACTGGATGGAAAGAGGGAGGATGACTGTAGCTGCAGTATCACGTATTTTTTTTTAAAGAGAATGTTCGATTTGAAAATTCAAATTGAAACCAACACAAAAATGGAAATTCCGTGATCAGTTACATCATGGAGTTTTTAGCGGAATGTTCCAAAAATCATCAAATGTATCACAAAAGTATCTCATTTGATTACAAAGTGACAGTTTTATTTTTGGGGCGAACTGTAATAAAAATGAGTATCACCGCCATGCAGGATAGGCTAGAATGATTTTCAGAAATGTAATTGACATTTTCGTTCTGATTCAGAACTTGATTACATGCTGAACAGTCCCCGTAGGTCAATGGTAGTGAAGATAGACAGTGCCAGTCTTGTGGAGTACCAAGCCCATCTTTTTCAAACCACACTGTAAAACAAGTAAATGCAAAGTATATTTATAGGCGGTGGAAAATAACCCATAAATATATTTGGCATGACAATACGATGCCTATAAATGTGTTTGCTGGAGGTGAACTATACCATAGATGTACCGTGTTTACTCTGGCTTTGTTTGTCTTTTGTTTAGGTGCTGTTTGACTTTGTATAAGACCACATTCCAGGGTAAAGATTTCTGGCAGAAGGAGCTGCATGCTGTTGAAATCTGTCTATGCCACCTTGTCAGAAAGTTCCCGTCTTTAAATAACAATGAGAATGAAGGGAAAGAGCACATCCTTTATCAAATCTATCAGGATGATACTCCGTTCTGTGTGTGTGGATGAGGGCGAGACTGCCGTTTCATTTTTAAAGGAATATTTCACCCAGAATGAAAATTCTGTCATCATCACGTCATTCCAAACCCGCATGACTTTCTTTGCATCATGAAACACAAATGAAGATATTTTGAAGAATCTCTAAACTCCTATTTTCTAGAAAGAAAGAGGTTAATGATAATGAATACATAAATAAAAATAAAATGCATGGTTTTTAGCATAAAACACAAATAAACATATTTTGAAGAATCTCTAAAAGGCCAGTTTATATACAGCAAAAAAAAAAAAAGTATATATATATATATATATATATACAGTGGGTTTCCTGTATTTTTGATCAAATAAATGCAGCCTTGATGAGCAGAAGAGACTTGTTTAAAAAACATTACAAGTCTTACTGATCCCAAACTTTTGTTTATATATATATATATATATATATATATATGTTTGTGCACTATATTCCAAGTCATTAGCATCGTATAATATTTCACCTTTTTTTCTCATTAGAAAGAAAAATACAAAGGGATGACAGGAGGGTGAGTAAATGATGACTGAATTTTCATTCTTGGGTGAACTAGTCCTTTAAAACAAATGCATTGCTGAGTGAATAGACTAAACATCTGGGAAGCCAATATTTGTGGTTCACTGACATTCTCAATGTTTTGAAATTCAACTCCCTATCAAATATGCTGGAATGTAATGTGGAGAAGAGAAAGCGAAATCAAGCAGCTGTACAGTGAATGTTACAGTAGAGTAAACTGGTACGCCGGACGCAGGCTTGTTCTCACTTATTTGTGCTTCAACCAGCATGCACCTGTCCGATCTCACTTCACACGGCTAAACAAGCGTGACTGTTGCACACAAAGTCTGCTGACACAAACACTTCTGCAGATAGATACGGCTGTATCTGACGAACAAACCAAACACATGGAAAAAACAGATACACACACAAGTGAGAAAGAGATGAACAGATTGTAAAGAAAATGTAAACCAAGTAAAACAGTTATCTTGGAAATGTCTCCAACTGTTCTCAGAACTCAAACATTTCTCATCAAAATCTCCCAAGATTAAATGATATGAGCTGCGATCCACATTATTACTGTATCAGGGCCAAATTAGTTTTTTAGTTCACAAATTACGGAATTGCTCAAATACAGTTCATTAGAAGTGGTTTAATAATTCACTGGTGTCATTTTAGTCATATTTGCGCCACATAAGTTTTACAATCTGTTAAACTGGCCTTGACCTTGCTAAATAATAATCAATAATATTTTTTCTCTTTTTCTTCTTGTTTCATTTATTGTGCAAACAAATAATTTTGAGCAATCTGTTTATTGTATATAAAATATGACAATGTAACACAACATCATTGTAAGTTAAAAATGTCATGCCTCTTGAATATAAATAGTAGTAACAAAGAAACATCACTAATAATAATAATAATAATAAATGAATAAATAAATAAAAAGGGCACCGGTCAGTTCAGGTAGTTGCATATTTTTGTGTATTTTTATTATTATTTTTGGAATTTTTAAAATGTCTTTTATTACATCAAAACTAAATATATGGCTTTAATCACGGTTAATCGTATTTTTAAAGTAACTTTAGGTAACGATTCCTAGTTCACGAGTTCGTGAATCTTTTTACTGACTCAAATAAACGAACCGGTTCATAAGAGCCTTTTGTTAGCGAATCGCACATCACGGATCGCGCTGCGTTGCTGTTGCTTGCGTGCAACTTTGTCGCGCGGATTTTCTGTCGAAAGCTTTATGCTTTCTCGATTTTAAATGATCGTTGCGAACTTTTCCTTTGAACACCTAGTTGTTGCTTTCAAGCTTGCGTATGACAACAATTCTGACTGAATGACAACAGGCTCGTCTGACTCATCTATTCGGAGACAAGGTATGTAGGCCTCCTTCAATGAAACATGAATCGAAAGCTCCTGGAAGTCTCCCGAACTCTGAGCTTGACTGTATAAATCACTTTCTACGTTTGTTGAATGATAAACAGAAGCTCAGATGTTCTGCTTTCTCCTTTCACAGAAAAAGAAGGCCTGGATCAACGTGGGGGTGAATAAATGATGCCAAAACTGTCATTTTTCAGCGAATTATCATGTCTTTCAACGCAAACGTGTTGAAAACATTCCTGGTTCTCCTCATCGAGCAATGTAAGCACACATCAGTTGTCAGACAAATCATTCTCTCCTTTTGTGTGTCACTGTCACAGCAGCTAGCTCAGTTGATCTTTAAGACAGTTACTATGAATATAACAGCTACTGCGGCGAAGAGAGGCAAGAAGACCAGAAAATCCGGTTTGCAAAAGTGTGGAGTCCCTCCCAATGCATCTTTCACAGGTATGTGTGTGTGTTTTCTCTTTATTGCAGATAAATTAGAACTCGACTCCTTTCATGTTGTGATGGTTTGTCATTGTCTTGGGTGTGAGAAACCAATCCAACTGTACAGATGCAATGACTCACTCATTCAGAGGCATCATGGGCTGGGAAGCACACAGAAGAGCAAGGTGTGCTGGTTTTTGGCAGATGATCAGCTATTGAGAAATCGCATTTCTGGGTGGTGGTGACAAACACTGTGAGGAAAGACATTATTGTTTATGATTTCCAGTGAACAGTTGCAGAGACTATATTCCGCTATTACTTATGAGAAATTGTAGTTGTCTTCCAAGTTGCATTGCAAAAAGTGATTTTCTTATTCAGTATTTTTGTCTTTGTTTTCCAATACGATTAGATAAAAAGTATATCTACTTGTGAAGCAAAACCAGAAGACATTGAGTCTTGTTTTATGTTAAATTAAAGTGTCCTCCAGAGGCTGTTCCAGAAATGTGGACAACTTAATTATCTTTCCTACTAAAAAAAAAATCAGTTTTCATCAAATTTTAAGCCAATTTATGGAAAAGGCAATTTCATAAAGAATTGTGATGTGCTTATTAGGGCTGCACAATTAATTGAATTTCTAATCGTGATCACAATTATGGATGCCACAATTGCGTAATCGTTCAAAGCGGTGAAACATGAATCGAAAGCTCCTGGAAGTCTCCCGAACTCTGAGCTTGACTGTATAAATCACTTTCTACGTTTGTTGAATGATAAACAGAAGCTCAGATGTTCTGCTTTCTCCTTTCACAGAAAAAGAAGGCCTGGATCAACGTGGGGGTGAATAAATGATGCCAAAACTGTCATTTTTCAGCGAATTATCATGTCTTTCAACGCAAACGTGTTGAAAACATTCCTGGTTCTCCTCATCGAGCAATGTAAGCACACATCAGTTGTCAGACAAATCATTCTCTCCTTTTGTGTGTCACTGTCACAGCAGCTAGCTCAGTTGATCTTTAAGACAGTTACTATGAATATAACAGCTACTGCGGCGAAGAGAGGCAAGAAGACCAGAAAATCCGGTTTGCAAAAGTGTGGAGTCCCTCCCAATGCATCTTTCACAGGTATGTGTGTGTGTTTTCTCTTTATTGCAGATAAATTAGAACTCGACTCCTTTCATGTTGTGATGGTTTGTCAATGTCTTGGGTGTGAGAAACCAATCCAACTGTACAGATGCAATGACTCACTCATTCAGAGGCATCATGGGCTGGGAAGCACACAGAAGAGCAAGGTGTGCTGGTTTTTGGCAGATGATCAGCTATTGAGAAATCGCATTTCTGGGTGGTGGTGACAAACACTGTGAGGAAAGACATTATTGTTTATGATTTCCAGTGAACAGTTGCAGAGACTATATTCCGCTATTACTTATGAGAAATTGTAGTTGTCTTCCAAGTTGCATTGCAAAAAGTGATTTTCTTATTCAGTATTTTTGTCTTTGTTTTCCAATACGATTAGATAAAAAGTATATCTACTTGTGAAGCAAAACCAGAAGACATTGAGTCTTGTTTTATGTTAAATTAAAGTGTCCTCCAGAGGCTGTTCCAGAAATGTGGACAACTTAATTATCTTTCCTACTAAAAAAAAAATCAGTTTTCATCAAATTTTAAGCCAATTTATGGAAAAGGCAATTTCATAAAGAATTGTGATGTGCTTATTAGGGCTGCACAATTAATTGAATTTCTAATCGTGATCACAATTATGGATGCCACAATTGCGTAATCGTTCAAAGCGGCAATTAATCGTTCAAAGTCCACTTATGTTATTCTGCACGCTTAAGATATGTTTTTTTTCTTTCTACATGTTATCTTAAGGGTTTTTCCATAGTTTTAGTTTTAGTATAACATTATAATACCATTCATATTTTTACTTTTTTTTATAATTTAAAGAAGAAACCAATCCGATGTATATTTGACATTTGAGGCTTAATACTATAGAAAAGCACTGAAGGTTTTTCAGTTTGTTTATTTTCATATAAAAATACGGCATGCAGTTGCATCAAACAATGGTATAAACATCATTTAATGTAAATTGTGATAATCGTAATTAATAATCGGATTACAATTTCAAGGGAATAATCGACAATTATGATTTTTGTCATAATCGTGTAGCCCTAGTGCTTATGCATTTTTGAAAAAAAGAAGAAGCTTATTTTGAAAATATAAATTAAAGATAGTGTAAGAAGCAAACAATATGTTTGAATATAAATATATATTTATTAGAAATATAATTTATTAAGTACTTTAATATATTGGAACAAAAATGGTTTAACCCAAAATATATGCAAAATATTACAGTCAAGCTTCACTATAAACATTATGAATACATAGGGTTAGTGAAATAACCCTAAGTCTAAATCCTTGGCATATTTTTTGCACGGTTGTTAACTAAAACTAAAACCATAAACATTTTTGTTTAAAATAACAAATAAAATAACTGAAATAATTTATTTTAATTTTTACTGTTTAAATTGTTTAAAAAAAGTATATTCCAATTAAATAATTATAAGTGATATAAATTAAAAAATATAAAAAATCTTAAATTTAGTTTATTTCAGCTAGTTACTAATGCAACTAATGTTCTCGTTTACAGTTAGTGTAACTTGATGTTCTAAAATCACTAAAATGAAAACTGAAATAAAAACTATATACAGTAGACACGTATTACAAAAAAACTAATAAAAACAAAATTACTAAAACTAACTAAAATTAAAATGAAGAAATAAATAAATTAAAATACTTTTATTAAATATTTAAAAAAGTAATAAAACTATAATAATATCTCAGTGATACTAAAATAACACTAGCTTGTTAGCTGCATGATTTTGCTTCAGACATGAATGAGACCTCAAATCTCGTGACTTCTATGTGTGCATTTTTCTAAGAAATCAGATTATTATTTTTTTTGTTCTGGTGGATGATAAAGCAGGCGGTAACCGCACTGCAACGCCCTGGCAGCCACCCACAACACCCTAACACTGCGGGGGGGAGTTTTGCCGCTCACGTTTTCATCAGAAAATATGATCTAGTTCTCACATGATTATACTCAGTGTTTAAACCCAGTCAGCGTGTCGCGTATCGTCCTCTATAGCAGCAGAAGTATGCGGCCCGTGAGAGAGTTCAGGCCTGAACGTGTCAAGCTGTGACATGTTTTGCTGAATTTGCACAGTACGCTTAATAAGGCGAGATGTGTAACCCTTTACAGGCAGCATGAGAGAAGCAAAGCCCTTAATTCCTCTTAATCGACCGAAAGGATTTACAGAACCAGAGAATACAAATGTTACCGGATGTTTCCAAAATACGTGGCGTTAGGTGAGATGTTAATCAAGGACAGGCCCTCCCTCTGTCCTCTGAAATGAAAACTGCCACTTCTATGTTTTCCCCCCTTGTTCTTTCTTTCCTTCTCTTTTTCTCATCCCGTCACAGTCTGTTGTATTTATTCATGGTTAGTTGGTAAGTAAAGGCGCACTTCGTAAATCTAAGTGCACTCACTGACCTCTCAATGTTGGCCTTCTGTCAAGACATGCAACAAAACCGGAAGTTATCTAGAGCTATGAACGACATTGACTTTCGATTAGAGCAAGACAAGACATTGAATTAGACACTTCTCTAGAATTGAATTAGACTCATCTGGACAATGTCATTTCTGGAGCTCTGTCGGACGTTAGAACAATGTTCTGCAGCTGTATTTGCAACGCTTCATGTCTCGTTCGCAATGGCGGTGATTAAATTGCTCTGTGTTGCCAAGTCTCTGTATTTTCGGTTGCTAGTAGGCATTCATACAGCTGGTTAGTCTAATATTATTGATGGGATGCCAACTAACCATATCTTTGCAACTTTGCACACTTTTCTGTTTCAGAGGTTGAATTTTATTGAAGCGGATTTCAACTTTTAGTTTTTTTCCTTTTTGATTAGGATCTCAAAACAACATTTCATCATTTAGTTTTGCTATTTGGTGAAATCATACATTTTCCAAAAAAAAAAAAAAAATATTATAATAAATTAATAAAATATTGAAATGAAAATTGATGTTTCACAAAAAGCAATACTATTAAAAATAAATTAAAATTTCAGATTTGAAAGTTTAAAAGTGTGGATCTGGGACAAATAGCAACAACAATATTAATAATAATGATAACAACTTAAAATTGAAGGTGTGGATCTCGAACAAGATTAAAGCTATAATAATAACACCAAAATACATAAAGGGTGTTTGTCTCGGATTCCCAATCAATCTTAATTTATTATTAGTTTAATAATTATTTTTAAAAAATCTTATTTTATTTGTATTATTATCCTACTCCTATTTGGATAATTAATAATAAAATATATAAAATAATGTTATTTAAAAAGTGTTATTAAAGTAATAAATTACTATTTATTTATTTATTTCCAAATACGAGTGAAAACTATTTCAATATTTTCTTGCGTTAAATTGATGATTTCTATACAAATGTTCTATTCACATTTAATCTGTCCCTCCGTTGTGGCGTCACTGTCTCCACAACCAACAATTTTGCCCGCAAGTAATAATTTATGTTAGTGTACTTGTTTACCAAGGAGACGTCGGTACCAGCGAAGAGCTTGAGATGAAATATGAGACATGTGATGCGGGAGGAAATCAGAAGACAAATACAAAAAGTAAATATCCCTGGTGAACAGAATTGCATTATTGTGCATCATTTCCAGTCAAGCTGTCATTTGTCAAATGATGCCATTTAAGTGTAAAAATAGTATTTAACAGGATTTAGGAAAAAAATGCCAGCTATAAAAGTAGGAATAAAATGCTATTTCCACTACAGAATGCATCAAATTAAATAAACTAGTTGCAATGTTTCAAGTGTTTTTTTCCCCAGCTATTTCATTTTTTATGAGGATTCGCTTGATCTTCAAAAATTAACAAATACCTGCTACTTTTATTTCCATTTCAGTCCGCTGTTGTTTATTTTAGACATTCTCCAGTCTACAGTATCTTTGTGTTTGTCTTTTACTCTCAGTTTGGCACGAATGCTCTTCTCAAAGATGTTTGCGTGTTATGCTAGGCTAGACCGTACGCTATGCTAACTGACAGAGCCTGTTTTGTGTACATGGCCTACAGGGTGAGGTCACGCAAATCTGGGGCAAGACAAGGAGGTCAGAGGCAGTTGAACCGAAAGCGTGTGAAGGTGATCTGCCGATACTCACTGTTTGTGTTTGTCTGTCTGTGTGTGTGGAAGAGGATGAAAGAGGCAAAGCCAGGCCAAGGGTGGGAGGGCAGCTGCGTGTAAACATCCTGCGGGCAACGGGACTCGTCCTGGGAAATATTTGTCTTAGCTGGTAACGCAGAGAGGCAGCCAAAGCCTTCATCTGGCCCTCAGCTATTTTCTCAGAAATTCTGGAGGGACGAAGGGCGGAGAGGAGATGGACAGAGAGAGAGTACAGTGATGGGTAAAGAGCAAAGACGTCATTTACACTGAGAACATGGATGATTTTTGTCTCCACCACGTTGTCACCACAAAGTGTTTTGTCTTGTGGCATTGGCATATTTTTGTTTCAAACATAAACCAGATAAAAATAAGCTTAATCATTAACAAGTTTGGAGATTTTTTTTATGTTTTTGAAAGAAGTCTCTTCTGCTCACCAAGGCTGCATTAATTTGATCAAAAATACAGAAAAAGCAGTAATATTGTGAAATATTATTACAAATTCAAATAACTGTTTTCTATGTGAATAGATTGTAAAATGTAATTTATTTCTGTGATCAAAGCTGCATTTTCAGCATAAATTCTCCAGTCTTCAGTGTCACATGATCCTTCAGAAATCATTCTAATATGCTGATTTGCTGCTCAGGAAACATTTCCTATTATTATCAATGTTGAAAGCTGTTTTGATGCTTCATATTTTTTGTGGAAACCATAATAAAAGTTTTTCTGGATTGAAGTGTTTTTTTATTTAATTTTTTCAGGATCTTTTACAAATAGAACTTCAGAAGAGCAGCATTTATTTTATCAGTTTAATCAGTGATGAATACAATTAATAATAAGCATTAATTTCTTTAAAAAAAGGAAAGAAAAGAAAATTCTTACTGACCCCAAACTTTTGGTAGTGTATATATTCCAAATATCCAATTTAAATCATGTTTTTATATTATATAGGTAAATATTTTATGCTACCATGTTTTGCAGTCAAAGTCATTTTAAGCATTTAAATTGTTCAAAAAGATTCATTTCAGGATCAGTTCATCACATAACATTACAATATTGTAAAATTATTGTGCACACTTTAAGGTGAATGTCTGATATTGTGGCAAAGGCCATAAAATAGAAGTAAAAGTAAAATTAAGTAAAGTACGTAAAATTTCAACTATAGTAAATATTAGAGATGTAACGATTCACTCGTTTTCTCGATGCATCGATTACAAACCCTTTCCCCAGCTATTTCATTTTTTATGAGGATTCGCTTGATCTTCAAAAATTAACAAATACCTGCTACTTTTATTTCCATTTCAGTCCGCTGTTGTTTATTTTAGACATTCTCCAGTCTACAGTATCTTTGTGTTTGTCTTTTACTCTCAGTTTGGCACGAATGCTCTTCTCAAAGATGTTTGCGTGTTATGCTAGGCTAGACCGTACGCTATGCTAACTGACAGAGCCTGTTTTGTGTACATGGCCTACAGGGTGAGGTCACGCAAATCTGGGGCAAGACAAGGAGGTCAGAGGCAGTTGAACCGAAAGCGTGTGAAGGTGATCTGCCGATACTCACTGTTTGTGTTTGTCTGTCTGTGTGTGTGGAAGAGGATGAAAGAGGCAAAGCCAGGACAAGGGTGGGAGGGGAGCTGCGTGTAAACATCCTGCGGGCAACGGGACTCGTCCTGGGAAATATTTGTCTTAGCTGGTAACGCAGAGAGGCAGCCAAAGCCTTCATCTGGCCCTCAGCTATTTTCTCAGAAATTCTGGAGGGACGAAGGGCGGAGAGGAGATGGACAGAGAGAGAGTACAGTGATGGGTAAAGAGCAAAGACGTCATTTACACTGAGAACATGGATGATTTTTGTCTCCACCACGTTGTCACCACAAAGTGTTTTGTCTTGTGGCATTGGCATATTTTTGTTTCAAACATAAACCAGATAAAAATAAGCTTAATCATTAACAAGTTTGGAGATTTTTTTTATGTTTTTGAAAGAAGTCTCTTCTGCTCACCAAGGCTGCATTAATTTGATCAAAAATACAGAAAAAGCAGTAATATTGTGAAATATTATTACAAATTCAAATAACTGTTTTCTATGTGAATAGATTGTAAAATGTAATTTATTTCTGTGATCAAAGCTGCATTTTCAGCATAAATTCTCCAGTCTTCAGTGTCACATGATCCTTCAGAAATCATTCTAATATGCTGATTTGCTGCTCAGGAAACATTTCCTATTATTATCAATGTTGAAAGCTGTTTTGATGCTTCATATTTTTTGTGGAAACCATAATAAAAGTTTTTCTGGATTGAAGTGTTTTTTTATTTAATTTTTTCAGGATCTTTTACAAATAGAACTTCAGAAGAGCAGCATTTATTTTATCAGTTTAATCAGTGATGAATACAATTAATAATAAGCATTAATTTCTTTAAAAAAAGGAAAGAAAAGAAAATTCTTACTGACCCCAAACTTTTGGTAGTGTATATATTCCAAATATCCAATTTAAATCATGTTTTTATATTATATAGGTAAATATTTTATGCTACCATGTTTTGCAGTCAAAGTCATTTTAAGCATTTAAATTGTTCAAAAAGATTCATTTCAGGATCAGTTCATCACATAACATTACAATATTGTAAAATTATTGTGCACACTTTATGTCTGATATCTGATATTGTGGCAAAGGCCATAAAATAGAAGTAAAAGTAAAATTAAGTAAAGTACGTAAACTATAGTATATAGTAAATATTAGAGATGTAACGATTCACTCGTTTTCTCGATGCATCGATTACAAACCCTGACGATGCATATGCATCGATCTTGAAACATGGATTTTTGAATCGTGAATCGCCGATTTTGGACATTAATCGATTTAAAACGCTAAGAATCGAATGAATCGCGATTTCTATAGCGATTCAATGCTTTCAAAATATATACACATTAAATTACTTCAAGCACGAATTGAACAGTGTTGGTGCCTCGCATCTCTCCTTCACGCGCTCCACTATTTACCGCCTGACTGTCACAGGATTGCACCCGCGCTCCGTTCGTCTCAAGAATGATAAATGTGTTTTAACAATGTCGTTGAACCGAATGTACGAAGGAAAATTAAAATAACCACACAACAACCTTGAAATAAGCGCGCATGGCTTATCTGATAATCAGATGCATGAAAGTAGCGTTCGTTGCTATAGCAAACAGACATCGGGCGCGTTTTCTTTCAGAATCATCATTCGCCGATGGAGAGGAAAAGTTCAATACTATAGCATTTTATTTTATGAAAATGAGATAAAGACGTTTTTGCACTGAAAGAGAAGTGATCTCGCACTCATAGAACTCAAGACGTGCCAGGCTATATCTGCAGCTAAGCTGTATAAAAAGCTGAATGAACTGATGAAACGTTAAGACAATAAACACAATAAATAAATAACATTTATGAATGATGCAGTGCTAATTGACATATTTATTACAGTGCAGAAACTATAAAGTATATTTTCTACCTTATTCTTTGCAGAAAATTGAAATAATTGTTTGTAGTAGGCCTATATAAATCAATCATAAAATTGCCATTAGGAAAAAAATGATAGATTACAAATGATTGATTATTGTCCAGCAGTGTATTTGATTTCTTATAGCAAATTCAAAGTAAGAGATAAGAAAATAATTCAGTGTAAAAAATAAAATAATAATAATACATACATACATAAATTATTGTATTTGACATTTGTCACTTCTGAAATGATGGATACGCCCCTGGTGTGACAAAATGTTAGCCTATACATAATACTTTTAAAGCTTTTTTTAATTTTTTTTTTACATACATACATTTCTACATATGCCATGTCATGCCATAGCATCATTAAACTAGCATCTAATAATGGACAAAAGTGTTTTTTTCTCTCTAACCTATGGTTCTGTAACCATGAAGGCTGCTGTGTAATTTGCCCCCTGATTAAGCATTTAAAGAATTTAGGGGAAGCATTTAAATAATCTTGTGAATGCACTTAAAGAATGCAGAATCGAATCGTTAATCGAATTTAATTGTGAATTGAATTTTCCACACAATTTTTTTAAACAAAGTGACGCCTTTGGCAAATGTCTGTGGTTGTAGACCAATCCGAGAGGGCAAGAGGAGGAGAGGAAGATGGATGTAGACAGGCGATGTTGGCGTTGGGGGCGAGTGTCCGTAGGGCCAGGCGTTCAGGCGAGAGGGATGACGGGCATCATGGGAGTCCGAGGGCGGCAGCGAGCAGTGCTGGGTGTTTGGGGCTTCTGGAGGTGGAGAAAGCGACCTGCAGGTCTCATCTGAAGAGCTTTGCAGAGGGCTTTCAGGATCTCATCTGACACTCGGCAGGCTTCTCAAGGCTGATACACACAAACGCAGAAGGAAACGGTCACATCTTGTAGCTCTCGCACACGGTACATGCTTACACATGGTCATACGTGTGGACAAGTGCATATATCAGCTGCACAAGATCCTCATTATTAAATAAAATGTGACACAGAGGAGCATGTATTTATTTCCCATGTATGTCTGTAGGCTCAAGCCCTGTGGCATAGCTGATCCTTACACTGATGAAATGACACAATGCATTCCTATTAAACCCAATAAGATTATCTTAGATTATATGAAAAAGGATGCTCATGTTCAGTGATATTGTGCTCATATTTGTGTATGCTTGTGCTTAGTTAATATGTTGTCAGTTTATAAAGAGCACAGTAGCTGATATAATGCAGATAAATATTTTGAAAACAATTTAATGATAGACAACGATATGTAAAATATTTGTAAAATACTCCAAAAAATGTACATCATATATGGATATATATGGATAATGATGCTCATGTTTGGTGAAATTTTGCTTTATTTATGTATATGAGTTGTCAATATCTAGAGAGCACAGTTGCCAATATAATGCAGATAAATATTTTTAAAACAATTTAATAATAGACAATGAGATGTAAAATATTTGTGAATGTTATAAATATTTTACATTGTCCATTAAAATCGTAGTATTTATTTGTTATTTATTAATTATTTATTAGAATAGTATTTATTAATATTTTGAATGATCCTTTTTCATATTTTCAGTTTTAATTTTTATTTAAAAAAATGTCAATTTTTTTTTTTTTTTTTTTTTTTTTTTATATTTTCAATAAATTGACTTTATTTTTATTTTAGTTTTGGTTTTACTAAGGCAACGTTTCTGTTCATTTAGTTTTCATTTTTTATGTTTAGGTTTTTAATCTTATTAATATGAAAAAGATATTCAGAAAAATATGCAAAATATATTTCAGTGTAACAGAAACTGGATGGGATGTCTTGGATGTACTTGGGATAAATTTGTCCTCATTTGTAAAATATATATATATATATATATATGTGTGTGTGTGTGTGTGTAAATGGTGTTTTTTTTTTTTTTTTCAAAATTGCAACATGTTTTCTATAGAGTCAATAAGAGTCAGTTCTTAGTGTAATTATTGCACAGTATTCTACAGTATTGTACAGTTATATAGTGCTGTAAGTCATTCTCAGTTTGCACCTAAAAATGTGCCTCCTTAATCATTTTAAATATCACATTCCTTGTAATTATTTGCAGTTTATTCTTTGGAAAGGTTTTTGATCAATCACTCTTCATTGGCTATTTGCTATTGATATGTACCAAGGAAAATATCACTTACTTTTCTTACAGAGTTCATGTAGAAATCTAGTTGTAGCCTCTGTGTTGTACTGAGCCATTCTGAGACAATGCTGAGCTGGAGAGAGACGTGTTTAAACACGCAGGGTTTCACTGGAGGAAAAGTGACAGAATGGAAGAAATTAACACACGCACTACATGATTAAGCAGGCCGGTTTTTATTTACTGGGTTTATTGCAACAAGTCAGTATTGTTTTTTTTACTGGCACTAATTTTAATATTTTCACTTTCTCATAATATCGTCTTTATGTCCTAAACATATGCATCTTTCGCCGAGCATGAATTGAAGTTCAAGGAAGCAAACCAAGCCAATTTATCACAATTTGTCTCTTCTAATCGTTCTCATCTGGAGTGCAGCAGCACTTGCGCTTTTCGCAATAGTGCATGCCATAACATCATCCCTGACTCATTTTTATGACAGGAAAATGTCATAGAACTGAATCTCATAGACAGTAGAGTAGAAACTTAAGTCTCATTGCATGCTTGTGATGTCTAGCTGGGTGTTAAATAACACAAGTAACACATATCCACTACTGTTACAGATATGGCAAGTGCAACAGCTTATATTTACATTATGATTTTGTTGTTTGTTATACTAATATTGATATTAGAGGCTTTAAGTTCAGACTTAAAGGAAATGAAAATGAAAATTTGCTGAAAATGTGCTCACCCTCAGGTCATCCAAGATGTAGATGAGTTTGTTTCTTCATCAGATTTGGAAAAATGTAGCATTGCATCACTTGCTCACCAAAGGATGATCTGCAGTGAATGGGTGCCGTCAGAATGAGAGTCCAAACAGCTGATAAAAAAATCACAATAATCCACACCACTCCAGTCCATCAGTTAATATCTTGCAAAAAGTTACGTGTTTGTAAGAAACAAATCCATCGAGACATTTTTAACCCCATAATCCATAATAATGAAAATGTCCATCTCCTGTTGTCTCTCACATCAAAATCCACCCACATATTTGTCTAGATCTGTTTTGGACTGTTTTATCTTGATCTGTGCAGACTTCTCTCCTGATTCAGAAAAGACCACTTTTAAAAGACCACTTCACTGGAGAAAGCGTTATTATGGATTCATATTTTAGCTGGAAGCAACAGTTTGAATTTTAAAATGTCTTGATGGATTTCTTTCTCACAAGTATGCAACTTCTCAAGATGTTAACTGATGGACTGGAGTGGTGTGGATTACTTGTGGATTATTGTGATGTTTTTATCAGATGTTTGGACTCTCATTCTGACGGCACCCATTCACTGCAGAGCATCCATTGCTGAGCAAGTGATGCAATGCTACATTTCTCCAAATCTGATGAAGAAACAAACTAATCTACATCTTTGATGGCCTGAGGGCGAGTACATTTTCAGAAAATGTAAATTTTTTTGGGTGGACTTTTTTGTTAAATTAATATTTTTTCCCAAAATGATAATTGTGTTATTCTACTCGGTCTACTGATTTTCTTAGTATGTACAGGTAGTGTTTTGATGGCGCATTTTTATTTTTGGTGGACTATTCATTTAAATGATTGCTGGAACAGAATGTATCTTTGTGTTGTTTGAAATGTACAGCTACCACGTCTGACATACAAGCCCTTTTACGCTCTGCAAGTGGAAGGGGGGCATATTATGCAAGAGCCTGTGGTGTTGGAAGGGCAAATTACATCGCTGTCTCTTCCAGTGAGCATCACATTGTCTCACACACTGCTGTCCTTCCCCAGAGCTCACTGTAACCCTGAAGAACACACACACACACTACTTATCGGCACAGAGCAGTCATTGCACACCATAAAACACTATTTCTGTTAAAGTGTAATGGAGTAAGACAGGCTGGTTACACTCTTGGAGGACTAACATGATGAAAAACTTTACCACCAGAGTAGTTTGGATGTCACAAAACCTTTGTTTAATCGCTAGTAAGGCTTAAAAAGGAACAATCCACCAAATCAGAACAATCTGGACCAAAACCTCGTGCACAGCCTTGTTTTTTACTCCCTACATATGCAGTTACCTTCAAAGGCAGCATTCTAGCTAATGTGATCTCTTTAGTAAGGGTCTAGGATTTGGAATATTATTAGGCATTGAGATAAAAAATATCTATATTGCAGAAATATTGGGTCAAATATTTTATAACTACAAATATAGTTTTAGTTACTAAAATTTAGATTTAGATATAAGAATATTTTAAAATATTTTGTATTTTTCATTTTCATTTTAGTTAAAGTTTGCCATTTTTTTGGTGTGTTTTTGTCATTTTTATTTTTATTTTTAAAAACCATTATTGTTTTTTTTTAATAAAAATATGTAGTCTATGTAGTTTTTAGTTTTTATTCATTTCTATTTCAATTTTAGTTTTAGTTGTTTTAATGCATCAAGTTAAACTACATGAAAATTAGATTTTTTTTATTTCTCCCAACATTTATTTTATAGCATGTAACAAAAATTGTATTATTAATTTAAATTGTATGTAACAAAAA
>NW_015552615.1:1170099-1199057 GCF_001515605.1 Sinocyclocheilus anshuiensis | reverse complement strand
TATATCAACCTGTTCACAATCTGGAATTGCATGATGCAAAACTAACAACATAATACATTAAACATGAACATAAAATTTTAGGCAGTCCATTTGGAAGTAGATTGCTATTTTTTCATTATAAATGAAATGCATTTATAATCAACATTTTTAATCACCACACTCTGCCATCTGAATTTTTTTTTCCCCCACTAAACTTGTACATTATAATTTGGCTAAAATGAATTGTCTTAGGATGCAGCATGATGTTGCAGCCTACATTTTTGATGAGTCTTTGCATTGGGAGTGCACTTATGGTTCCATGAAATGCTATAGGTAGGCCGCTAACTAGGATTTGAAACGCAGCCGTACTGTAAGAACACGGAAGGTCAAAATCTTACAATGAAATAGAAAACAGTTCATTTTAATATCTATCCATCTTTCTGTTTCCCCTTTGGCCATGCAGATGAGTCTTGTGAAGATTAATTAGTGAATTAACTGAGCCTCCCTCAGGACTGTAGCCACGCCTCCTGCCGTAGGAGCTGCACTCAATTAGATCTAAACAGAAGCTTTCTCAAGTTCCTGTGGGGAGGGGGACCTTTTAATTGAATTATCATTACGCCCTGTCCTGATTATTCTCGTTGCATTGTCCTCCATCGTGTTAGACATCCTGCCTTCAGCGATAGCTCATGAGTTTAATGTGAGTAGAGAGGGAAGCACACAGACATGCATGTAACCCCTCTTCTGCTGTGTGACCTCAGAAATATACAGTATGGCACTGTGTGAATATGGAATTGGATGTATTCTATATAATGCAAATGCTAAATATAAAACTATAAAACTATTATATAAAAATAAAAACATTTGCCTACTTTTCAGCACAAGTATTTTGATTAAATATATATAAAATATTTCATTTTTTCTTGAATAAATAAATAAATGTATAACTTCATGTTTGTTTATATTTTATATAAAATATAAATCAATAAAAGATCTAAAATATTTATTTATATTTTATATTGTATTTATGTATAAGGAAAAGTGCATTTAATATTTTTTCACCATTTTATTTGCTCTTCATTCCATGTACTCTCTTTTAAAGTCAGCGTGAATCAAAACTGACTCTTTTTAATTTATTGCATGTTCCTGATCTTATTGTGCACAATTTATCAGTGCAAGCCATTTGAATGAAAGCTAAATTTTGTCTTTTATCAAAATCGAATAACTTGCTCTGCCTGGGAAATGCTGAAGACAGAAATCGCTCTTACGTTTTCAACGGCTTCCCAATCACAAGACTTCATTCTGGTTGCAACATCCACTTTTAAGGAT
Organism: Sinocyclocheilus anshuiensis; assembly: GCF_001515605.1. Lineage (NCBI taxonomy): Eukaryota > Metazoa > Chordata > Actinopteri > Cypriniformes > Cyprinidae > Sinocyclocheilus > Sinocyclocheilus anshuiensis. Next base: position 1,197,752 of record NW_015552615.1, on the reverse strand, counting down.
CCAATCAATTCCACATGCTTAAAAATAAGTCTTTCTTGTTCAGATGTCTTGTGGGTTGTGAATGCCATTTTTTGAGGTGACTTTAGTATGAGTTCAAGTAGAATAATTCAAGAATTAAAATCATGTTGAGTCCCCACTGTATATTACTGTAAATATACATGTGCACACATTTAAACATATTTGGACACAGCACATCCAAGTTGCGATAAGTTGACGTTCAGATGCATTCATAATTGTGCAAATTGCATTGTTGTGGATTTTTTTCCTCAACATCCACTTTTAAGGATCCAATCAATTCCACATGCTTAAAAATAAGTCTTTCTTGTTCAGATGTCTTGTGGGTTGTGAATGCCATTTTTTGAGGTGACTTTAGTATGAGTTCAAGTAGAATAATTCAAGAATTAAAATCATGTTGAGTCCCCACTGTATATTACTGTAAATATACATGTGCACACATTTAAACATATTTGGACACAGCACGTCCAAGTTGCGATAAGTTGACGTTCAGATGCATTCATAATTGTGCAAATTGCATTGTTGTGGATTTTTTCCTCTTGCTCAACATGGAACATGTTATCATTTCTTACATGTAAATGTATGACACATGCACACAGATGCGGGTTGAGGCATGTTCTGGCTCCTGTGTGGAGTCAGTGTGCTGCTGATTGACAGGTGATATACTGCAGTGGGCTGTGTAGCATGTGAACTAAGAAAACTATGCCATTCTGGTTGTTCAGTTCCCTCCAATTTTTAAAAATAGAAGTTCCAATCAGAAGATTTCTACAGTCTGATGAGCTTTTTAAAGGAATAGTTCACCCAAAAATGAAAATTTTCTGAAAATGTGTTCACCCTCAGGTCTTCTAAGATGTAGAAAAAGAATTGTGAGAAATGTAGCATTTCATCACTTGCTCACCAACGGATCCTCTGCAGTGAATGGGTGCCGTCAGAATGAGAGTCCAGACAGCTGATAAAAACATCACAATAATCCACAAGTAATCCACACCACTCCAGTCCATCAATTAACATCTAGTGAAGCCAAAAGCTGTGCGTTTGTAAGAATCAAATTCATCATTAAGACATTTTAACTTTAAACCGTTTTAAACCGTTAGACCTTTGCCCATTATCCACAATAATGCTTCCTCCAGTGAAAAAGTCCATCCCCTGTTGTCTTTTCACATCAAAATCCACTAACATATTTATTTAGGTCTGTTTTGGACGGTTTTGGCTTGTAAGCAATGCTTAATCTGTGCAGATTTCTCTCCTGATTCAGACAAGCCAAGTTTTTCACTACAGAAAGCAATATTATGGATTATGGACTCATATTTTAGCCAGAAATAATGGTTTTAAGTGTCTTGATGGATTTGTTTCTTACAGACATGCAGCTTTATATGGATTATTGTGATCAGCTGTTTGGACCCTGGTGATTCTGACGGCACCCATTCACTGCAGAGCATCCATTGGTGAGCAAGTGACGGAATGCTACATTTCTCCAAATCTCCCAGTGTTCTAAATGAGAACATAACTGAAGTCGCCATGGTTTCTAAATAGATGCGATTCCGAGTTAAAACTTTCTCCAGGGAACCATATGACCAACTTGAAAACCCCAAATGCTACTCGATAAGAAGAAGAACCATTGACTCTCCGACTGTCCCGTGGCACACAGCCCTGTGTAAATTTAGATGTTTGTTCCTCTCTGCGGTGATCCGCGAGGCTCCTTCTGCGATGGCCGACAGTGTGTCTGCTTTCCGTCCCTCTACATCTGCAACTGATCTCCAGCAGACCAAAGATTCTCAGAGAGCGAGAGAGAGAAAGCAAAAGGGAGTAAAAAAAAAAGGGGGAAAAAGTAGTTTACAGCGCGTTGGTACATCCTGTCTTAATGAGAACCCCCATCTGTCCCCAGCAGGACGGAGAAAGGGCTGGTGCTGCGGAGAGAAAGGAGAAACCGAGGAGCTGAGGAAGGGGCTGCTCGGCTCTCAGTTGCGGGGGCCCCGTGGTGACCCCTGTGTATAGACGCTTCTCATTAGCTTAAGCCGGGGAAGCTTGTTAACCTCGTTAATCGCAGAAGGAGCTCGCAGAAAGAGCTGGAATTTACTGCCAGTTTTTTCCTCATCAAAGGACAGCATGCAAGGGGGGCGAGTGTGTGTTTAGAGAAGGTGTGGGGTTGCGTTGACGAGACCGCCAGATAATAGCGTCCTGCGATGGGAAGGAGCGTTCGAGGCAGGTGTGAGAATTTTGGTTGTTCACGCATGTGTAAACGCGAGTATCAGGAAGCGTTTGCTTATGATTTGCAGGGAGAACGAAGCAACCAAAGTGCAAAGTTGCTAAGATGATCGAATCAGGTGTTGCTGCTAGAAACTGGCCCAAGGCAAAAAAAGTCAATCTTCATGTCTCTTATGATATGCCATTTTAGCATGTTGCTTTGCATTACCATGCTTGTTTTGAGTGTTTTTTAGCAGGGGTGGGAATCTTTTGGATTCGACTCGCGATTTGATTCAAAATGATTCTTGGGTTCATGATTCGATTTAAAAATCGATTCTCAATTTTGAATTGAATTTCGATTCTATGTGTGCATAGATGTGATTTGAATTTTATTTATCTTAGCTAAAATGAAATCGATAAAATGAAATGCATCAAAAGTGAGATTTATAATGTTACAAAAGGTTTTTATTTCAAATTTTTCAACTTTCTAGTCATCAAAGAATCCGGAAAAATAAAATGTATCATGGTTTCCATAAAATATTAAACAGCACAACTGTTTTCAACATTGATAATGATCCGAAATGTTTCTTGAGCAGCAAATCAGCATATTAGAATGATTTCTGAAGATCATGTGACACTGAAGACTGGAGTAATGATGCTGAAAATTCAGCTTTGCATCACAGAAATAAATGGCATTTTACAATATATTCACATAGAAATATGTTATTTCAGATCGCAATACTATTTCACAATTTACTGTATTTTGAATCAAATAAATGCAACATTTGGTGAGCATAAGACACTTCTTTCAAAAACACAATTAAACTTTTAAACAGAAGTGTATTTTAAATAGATAAGTTTTATAGACTTAAGAAAAAGTGAAGGTATGTAGAAAAGTGAGCGTCAGGAAACTTGTTTGTTGGGTGTCAGAATGAAGAAACCAAAGGCCAATGAATCAAGCCATTAAAGTTTTACAAGCACAGTTCAACAGACGGGACGGCTTCCGTGTTTTTTCCTCGTCTGAATGCACACACATTAAAAGACTTTCTAAAACAAATTGTCAGCCAAGTTGAACTCAACACATTTTCTTACCAAAATACACAAACTGCAGGTTAGTAAGTGCAGCTAAACTTGATCAAGTGCAGTTCCAGTGGTAATATTGAAGTGTTTCTCTCCTGTCATGCATGAACATCTTCAAGCCTGCAGCGACTTGTCTTGTTTACCGCAGGAGTGAGGAACGCTGCTTCCAGGAGACTTTCCACCGCTCACCTTTTGCATACCTCTCACGGTGTGTCACTCGCAATACTGCTCATAGATCGGTTTGAATTTGCGTTCGGAAATATGCCCATCGTGCATCGCTCATTTAAGAGCTGTTTCAGACCAGATTCACGGTTCAGTGCATTGTGGGAAATGTTGTCAGTAGGGCTGTGTGCAGAGGGCGGCTTTTGTCGCTTTGTAAACTCTGAAATCCCAAAGCGAAGACAGAAGTGTGGGCAGAGAACATGTAATCCATAAACTGAATCTTATCTGTTGCTTCATTAAATCCTGTCTGTCAGTTTTGGGGAGGTTGTTGTTTCACACTCGTCAGCGCAGGTAGAAACTCACCTTAATGAAGCGAGAGAGCGGGATAAAAAAAAAAAAAACATGCGTGTGCAAACATACAGCATGAATATATGTGCATGTTTGTATAAAATGATAATCACACTTTTAACAGCGGCACCATGTATTCTTATTTTTTCAGAATGACTCACAGTTATTAGAAATGGATAAAAAAGGTTAGCCTTGTGTTATGAAAAGAGTCATTTAACCCAACCGCTGGGTCAAAACAGCCCAATTGCTGGGTTTGTCCCTATTTTACCCAGCATTTTTTAGAGTGCATGGTACTTGAATACATGCCACAATACTGTGTGATTATCTTATTCATATAACATGATATTGATTAAATAAACAAATAAATAAATAAATGCATGAATGAATAAATGAATGTTATTCATTTAGCTTTTTTTGGATAAAACAAAATAAAAAAATAAAAAATGCTAAATAAGGAAATAAGACATTCATTCATTCATTCATTCATTCCTACCTAATGTCACTACCACCATTCTGTCTGAAATAATACATTTTTAACCAACACATGTAGTCTTATTTATTAATGTCTCAAATCTCATGTATGTTCAGGAAATGTGCGAGGTGCAGCGAGATGTTTAGCCCATGATATGGCTCTGAATTCCCACTTCCTTTGAGATTTTGTTGTTGTTTACACTTACGAGTTAATTATATTTTCCTCCTCTGTGCACTTATCGCTTGTTTTCTTCATCACAGAAAACATCAAATAAATAATTGCCATCTCTTTGTGTCAGAATGAGATGACAGAGGTTGTGCTCGACAAATAAAAAAAAAGATTTAGAAGAAGCAACTGTTTAACCATCATACAGTATGTAATATAAATAAATAAATATTTTTTGACTGTCTATATATATATATGACATATAAATAATTAAACAAATAAAGTAATGGTGTTACTATGACACTTTTTGAAGGCCCTCAAACATAATTATTCTGCTCCGTTCATTTATTGAGATGTTCTTCTTATTGTCAGCTGTCTATTAAGCAATTGGAGCAGCTCAGTTTTGACAGTTCTCTGTCCAGACACACTGGCTGAGCGTCTCTGAGGGCCCCTGAGGGTCACTGTCTCTCTCTCTCTGACCGTCTGATGCAACCAGCAGCACGCATCTGTCAGAGCTGTCAATCACATCAGAAACACTACATTCCTTTGACCGTGACAGCGCGAGAAAGATGCTAGATCCTGATGCTTGGTTTCAAATAACTAGTCATGACTGAGCTATGTATTTTGCATTTTATGTTAAAACAAAATGCACATTATTCAGGGTTTTAAAAAGTAGAACAAACCCTCTCTTATTTGGCCATGTAAAATGGTACACATTTACCCTCATGTAGTCCTAAACTTTATTACTAATACTGTATTACTTTTTTTTGTCTATAAAACGCTAATAATTATTTAAAAAAAATAATATATGGAAATATATGCATATGAAAATATATGGATACATAATGTACAGTATGATTACCATAATAATATACTGTGTTATTTCATCTGCAAAAAAAACATGGTAGTGTCATAGTGCATTTTAATAAGTAAATAAATGTTATTTATATAGCTTTTTTTGGTTTGTATAAAACACTAAACTCACTTATTTAGATTTAAAAAAAATGCATATTTATTTATTTATTTAAGAATCGTTTGGGTTGAGCAAATGCATGACAAAATTGTAATTTTTGGGTGAACTATCATTTACTCTCATGTCCTTGTAACCTGTATTACATTTTCATATTTATATACTGTTTCTTTTTTTTTTTAGTGTTTTTTGGTCTGTAAAATTAATTACTTCAAATTATCTCTACACAGAAAGTTAAGAAAGAAAGAAAAACGGACAAAAGTCATACAGACAATCATTAGGGTTAATATATGCATGACAAAATTATAATTTTGGGGTGAGCTTTCATTTATCCTCATGTCATTGTAAACTTGTACTACATTTGATTTATTTTGATTTCTCACCTTTTGCTTTTTTTGCATAAAATGACTTTAAGGGGGTCTGAATACTTTCCGTACCCACTGTATATGCATGACAAAATTATAATTTTGGGGTGAGCTTTCATTTATCCTAATGTCATTGTAAACTTGTACTACATTTGATTTATTTTGATTTCTCACCTTTTGTTTTTTTTGCATAAAATGACTGTAATTACTTACAAATATTTTTCCACAGAAGAAAAAGAAAGAGAGATGAAGTCCTATAGACAGTCATGAGAGAGTAAATGCATGACAAATTTGTAATTTTTGGGTGCACTTTCCCTTTAACATGTCTTCCTTTGAAGGTGATGTAAACTCTAGAGTTTGCGTGTGGACTCTTTTGAGGAGGGTTGTTCGAGGACAGGGAAAATGAGTGCTGTGTGTGTTTGGAGCCAGGGATAATCAGGGAATTACTCTGGAAATGTCAGTTTCATCTGGATTTGATTATGGAGCGCATCCTCACGTGTGCCACTGCTCTAAACGCGCCTCCAGCACGCTGGAGACAATATCTCGGTGTGCACTTTATTAATCAAGTCTGCAAATAAAATAAATAATTAGAACAAAAAAAAAAAAAAGATTATGGAAATGCCTTTTACTCTACATTCTGATTACAGTGCAAAAAAGTGATGCTCTTCCTCAGTATTTTTGTTTCGTTTTCAAGTACAAATGTCTAAAGATTCTTAAACCCAGATACATTTACTTTAGAATCAAAATGATGTAAGAAGTCTTGCTTTCTGTGAAATTCTGAAAAAAATCTGCTTCATTAGAAGGGAAACAAGTTTATGCACCCCACTGACAAATATTTGTTCTTGTTTTAAGCATAAACTCACTTCATTTTCCTCAGTATTTTTGTTTCGTTTTCAAGTACAAAGGTCTAAAGATTCTTAAACCCAGATACATTTACTTTAGAATCAAAATGATGTAAGAAGTCTTGTTTTCTGTGAAATTCTGAAAAAAATCTGCTTAATTAGAAGGGAAACAAGTTTACGCACCCCATTGACAAATATTTGTTCTTGTTTTAAGCATAAACTCACTTCATTTAGTTTTTTTCAGAAAACAAGGCTTCTCATCTTAATTGTGCATCTTCAAGTATGTATCAAGTGAAATACTGAGGAAGATACTCGTTTTTTTGCAATGCATGCAACATTTAATGCCTTGGACCTTTTTTGGCCTTAATCTGTTGAAGTTCAAAGTAATACTTTCTAAGACCCACAGAACCCTGGTTTTAGGCCTGCTTTAATATTAATCATGTTATTAATTTATAATGCATCCAATTCTGTACATAAGCAGTTGACAAACAACATTGAAAAAAATATTTCAGCGCAAATATCTTACATTAATATTTATGTACATTTATCTGGGGAAAGTTGGACCATATTGTGGGTTTTTAGTGGATATATTTCATTGCAATACCATATTTAGGCCATTTTAATTTAATTTAATTTTTTTGCAGTTCACTTAAATAGGTCTGCATTGTAACAAATCAAATTTCGAAACTGCATGCATAGTAATTATACAGTTATAGGCAGTATAGCTCGTCACGGGACATGTCAACTGCAAAAATTGCTTTTTGATCAGGCAAATTTATTGCATGCAACATGCTTTGAATACCAGATTGCAATCTTGTAAGAAAGAATGAAAAGAAAAAAAAGAAAGAAAATAAAGAACAAGCTGTCAGCGCACTTGTCACTTCTAGCTTGTCATGTTATAAAGGAAGCGTATGTAAGCCTCTGGCACTTTGACCTTTAGGAATCCAAAGCAAAGATTTGCTAATTAACCAAGAGCTTTCTTTCTCTCTCTCTCTCTCTCTCTCTCTCTTGCACACTCACACACACACACACGCGCGCGCGCACACACACACACACACACACACACAAATTCTGTCTTGTTCATTAGCGAGACATGCAGATTAGAAGATTAATCTGCATAAATGCAAATAACATTGGGATTAGGTTTGGTCAGCTCTTAGAAGGAAGCACATTTAAACGTCAAACGTCATTGACTCCTTGTTTTTATGGCATGAACTCGTTTGGTGAGAAAGCAACTTGTCATAATGTCATTGCTGTTATTCTCACGAATATTAAAGTCATAGCACTTGGCGCTTTGTCTCCTGCTGCAATATTTGCTCAAATCTGACACTAATTAGTGGGACACAAAGTGTCTTAATTAAAACATAGTGAACATGAATACATTAAAACAAATGGACCTTATGCACAGTGTCTGATTTTCTCACGTTGCACAAGAGAGCAGTGAATCTGGTTCTTCTCAAGATGCAAGATTACGCACAGCACGCTAAAATAATATGAAACAGGCCACGCCATTAGCTTCTATTTATTTGTGCACATTTATACACAAAACACACTAATTCAAAACTTTTGTAGCAGTTACTTCTGTTATTAGAAATAAAAAGAAAGCTATGCTCTTGATTTAATAATTAATGCTGTTGTTAATGATAATAGAGACTGATGTTTCACATACACCACATTGTATCATTTCTTTCCACATGTACATCAATATGCAGATGTTGTTTTAATCTTCTATTTGTACCAGCATTATTTGGTGTGACTTAGTGTTGATTCAGTTATATTAATTTGTTTTTCACTTATATTAAGCATATTTGTTACCTGATAAAAAAAATTCTGTTGTACACTGATTACAGGCATCAACAGACATATATCACTTATAAAATTAATATAAATAAGTAAAAACATTTTTAGTTACTTTAGGGTCAGTAAGATTTTTACAAATGTTTTTTAAAGAAAAAAAATTATATTTGCCAAGGCTGCATTTATTTGATTAAAAATACAGTTAAAACTGTAAAAATGTGAAATATTATTACAATTTAAAATAGCTGTTTTCTAAGTGAATATATTATAAAATGTAATTTATTTATCTGATGAAAAGCTGAATTTTCAGCATCATTAGTCCAGGCTTCAGTGTCACACGATCCTTCAGAAACCATTTAAATCTGCTGATTTGCTGCTTAAGAAACATTTTTTATAATTATCAATGTTAAAAACAGTTGTGCTGCTTCACATTTTTTTGTGGAAATTATGATAAATTTCTCTTTAAATGAATAGAAAGTTAAAAAGAACAGCATTTATTTGAAATAATATTGTGACATTATAAATGTATTTACTGTCTGATTTATTAGTAGTAAGATTATAATTGACAATTTTACCAATATACGACCTTTATTTTCACAAAAGTGACTATTAAATGAATTAATGTTAATTCTAATTTTTAAATAATGTCTGATTTGTTCCTTTTTCTAAGGCATTGCGACCTGAGGAGAGCGGAATGAGAATTAAATTGGAGGCCTAACAGAGAAGCGGGTGTTTTTCAGTCCAGTTCTAAAGGAATGTTAAATAAACACTGTTCTTTTGTGTCCTCGCGCCGCTGGTGCTCCAATAACGCCACGGACAGCCGTGTGAAAAGGTGGAGTGAGGACGGAGCGTTTACAGTGCCTAGTGGAGGGTGTGAATGGGGTAAGGAGGAGAATTGGGTGGTTATGTTCATTAGCTCTCTCTCTGTGTGTGTGTGTGTGTGTTTGAGAGTCCTGAGAAGCATTTGATCTCCTACCGAGGGCCCACTGAGATGCACTAGCTAATTATCATGATCTAATGACTGCTCCGCATGGACGGAGCCAAACCTGGACTCCCACTGTGAGCCTTTATACACACACACACACACACACACACACACACACACACACACCCAGCAAAAAGACCGAATAGAGCTGAGGTCAAGTTCAAAGAGACAGAAACGAGCTGTGTGCTGCCTATATAGACAGCTGCCTTCTGAGGGAACATCAGTGTTGAAGATGTTACTTTGAAACTGTAAATCTACTCATAATTTAAAGCAATTTAACTACAGTCAAACAACCCTTTTTAAAAAGTAGTCACTAGCTATAAAAAATTGCTAACTACATTTAATCTATTTCAGTGAGCATAATATCTTTTAAATGTATTTAATTTAATAAAATTAATAAATTATTTGTAAATTATATTAGTAAATGATATTTTCATAGTCATATATTTAAAAGATATACAGGTGCATCTCAATAAATTAGAATGTCGTGGAAAAGTTCATTTATTTCAGTAATTCAACTCAAATTGTGAAACTCATTTATTAAATAAATTCAATGCACACAGACTGAAGTAGTTTAAGTCTTTGGTTCTTTTAATTGTGATGATTTTGGCTCACATTTAACAAAACCCACCAATTCACTATCTCAACAAATTAGAATACTTCACAAGACCAATAAAAAAAACATTTTTAGTGAATTGTTGGCCTTCTGGAAAGTATGTTCATTTACTGTACATGTACTCAATACTTGGTAGGGGCTCCTTTTGCTTTAATTACTGCCTCAATTCGGCGTGGCATGGAGGTGATCAGTTTGTGGCACTGCTGAGGTGGTATGGAAGCCCAGGTTTCTTTGACAGTGGCCTGTTGAATTACTGAAATAAATGAACTTTTCCACGATATTCTAATTGATTGAGATGCACCCGTATTTAAGAGTATTTAATGTATGTTTTAAGTATATATGTTATTTTTACTTAAATATACACACATTTAAAATATATTATGCTCACTGAAATAGATTAAATGTAGTTAGCAAATTTGTTTATAGCTAGTGACTACTTTTCAAAAAGGGTCGTTTGACTGTAGTTGAATTGCTTTAAATTATGAGTAGATTTACAGTTTCAAAGTATAGCAGTGCACTAAAAACCACCCTGAACATCTTAACAACTCCTTAGCAACAACCGAGAACACCATGGCAACCACATAGCAACATGCTAAAAACTCTCAGGACAGCTTAGCAACAGAATAGCAAAAAAACTGCATAGAAACAACCTGGAAACCACATAGCAACATACTAAAAACATTCAGAACTTCTTAGCAAGTGCATAGCAACACCTTGGAAACCACATAGCAACATGCTAAAAATTCTCAAAACAGCTTAGCAACAGCGTAGCAGCAAAACTGCTTAGAAACAACCTGGAAACCACATAGCAACATACTAGAAACATACAGAACATCTTAGCAACTGCATAGCAACACCCTGGCAACCGCATAGCAACATGCTAAAAATGATCAAAACAGCTTTGCAACAGCGTAGCAGCAAAACTGCTTAGAAACAACCTGGAAACCACATAGCAACATACTAGAAACATACAGAACATCTTAGCAACTGCATAGCAACAACCTGGAAACCACATAGCAACATACTAAAACATTCAGAAAATCTTAGAAACTGCATAGCAACACCCTGGCAACAGCATAGCAACAAAACTGCTTAAAAACAACCTGGAAACCACATAGCAACATACTAAAAACTTTCTGAAAATCTTAGCAACTGCATAGCAACACCCTGGCAACCGCCTACATCATAGTAGCAAATTTACTCATAATTTCATCAGGAAATGTAAAGCTCTGGTTGTACTGGCTCACGCTAATTTACTGTGGTTACTGTGGCGTTCTCGTCGTTCTCGTCATGTAACTTGGCAGCAGGCGTGTGTGGGAAGCCAGAGCAGGAGTCCAGAGCCATTAACGTGAGAGGGACAGTCGTCAGAGCGGCGGGTGTCTGCTCCAATGACACCTGTCACCACAACTTACTGTGAGGACCTGCTGCTCAACACCTCCAGCGCTAGCCTCACTAGCCTCGCGCCGTAGCTGGGCCGATGGGCGGCGGGGCCGGGTTTACGGCCACGGACTAGAGAGGAAGGCATGGGATGGTGCAAGAAAACACGCTGCGTCCTTCAAAACAACGTGCCCTCGAGAACAAACATGAGAGATGAGAGCTCAGCAGAGAGAATATTCATTTGAACTTTGCAACATCATAATACCTGGAGGGAATTAACCATTCTGGAGTTGTTTGTAAATACTCCAGGAGAACAATTGCTTTTTCATAGCAGATGTTTTTCTTGCAATTCTGTTGGAGCCATAAAAATAGATTCAGATGAGTCAGTAGTTGTAGTAAAGTAAGAGAACATTTGATGAGAAATGTTTGAGTTCCGGTGAGATATTTGAGCTTTGATTGCAGACTTTGGCCAATCTGAGCACAGTCGTTGAGATCTCGTCTGAAACTTTAGAGGAGATGACTGGGGTTTTAGGAGAAAAATCAGCAGCAATGATCTACATGTTATCTCATTGCTCTCTAGAAAAATTAGATGAGATATTAAAGATATCTCACTTAACACTTTTTAATAACACAGAAGTCTTAAGGAATTCTCATTTGTGTTTCATTTCAGTATTACCATTTTCTCAGATGTTTCTCCTAAAATTCTGTTGAAGATATAAAAATTGACTCAAATGTGTCAGTAGTTGTCATCCAGTAAGAGAACATTTGATGAGAAATGTTTGAGGTAAGAATGAGATCTTTGACTGTTTATTGCAGAATTTGGCAAATCTGAACAGATTTTGAGATATTTTCTGAAACTTTAGAGATGGCTGGGGTTTTAGGACAAAAATCAGCAGGTAAGGTCTCCATGTAATTCATTGCTGTCTAGAAGAATTAGTGGGCAGAAAAAAAATTCTCAGAGCTTACTCTTTAATAACTCAGAAGTCTTAAGGAGTTCTCAGTGTTGTTTCATTTCAGTATTAACTTTGTCTCAGATGTTTTTCCGAAAATTCTGTTGGAGATACAAAAATAATCTCAAATAGATTCAATAGGTGTCATCCAGTAAGAGTATAGAGATATAAAATGAATGTGGAGAGCAACATTTGATGAGAAATATTTGAGTTCATATTGAGATCTTTGACGTTTGATTGTAGACTTTGGTTTCTTGGCAAATCTGAGCACAATATGAGACCTTGCTAAGATCTTTTCAGAAACTCTAGAGGAGCCATGTGAGATTATCGGGGGTTTTAGGAGAACCATCAGCAGTTTACGTCTCCGTGTAATCTCACTGCAGTCTAGAAGAATGAGTTGAGATAATAAAGAGATATTATTTGTTGTTTTCATTTCATATGAGGAAAAAATATATTTCTCAGAGGTAACTCTTTTATAGAGTACATGAGTTCTAACTTTGTCTCAGATGTTTGTTCTAAAATTCTGTAGGAAAAATTAAAGGCAATACTTCTGAGAACATCTTGAGACATTATTGAGATCTTTTCTGAAACTCAAGAGGAGGCCCATGTGAGATTAGGTTTCAAGAGCAAAAAATCAGCATCAGAATTCTCCATAATCTCATTACTGTCGATTTTCCGTTTGCTGAGAATTAATTTGCTGAGGTTGCTTTTTGATAGCTCAGACGATTTAAAAGAGTTTAAAGGGGTCATATGACATTGCTAAAAAATAACATTATTTTGTGCATTTGGTGTAATGAAATGTGTTTATGCGGTTTAAGGTTAAAAAAACACATTATTTTCCACATACTGAACATTATTGTTTCTCCTCTATGCCCCGCCTTTCTGAAAGGCTTCGATTTTTACAAAGCTCATCGGTCTGAAAAGCGAGGTGTGCTCTGATTGGCCAGATATCCAGTGCGTTGTGATTGGACAAATACCTCAAATACTATTGGAAGCGTGTGACGGAAATGTTACGCCCCTTACCATATGATGCCATATGATTGCGCGATGAGACAAAACCAATAAAACCCATTATAAACGAGGCATTTGTTGCATCCAGTGCGGGCTTAATTACTGATTATAATGACTTACACTGTCTTTTTACTCGTTGCGTTGCATCGCGCCGCGTAAACATAAAACCATGTCTGCATTTGTGATCAGAGAAACGACAAACAACAAGTGCTACTCTACACTGCTCAAAACTCGCGCTTGAATCGTCAGTGGCAAATCCTTTAAATATGAAAGCATACTTACAGGCTGTGAGTCAGCATTATTTGTCAGAACACCGGCATTGAAGTCTACTCTCCCAGGAAACAGTCCTCGTCCTCCGTAAAATGCGTTGCTCACATTTGAATATTTGGGTTGAACTGCTCTGGAACAGTGTTGTAAATACAACTTAACCACTGATTTCTAGTTGTGTCCTCTTTTGGAAGACCAAACAAAGTATTTTCGCTTTTACAACGAAACACACAGCGTCTCCACGACATGGCGGCGGCTGCAACAATACTTCAACGAGAATAAAAGTTACGCCTTCTTTCTTTGCGTATACATTTGGGCGGTGTTATGCAAATCTTCCAAAACAGTGACATAGAGTTGTGAGGTGTGTTTAAACGAGGCGTTTTAGGAGGGTGTGGATGAGTCTTAACTTTTAGAGAGAATATCTCTTTGGGTTTGAGACTTTAGTCTTTGCAACTTTAGGGATCTTATCTATGCACGAACAGCTTGTAACACTCCAAAGAGAAAGGAAAACTTGAAATCGCATCATATGACCCCTTTAAAAGAGTTCTTAAAGGGGTAATATGACGCGATTTCATGTTTTCCTTTCTCTTTGGAGTGTTACAAGCTGTTCGTGCATAGATAAGATCCGTAAAGTTGCAAAGACTAAAGTCTCAAACCCAAAGAGATATTCTCTCTAAAAGTTAAGACTCAACCACGCCTTGCTAAAACACCTCGTTTAAACACGCCCCCACAAATCTATGTCAGTGTGTGGGAAGATTTGCATAACACCGCCCAAATGTATACGCAAAGAAAGAAGGCGTAACTTTTATTCTCGCTGTAGTATTGTTGTCGTGGAGACGCTGTGTGTTTCCAAATATAGTAAGGGGCGTAACATTTCCGTCACTCGCTTAAGGTATTCGGCCAGTCACAATGCACTGGATAGCTGGCCAATCAGAGCACACTGCACTTTTCAGAACGATGAGCTTTGTAAAAACCGACAAGTTTCAGAAAGGAGAAGCAGAGAGGAGCAACAATAATGTACTGTATGTGGAAAATTAGTTTTTTTGACCTTAAACTGTGTAAACATTGCATTACACTAAATACACAAAATAATGTTATTTTTAGCATCAACTTATGACCCTTTTAAAATAGTTTTTGTTTCATTTAGTTTCCAACTTTGTCTCTATTAAGATTCTGTGGGTGAAGTAAAAGACACTCAGTTCTGAGCACATTTTGAGACATGCTTGAGACCTTTTCTAAAACTCCAAAATAGACGTGAGCTTACTAGGGTCTTCAAAAAAATCCAGCTTCTTGCTGTCTCAGAGAAGCAGTTGAGACATTAAAGAGATCTCATTTGTGATTTGTCTTGGCCAAACTACTTCTTAAACATCTATCCCCTGGTTTTATTTGAAAAACCCCTGACGGCTTTTCCCTCATTAACGCAAACACAGTGGCTTATAAATACGATGTAATATTCTGAACGTTGTTGTTGGTAATGGCTGTAAATGTTGGCGTCGGGCAGCGCTGGGATGGGGGTGAGAGCGAAGAGAGGGGGGAGAAAAAAAAACTTGTTTGGTTCAGGAACCATTTAACAACTTCCTCTGGAAATTGAAAAAGGAAATAGTTTGGGGAAGGATTGCAGGAGGGGGGAGAAATGAAGCCCATATGAATTCCAGATGAAAAAGTCGTACAGAGATATTGATGGCAGGCGCAGACGGAGCTGTTCAGGAATCGTGTGTGTGTGTGTGTGTGTGTGTTTGGGGGGTGGTGAGGCTGGTGTTTATGAGGTCATTTACCAAACTCATGTTTTCAACATTTCCTCTTGACTTTAATTTTTTTTTTTTTGCTTTGTTCTCTGCTAATTGCTTCCATCCCAGCGAGATGAGAGAGTTTGAAAAATGTGCTTTCTGCAATTCTCTTGCGCTTTCTCAATTAAATCTACAGTCCAAGTCTTAGAGTGAAAATAATTCTATTTTGCATTTGTCTGATTTAAAGCAATTTACCAGTGATAATCTCAGCATAATATGAGTGAAAAGTTTATTTGAAAAAAAAATCTAATTCAAAATCGACGCCATTAGCTTTTTAAATACATGCTCTTAGTCTTTTTTTTTCATCATCTCCAACCACCTTATGTAATCTACTCATGTTTATTCTTTTTGAAAAGCGCATTTCACTTTAAAATTTCACAGTAAAATGTGAATTACTGACTTTAACATGCATAGAAAAATGCCTCAGTATTTGGTTAGTCTCTTTTGCTTTAGTGACGGCAGCACTGAAGCTACATGAACAAAACCTGACGATCATGTTCTCCAGCATTATTATTATTAGCAATATATCATTTTAAAATAATTTTAAAATAACGAAAATAACTAATTTTGTATTTGTTTTGTAATTATTACATTAAAAAAAAAAAACTTTTTCACAGTTTTCACTGTACACACACATGCATGCGGTCTCCGAAGCAAACATTTTTGCACTATTCAAATTAGATTATCTGAAATCTAGTAGGAAAAAGCCAACCGCTGTATGACATACATCGAGCAACAGTCGTTTTCTGATCTACTGCCCTGGTTATTCATGAAGTGTTTCACTGTCAGTCTGGTTTACAGTAAATCTCCATCATATGAGCTGCTTCTGGTTGCACATGCATACATCCAGATCATTCAGAGCATGTGCACAGTGACAGACGGAGCAGAATCTGTTGTGCTTTTAAGCATCAGGGTTTTTGACATACCTCATTCAACCACTTATCGATCCTTCACACGTTCTAATGCGATTTCACCTGCTTGTGGGAAAATAGGAAAAACCGTAGCGTGTGTGATGAATCATTTAGTAGCCTTATCTATGCAAAGTTATGTCATGATTATGTAAACTAACTGGCAACGTTTGTACTAAATGTGCAAATATAGCAAAAAGGAGCTGTTACATAAAGAAAGCAATTATGTGGGATGCATAAGGTTCTTAAGGCCTGAAGGATCAGAGTTGGAAGCTTTCAATCCAAACAACATACCTGTACGCTAAGTGTTTGACTTCTGTTTAATGTTCACTATTTACTTCCAAATCTATGAATTTATGCTGAATGTTCATCTTAACACATTCAGTAGTCTTGCTTTTATTGAAGCTCGCTTTTGCATACGTTTGAGTCTTTATAAGCAGCCTATGTGAAGATATACAATTTAACTCATTCGTGTATTTGCATTTAAGGAAACAGTTTTGATGTTTCTAGCTTTAACATAGCATTATATCTTACCTAAACTAAACTAACTGAAAACAACCAATGACTAATCATTTTAAAACAGGATCAAAGCCAAGCGTAGACGATTGATGAGGATAAAGGGTGCTTGCCCTGAGGTGAAGGAGCTGTTGTTTTTTCTTCTGTCTCTTTGGTGAATGTTTCATTTTTATCAGGCTGATCAGAATTTGAACTTCAAACGAGAACTTTGGACTAAAAAGAGCCTGTGTGTGTACATCTGCAACAAGACACTGATGCTGCTTTCAACACGCAACATGATTACTTGCCATTTTAATTTAAATAAAAAATATCCATTGACCAATGGATTCTACATCTCTCTCTCTCTCTCGCTCTCGCTCTCTGTCTTTCTATATATTTATATATATTCGATATTTTAATCGAAATAAAAGGATTTTTTAAATTAAAAAATTTGAAAAATTGGACTCACGAAGAGAAATTTTTAGCCAGTGAGAATTTAGAGCTGAGGTTTATATATACAAAACAAAATTACTCAAACTTTCAAATGAAAATGAAAAGGGATTAATTAATAAAAAATATAATAGTATCTCAGTGACACTACAAAAACACTTGTGCAAAGGCTCCATATTGTATTGCTCAGTGAATATATAAATTAATTGAATAATATTTAACATATTAAAAGGTGTCCAGGGTTAACAATAAAGCTATAAGCCATACGTAAAGCCATAAGTATGTGGTCATGTTGACTCTATAATTTTTATTTATTTATTTTTTGAAATGTATAATGTAATTTAAAATTATTTATAAGAAATATTACAGAGGCTAAACTGTTATGTGATTTGAAATGAACTGTGTGATTCTCAGTCTAGATGATCAGATGTTGTTCTTGCACTGAAGCTGAAGATGCTCTACGAACATCTCTAATCATGCTGGAGAACATGATGATCAGCTTGTGTTCATTTCAGCTCCAGATCTGCCGTCATTAAAGCAGAAGAGGAGCATAAAGAATAATAAGATGAACTCTCTCACAGATACAGTGACCAAACTCATCAAATGGCATCAAGCACCTCATTACATCTGCCTTATTTAACTAAATTTATATTCCACTGATTATTACGTGTGTGTGAGAGCGGTCCGTGTTTGAGTGTGGTGAACCTCAGAGTTCCCCGTGTAACCTGAATGTGCTGCGAGTTCCCAGAGCTCGACTCCTCCCGGATCCACGCACACATCCCGCACACACCGCTGCAGACGGGACAGTTTAATGTTTAATGTTTAAGCATCTGGGATGAGCAGCACTTGTTCAGTCACACACACACACACACACACACACAAACCTCAACCTATTTAAATACCCAGTACGTGTCCTTAAGAAATTATACAACACACTATGCCTCTGTAAAAAGTACAATGATATAAAAATATATAAAAGTCATATATAAATGAATATAAAAATATAAATCAGCACAGAAAGATGACAATTTATTGGGGAAAAAAACGTTTTTTTCAACTCCATTAATTGAATGGAGCTGACAAATTCAAGATATATATATATTATTTAACATAACTTATTTATTTATAAATCAAATTACCATGGTATTACTGTTCAGAAGTAAATAATTTAATATATTTACATTCTTAGTTTAAGAATTGATATTTATTTTTATATTTTATTTTTTTATATTAATATTTTATTTAATGTTTATATTTTAGAATGAATGAATAAACAAATTTATTTATTTATTTATATGAATGTAATTAAACAATTGATCAAAAAAATATATTTTAAGACTTTAATTTTTTTTTTAAATTATGTTTAAATGATATATGGACTTTCATACATTTATAACTTTTAATAAATATTTATTTTTATAATAAAGTATTTATCTAAAATGTACATTTTAAGACTTTTTAATGTAGACCTATAAGTTGATATCAATATATAGACTTTTATAATTATTTATATAAATGTTATTAGATAAATTAGATATTTATTTATTTATTTTCAAGCGTTCCCCTACAAAAATAACAAAACAAACCATCATTATACTATGGTATTTTAGACACGTACCATGGTATTCTGTATGTTGGAGTATCGTGTAAATACCATGGTAGATACATTTGATAATCAAAGTACCATGGTTTTATTTCAATAATGAAAAATGTAGTAAAATTATATTCTTAAAAGGTTTTACAATTTGAATTTAAACATTTGTGCACATTGAAAATGTAACGTCGACTTTTTGTGTGCGGTCGATTACGTCACTATGCCCTGGCGGGAAATGGCGGGAATTAATTAAAGATGACCTTGTTGAGTCCGTCGTTTCCACTCAGCGGACAGTCGGATGGCAACCTTCGCTTACTCACATTAGTTTTAATTTACTGCCGTGGTAATGGTTGTTATAAGGCAGCCGTTGGCTCTAAAGCCTCCTCATTAATTAAAAGAGCATCATGGGTTGTGAGAGGCTCAGAGGCAGATGTTAAGTTGCTCAGGGTTGTCAAACACTCATGCACGGAGAGGAATCGTGTGTTTATCTGTCTGCAATAACCTCAAGACATGGATATTGTGAGCAGCACTTCCAGATTCGGTTAGATATGTATAGGATTGAACATGATCTGGCCTCTGCGCTTTAGATAACGCTTCAAGTTACAATTAGAGCTAATTGAGAGAGTTTTTCAAGATATAAATGCACTTATTTAGGATTTGGTGAAAGCACGAATGCGGTCTCTGAATAATCTGTGGTTACACTTTATTTCGATAGTCCACTTTAGACATTCTATTAACAGTAAGTAACTTTGCAACTACATGTCAACTACATGTCAACTAATTCTCATTCATTTGCAACTACATGTCTACTAACTCTCAGAGTAGACTGTTAGGGTAGGTTTAGGGTTAGTAGAATAAGTTGACAAAGAAAGTGTTAGAAGATATTAAGCAGACAGTCTACTAATACTCTACTAACTGCCAGTTGACATGTAGTTGACATGTAGTTGACATGTAGTTGCAAAGTTACTTACTGTTAATAGAATGTCTAAAGTGGACTATCGAAATAAAGTGTTACCTAATCTGTTTTATCCAAAAAAGCAGAGATTAAATGGAGAACAAAAGGACTTTGCTAGAGTCTCCCTTTTCTCAGCTGTTTCTTCTTCAGTAAGTGTCTCCTCTAGAGTTTCAACAGTGTCTCAGATTTGCCAAAGTTTGCAATCAAAAGTCAGAGATCTCAAAACGAGCTCCAACATTTCTCATCATGTGATCAGAATTGCCACGCACATTTATTTTATAGCCTTATACTTACTGTGTATAATACTTAATTACATACTTGCTGCATGTAAGCTGTTGACTCATTTGTGTGTAGTTTTATTTGTCCCAATGAATTTTAAGAGCAACATCTGAGTTAAATGAAACATAACTGAGAACTTTGTTAAATTTTATAATCCATGAACACTATAATTCTGCTCTGGGCAGCAAACACAAACTATAATCACATTTGCAGATTTACTAGATTCCACTTCAGCAGACATGTTCAACAGGCCTGTGTCATAATATAACAGTTAGCCTACTTTTATTAAGCAGCCTTAATGTGGACATTTATTGTCTCATTCTGTTGATTTAGATTTATAGGCTGTTTAAATGAGTTCCTTTTTTTATAAATATGGTACAGATAAAAAAAATAGAGGATGGGACTTTATTTTCACTTTATTTCTTTTCATTTACAGTCATTTATATCTGAAGACCACCGTCACAGAGAATGAGAGCGCTCTCTAGTGGTCACAACTAACTAAATAACAACATGTCCTGCAGTGTGACATGCATTTAAAACTGTTTTAAAATTGTATACTTGATTAAAAAATCAACTAGCGTGGACTAAAGGGTGATTTTAAAAGGTATTGCTCAACATTTTATGTGTAAATCTAAATGTATGTTCAAAAGCTTTTGTTGAAAGGAGTCTTATGCTCACCAAGGCTGCATTTTATTGATCAAAAAATTATTGTGAAATATTTTTGCAATTTAAAAGAACTGTGTTCTATGTGAAAATATTGTAAAATCTAATTTATTTCTGTGATGAAATGCTGAATTACTCCAAGCAAGCATCATTACTCCAGTCTTCAGTGTCATATGATCGTTCAGAAATCATTCTAATATGCTGCTGCTCAAGAAACATTTCTGATAACTATCAATGTTGAAAACAGTTGTGCTGCTTCATATTTTTGAGCAAAGCGTGATACGTTTTTATTTTCAGGATTCTTTGAAGAATAGAAAGTTAGAATAGAAAAGAACAGCATTTATTTGAAATATAAATTTCATTGTAAATGTCTGTCACTTTTGATCACCTGCACATTAATTTTATAGCTGTATACTTATTGTTTATACTTAATTATATACTCAGGGCCGTGTCTAGGCATAGGCGAGCTAGGCGGTCGCCTAGGGCTTTGTCGAGTTAAATGCATCCTTACGGAGGTGTCGAAATGCTGAATCAATTCATTCACTTCCAACAGCACTTAATGGGAGCAGCGTCAGAGAGGGCAGAGCGTCACGTTATTTAAAAGGGACTTTAATGCGTTAATGAGTAGCAAATGATTAAGTAGCTGCATTGGTTACTTTTATGCCACTGATAAAGCTTTTAAATGTAGTTTGGGGTAACAAAGGGGTTTTATAGGTTTGACTGAAATAATAATGCAATAACTGACACTTTAAATCAATGTTTCAAGAAACAACAACAAAAAAATTGAACAAAAAACAGATAAAGACAAAAAAGTAGCCATTGATAATATCTAAACAATACGTAGTAGTATAGTATATAGTATCCAAATCAAAATGTAATAAAATTAATTTATGTGTGATTTATGTGTAAATTATGTACAATGTCTTAGCCACTAGGGATTGTTACATAGGGCTATACAGGCATCTAGTGGCAACACAATGATTTTACAGATACTAAATTGTGCAAAATGTTTATCTTAACAGTCAATTTACAAATAATGCATTCAGATTTGTGGAACTCAATGCACTGAATCTCCACAAATTAGTGTCGTTACTATGACAACCAATTTGAATGTGACAAGCAACTGGTGTCTGAAAATAATTATATATATATATAATTTTTTTTGGGGGGGGGGGCAATAGGGATGTCGCCTAGGGCGTCAAATTGGCTAGAAACGGCCCTGTATATACTAATGCATATATTAACGCATCCTTGCTAATTAAAAGTATTAATTTATTTTAAAAAATCCAGTGCATATGCATGCATAAATGAACCAGTCCTTGAGGTACGTGTAACAACACAACTGCAATAAAATATTCTATTGAAGGGGCGACAGCAGTGAGCACATCAATAGCCGCTACAAATGGCTCTGCAATCGGAATTCCAAGGTTGTCCCAGACCGATTGTTTGCATGATTGAGGTGAGGTCAGCCACAGTATGACTTCTGCTCCTCACAGAGTGTTTCAGGCTGGGCCGCTGAATAGCCGTCCTGGCCTGTAATTACCGGGTCCATTGCCCGGCCTATTGTCATGCATAGACGAGCAGGCACGACCCAGGGAGCACAGACAACATGCCAAACTAAATGTGGGGTGTGGCGGGTCACCTAGATCACCATCTCCTGATAATTACCCACAAGCCTCAGTTAGTAAAGGTGGAGGGGTCTGGGGGAAGGCACAGGTTCCCACACAAAAGAAAAAAACGACAAGAAACACATAGCTACATAATGACTCGTCTTACCTTGCCTTTTTTCTCCTCCCTTACAATGGAACTTACTCATTTCTTTTGCTTTATAATTACCATGAGTGAGAGCAGGTGGGGTGAAGTTACCAACCCTTTAAAGCCCAGATTGGCTTATGATCGGAGGAGGAGATGGCTTTTGTTGAAGGTGTCGGCTTTACTGAACATCCACATTTCAAATCATTGTGCAGTCGATTTCAAATGAATGTATACGAGCGATATGTTCGGAAACGGGCAACGCTGTTTGATCGTGGGATGAAAGCGGTGGCACATCCCGTTTCCTTAAACTTTATATAAGGCGTAAAACCACTTTCTACCGTCCTCAGGGCAGTAGTTACCAGGTGAGCCCAAAGAGTATAATTAACCAAGACTGTTGCAGTTAAAGAATATAGAGCGTGTCAGAGAGGCTTCTGTCAACTTTGGCCTTCGGCAGATAACGGGGATTAAATTAGTCAGAGGTTCCTCTTTGTGTGTGTGCACATTGCCAGAAGGCCTGTGTTACCAAGATACAGCTAGATAGATAGATAGATAGATAGATAGATAGATAGGTAGATAGATAGATAGATAGATAGATAGATAGATAGGTAGGTAGGTAGGTAGATAGATAGATAGATAGATAGGTAGGAATGTAGGTAGATAGATAGATAGATAGATAGATAGATAGATATAGATCAATCCCCTTTTTGTATTATTAAGAATATAATCTTAATAATGTATTAAGAACATTTCTTCTTAGCTAATATTAGAGGAACGTTCCATTCTATAATTTTGAAGACGTTTATAAGAATGTTACATTTGAATGTTCTCTCAATGTGTAAAACAACCATTTTTTAAAAATATTTGAAGCATGTTTTTTCTTGGTTATGTTAGTGTAACATTTAGTTCATTTTAAAACCATAACGAAAATGTGATTTCTGAATTGTTTTCAAATGTTCATAATGTGTATTAGAATGTTTCTGCTTGGTTATGTGAACGTTGGAGAAACATTGCATTCTATCATTTTGAAAATGTTACATTTGAATGTTCTCTCAATGTTTAAAACACCCATTTTTTTATATTGAAAGAATGTTTTTAGGAGGAACATTAAATTTGATCATTTTAAAACTGCTATGAAAACACTATTTCAGAATTTTTATTTTTTTTAAACATTCAAACCATTTTTTTGGTTATCCAATTGTTAGAGGAACATTCCATTCTATCATTTTGAAAACCTTATGAGTGTTACATTTGTATGTTCTCTCAATGCTTAAAATACCCATTTTTCATATTTAAAGAATGTTTTTTCTTGGTTGTGTGAACGATAGAGGAACGTTCCATTTTACAATTTGGAAACCATTATGATAATGTTATTTAAATGTTCAAAACATCCAGAATATTTCTTCTTGGTTATGCAAGCATTGCTGAAACTTTCCATTCTATCCTCTTGAAAACGTTATGAGAATGTTCTATTTTCATTAATGAAAAACATTATTGAACAGTTCTGAACAAGTCCTTGGAACGACAAATAACATCATAAGGGCATCACAATGTTCTAAGAATGTTTCCTCTCAACATTACGAGAATGTATATCAAATATGTGACCCTGGACCACAAAATTGAGATTTATACATCATGATATATACTCTGAAAGCTGAATAAATAAGCTTTCCATTGATGTATGGGACAATATTTGGTCACG
This sequence comes from Sinocyclocheilus anshuiensis, assembly GCF_001515605.1. Taxonomy (NCBI): domain Eukaryota; kingdom Metazoa; phylum Chordata; class Actinopteri; order Cypriniformes; family Cyprinidae; genus Sinocyclocheilus; species Sinocyclocheilus anshuiensis. The sequence goes on along the minus strand of NW_015552615.1, from coordinate 1,173,561 downwards.
ATACAACTATTTGAAAATCTGGAATCTGAGGGTGCAAAAAAATCCAAATATTGAGAAAATCGCCTTTAAAGTTGTCCAAATGAAGTCCTTAGCAATGCATATTTCTAATCAAGTTTTGATATATTTACGGTAGGAAATTTACAAAATATCTTCATGGAACATCGTCTTTACTTAATATCCTAATGATTTTTGGCATAAAATAAAAATCTATAATTTTGACCCATACAATGAATTTTTGGCTATTGCTACAAATATACCCCAGCGACTTAAGACTGCTTTTGTGCTTCAGGGTCACATATTAATAATGTTAGAATGTTCTCTAAACCTTATTTTAGGAATGCTTGTCTGACATTTACAATAGATAGATAGATTCAAAGTTCTTCAACAATCCATCACAAAAACAAAGAGAAAGAGGCAGAAGAAGGCAGCGGCATCTAAACACACTGACATTTGCTTTGGATTTAGGCAGGACGTCTCATGCAAGCTATCTCATCTGGTGAGGATTGGATGAAGTGCACAATGAGCCTCTGTCCCATGTATGCTTTTGTGTTTTGACTTTTTTTTGTAAAGTGGTGGCACATGAGGAGGGGCGGGCTGGACATTTTCCCTCCATTACGTTTTAATCATCTTTGTTTCTAGCAGTTCAGAGAAGCTTTTCTTCTCCTGGCTCTCTTTCATTCTTCACCCGCTCTGTCAACTCAAAGCAGCACAGTCAGATATGATCCCTTTTAGTGTCTATTTACCCCTAAACAAGCAGATAAGCATATGAAGGGAAACGTCCCGAGGGCTGAGAGAAGCCAAACGCAGGCGCTTGAATTAGCCCTGAATTAGAGAATACCTGAAACAATGCATGATGCAGCAGAACAAAGGCCACGGAGTCGATTGTTGTTTGCGTGTCTCAAACAGGCAGCTGCGTGGAGAGCAGGGAAGGTGGTTTGTAATATAATGAGGCGAGGTGAGACGTTGTTTAAGTCAATTGCCAGCACTGGGAGCCTAGCGTGACAGCGCTGACTTTGTAGACTCCAGCTCTGACTGACAGATGCGTTTGGTTGTCTTCTTTTGTCTGAAGAACGGATGGGAATCTGTGAGAAGGGGACGGGTCCGGTTGCCTCGTCTCATGACAGAACTGCCTCTGGCCTTCGCTGAGGATGCGACGTATCTTTTACAAAGTCAATCACAATATTTCCATAACATCTCTCTACTTGAATACAAATATATTCATGTGCGATACTGAATTAGCCCAGAGAACATTTGTGTTCTTCTCTTTTAAAACTCGAAACCTTTCATGCATAAAGCCTATTTATCGTTTAATACTCAAATTTAGACCTTTAATGATCAACATTATCAAAAATTGCTAAAAAAACAAACAAACTTGTTGCACACAATCTGCCTTCTGTCGTCTGATTAATAGTTCATACTTTTTTGGTGTACAGTAACTGTACAAACGTCCACCTTCAGCTCGTATCCTTTTGCTGTAAAATCTTTACTGATTTTTATAAAGTAAATGCAAGAGTAGCTTTGATATTGTTAGTAATATTTTGAGATGAACACTTACTGAACTGAAGCAAAATCATGTTCAAATATGAGCCTCAAATATGATCATACGGTTTTTGAGGAGTGTTTATCTCTTAATCATCATTGGGATTGCATTAAATGTTTTGATCATGTAAATATCATACGAAGACATATTATTGGAGATACAGAGTGACGACTGACATTTATATCATTTTATGTAAATATCTGCTATACTGTTATAAAGATGTTATTGATTTACATTACAAGCATCAGAATTTCATATTTTTTGTCCATATAAATACCAGCATCTGCACCAAATTGCAAATTTTTGCTCAGTTTGGGCCTCTAAATAAAATGATGTTTTTTTTTTATCTCCATATTCCTACTATGTATCATGCCTTATGAGCCATAAAAGCCGGATGTATCCAAAAAAAAAAAAAAGCTGACTTCTAAACACATACATACCTTTTTTTTTTTAGATTTTTTTGTCTAAAGGTAAAATAAATTGTTCTATTTAAAAAAAAGATTTTTATTTAATGTTAGTTATTTAATGTCTGGTTTTACAGGGTTCATTACCAACTTGTCTCAGATTTTTCTTCTAAAAATCCTTTAGAGAAATGCAGTTAATTTTATGAGAAGTATCTTGAGATTGCAGATTTTGCTATATTAGCAAATCGAACTACTGTCTTTTTTATGTTGATTACTGGTCTTTCTCTAAGGAGTAGCATATAAACGAGAGACTTTTGTCTCGATTTGTTCTCCATTTTATCTCTGTGCTCAGATGTCTTTTGCATGGTTATCTTTGCAGCTTTTATCTCCATGTTTTGAGCTGAAACATTTGAACGTTAAGCAAACATGTGCTTCCAGAAGAGCAATGCATTTGCAAGTTGCAAATGATGGTGCAACTTGCAAAATTAAGTCAGCGGTAAATGTAAATTACAAACCGCTTTATATCTATATGCATAAAAGCTGAGAAGTTTTTCAAATAAAGCTTCAGGAATGCATGGGTTTAATCAATGGGCCAAATATGTCACCTATTTTAAAAGGCTTTTCTTGTGAAATAGGGCTGGTAACCACATCACAAGGTAATTGCAGTTTGGCAGGTGTGCCGTAATGAGCAGAGATAGAGCGCCCAACAGGATGCAAATGAATTTTGGCCCCGGGCTCTTCCAGCGCGATGCATTCAAGGCAATTAAGACTCTGCCACTTTCTACAACAGGGGTCAGATTCCCTACAGATCATACCAATATGACATGAAAGATCTAAGAGAGCAGCTCGGCGTGTCAAAACTTGACGCGAGCCGGGGTGGCGATGAAAAGGAAGAGTTGGATGAACTTTGATAGACATCAGAAATCTGGGAAACAAAAACAAGGTGTAATTCTGCCAAGAAAAAGGAAGGCCGTTTCCTTTGGAGATTATGCAAGCGTGTTTGGATGGGAAGGAGTTCAGATAATAATGAAACAATTAAAGGCTTTAAGGTTGACCTGAGCTGTAAAACTTTTTTTCCACTCCACCTTTGCATAAATCAAATGAAGAATGCCGAAGTTAAGGACCTGAAATCTATCTCACTCTCTTTATAGGGCTTGACTGGACTGATTACACGGTCACCCCACCCCAAACCCTTTCCTTCCCATGATGCCTCGGGCTACGACGCCACACCCCACGACAGCGCTCCCCCCTCCTGAGTGGGACGGTCTCTGTGCAGGTGGGACAGGTAATTAAACTTTTACATCGACTCTCTTCTCTGGTGTAAATCAGCTTACTGTCACAGATCCATTCTGCTGGAAATGACGGTAAGATGAGGGCTAGAGCAGCTCAAACAAAATAATAAAAAAGCTTTAGTTATTTACCCACGCTCATGTTGTTCCAAACTCATATAACCCCAAAAAATGAGAATCTTTACATAACACGTGTTTCATAGCGACCCGTAAAGAAAAAAGCTATTAA
>NW_015552615.1:1161920-1170032 GCF_001515605.1 Sinocyclocheilus anshuiensis | reverse complement strand
AAATTGTTGAAAAATGTTTTTAAAAAAAGTAACAAAATATATATTTTTTAATAAATAATACTAATGAGATACAAGATAAACAATACAGAGATAAAGAGATAATAATATACTATATATAAAACTTATTTATATATAATTTTGATGTTTGTACTTATCAAAATAAATTATTTTGAAGCTTTACTATTTTGAGTCAATATATATATATACACACACACACTCAAGATAAATAAATTTAAAATATGTTGTAATATATTAATAATTTTATAATTATATATAATATATAATTTCGTAATTTAATAAACAAATAACTTTGTTAATTATGGCAGTTGACATCAAATTACATATTTTTGTAATAAAAGCTCAAGTTTCAAAAATGCAAAAAAAAAGACTTTTTGTTAAATTATAATTCTTCTTCTTTTGACTCCAAAAAAAAAACATCTTTCTCATTGTTGCTATTTACACAGAGTAGTCCAACTGTTATGGGGTCAGATGGATTTCACAGATGGCATATTTTGTTCTAACAGTGTTTTGTAATTGGAAATCATGCATTTTAGTGTTGACATGATTAGCATGCTTCTGTTTGTTTCAAAGCTGTCTTCATGCAGCTGTGTTGACACTGATGAATTTACTAGTGAAGAGCCCGAGGCAGACCATCACATCAGTGGGAATAGCTCACATGCCTCGCACTGCCAAAGCACAGCTCAGCTCCGTGTTAAAACTGGATGAATGATGCCTTGTTTCTTTCATTTGACCTTTTTTTTCTGCTGTAGGTTTTGATTTGAAAGCTGTTTGTTAGAAGAATTTTTTAAACATGCGTTTCAATTAAACAAAACCTTAAAATATTGTGATTCAAAATGTATCCGGATGGAAACTTAAAAAAAATAAAATAAACAGCCTATTCCATTAACTCTCAAAAGATCCTAACTGTTAACGAAAGAATGCGTTGACAGCCTAAAACAAATATGTACATATATGAGTCAAACAGAACCCCTTGAGATGTTTTCATATATATTTAGAAGGAAATAAAATAGATTTCATGGCTATTTATATACGTTTTGCTTGAAAGCACATTTATTTGTTGTTACACACCCATCTCACAATGAGCTGCTCATTTGCATCACGCAGATCACGCTATAAACTTCTCACTGAATATGAATCAGGAATCATTTGAATTGGCCGCCAGGAGGCTTAATATGTAAAATATCAATTTAGCATTTATTCAAAGAAAAAAAAAAGAAATATGATTACTTATCTAGTATTTTGAGTCTGTAATAAAACAAGAAATAGACTTTGTTATATTTGTTGATTCTTTGGAACAGGTAAAATTTAAGGAAGAGGAAAAGGTATGACAGGTAAAGATCCCTGTGTCTGATGAGTGCAACATCAAAACCGTGCCTATGTTCATGAGTCAGAGGCATTTTGCATACATATATATTGACTATAAAGAGCTTGCCTTCCGGGTTCAACCCTTCAGCTAAACACAGCTTGAGAATCAGACTAGATTTTCATGTGAACATTATATATATATATGTATATATAATGTGAACACACACACACGCGCACCCAGCCTGCATTTGTTTGATGAAAAATACAGTAAAAACAGGAAATTGTGAAATTTTTCTATTCGAACATATTGTAAAATGTAATTTATTCCTGTGATCAAAGCTGAATTTCCAGCATAATTACTCCAGTCTTCAGTGTCACATGATCTTCAGAAATCATTCTAACATGCAGAATTGCTGCTGAAGAAACATTTCTGATTATCAATGTAGAAAACAGTTGTGCTGCTTTATATTTTGTGGAAACTGTGACAAATTTTATTTTCAGTATTATTTTAGTTTTGTACATCTATAACTAAAACTAAAACTGAAATAAAAATGATTAAAAACTATATAGGCATTTAAAAACAAGAAAAACTGAACAAAAAAAACAACACAAGAAAACATGGCTAAAACTTTAACTGAAACCAACTGCTTGTTTGCTATGGTCCCCCTAAGAGAGGTCTTCCAGCTACAAAACAGATCCTCAGTCGGTGGATAGTAGATGCCATTTCTATTGCCTATGAGTCCTCTGATCTCCCTTCGCCTCTTGGGGTCATGGCTCACTCTACCAGAGGTGTGGCGGCCTCTAGGCCTTCTTGGCAGGTGTCTCGATGCAGGACATCTGCGTCAGAGCCGGTCACGCTGAAGGGCGTTCCTGAAGCGTCCTCCGACTCAGCGTCTCGTTCCCTCGAGGAACCATGGTTACATACGTAACCTGAGACGTTTTCTACAAAACAAAACGGAAATCGAGGGTGTATGACATAATTGGCAGGCGACACAATGACACTATGGACACGGTCCGTGTCACTAGTTAAAATTGCTTATTTCTCTGAATTATTACTTATTCCTCTGGATTTAAACATTCTTCGAAACATTTGGGATAATGTAAGTACACAAGTCAGCAAAATATATAACACTGTTCTAGTGGTTTTTGGATATTTTGATTAAAAAATCGTACATATTGTGCCTTTAACGCAGTTTTTTAAATTATTATTATTATTTTGAAAGTCCGTTGCTCACTGGCTCTGAATTCACATACAGACAAACCATGGGTCACAGGAGGAGTGGGATGTTGATCAGTACTGGCTTGGGATGAGCGTCATCACGTGTCTCAACCAATGACAGCATTTGGGGTGGGCCTAAGACTGCTGCAGCGCTCACACAAACGCTCCCGATAAAATTATTTAGGTTAAGCATCAACATTCACAAACCACTGTTCACTGTTATTTTTAACAGAAAAGCAAGCATGGGCTGCTGCATTCATGCCATGGCTCCCTTTATTATCACTAAAAAGCTGACATCTCAGTTCATCGCGATCTCATATCTCTGTTATAACACAAAGAATATATGCATAATGAATCCTCCATAATATCTACACTTCGTGTGTTAATGAGAGGATTCGTAAGCATGCAATTTTTTCCGCACAACTTTTGAGCGGTGAGTGGACTCTAACTTAAATACCTTTGATTGGCCAATGCGTTCCTGAAATCAACAGATCTGTGACTGTCTACATTGCTTAATGCAGCAAACACTTGTTATAAATAGAAACTGTCTATGCTTGCGCATGTTAGTCATTTTTGTTATATTAGTTGTTCTTGTTGCATTTGTGCAATAGATTAAAAAAGCACCTTATTTGTTTAAAGTGTTTGCAAACAAATGTTATTGCACTTTTGTTCATATAGCAGTACTTTTAAGATAAAAGTGCGCAATACACTACTTTTGAGTTCATTATTGAATTTTGCGCATAACAATGCGATTAACCACAGAAAATCATGCGATTAATCGCGATTAAAAATTGTAATCATTGCCCAGCACTAATATATATATAAATTGGTTAACCAGTTAAATTGGTTAAAATAATATGATGAGTTAAAATAATGGAATAACATATTTTGCTATGACGTACTGCTCATATATTTTTTTTCATTGTGTACTTTCTGATGACCTTGTCTTGAGCATACAGTATTGTTGTTATGCGTTTGAAGGACACTTAAGCTTATAGAAATGCAGTCTGACTTAATTAAACTGCTGTGAGTTCGTCAGAGATGCTGTCAGTTTTGGCAGGTAATTGGCGTGTGATTATCTCGCTGCTTGGCTCACGCTGAGCCGATTGTGAGTGTCACTCATTAACACAGGACGTTAAAAAGATTCTTTAAAGTAGTGTTTAGGGAGCTGCCCTGACAAGTTATGCAGGGCAAGAGGTTAGTAGTGTGTGTGTGTGTGTGTGTGTGTGTGTGTGTGTGTGTGTGTCATTATGTGTGTCAACACTGTCATATGGTGTTGAGTCTCATTTAAACAAACTCCCCATGCTCCTAAACACTAAAAACACCCTTCGGGTTTACAGTCATTGCTTTGTTTTTAGTTTATTGTCTTAGGAGGACAATACGCTTTATTAGATGTCACACATGAGTAGATGTCAAACAAATAAAATATAAGCAGGATCGCAGATCGAATTAAAAGTGCTGATCTGATCAAGTGTTTAAATGAAAATGTTATTGTAGGAAAATTCAATATGAGTCATTTTGTTTTAGTTATATGTATGCATGATGCACTTCTGATTTAAGCTTGGAATTTTACATTTTAAATTGTACATTTTTATATACAGACTTAGTAAAACTTTATTTATTTATTTATTTTTTTACTGTGTACATCCGCATATGGCAGAGTCTCTGTGTGGCCCACTTTTTCTTTTTTTTCCCAGCAGAACCACAGGACCCAACTTATAATTATGCTCTTTGAGCACATCCAGACCTTACTGTAGTAAAAGCCTTTCTCACAGGGGCCTGCGAGCTCCGGATCTGTCCTGCATTGAAGAACTGTACGTGTGATGGAACATGTATGCATATTGACTCAATGAATCACCAGTCGGCTTTATTTACAAGAAACTGTCATGCTTTTGAAAATGAAACAATAACTTTAGATACCAGCTTATTATATCCTTTCATGCTGCGTAACAATTGTCCAGCTTTCCATAGTTGAATGAACTTGTGTTCATTCTTTAAACAACGTGAACATTCATCTAAAGTCACAGAGCGCTTTTTATTATCACATGTGACAATATTGCATGTAAAAAAATATGTGACCCTGGACCACAAAACAAGTCTTAAGATGGGTATCTTGGTATCGCATGGGTATATCTGTAGCAATAGCCAAAAATACATTGTATGGGTCAAAATTATCGATTTTTCTTTTAAGCCAAAAATCATTAGGATATTAAGTAAAGATCATGTTCCATGAAGATATTTTGGAAATCTCCTACCATAAATATATCAAAACTTAATTTTTGATTAGTAATATGCATTGCTAAGAACTTCATTTGGACAACTTTAAAGGCCATTTTCTCAATATTTTAATTTTTCCCCCCCCTAGTCTTAAGTCACTGGGGTATATTTGTAGCAATAGCCAACAATACATTGCATGGGTCAAAATGATAGATTTTTATTTTTTGCCAAAAAAATGTTCCATGAAGATATTTTGTAAATTTCCTACCGTAAATATATCAAAACTTCATTTTTGATTAGTCATATGCATTGCTAAGAACTTCATTTGGACAACTTTAAAGGCCATTTTCTCAATATTTTAATTTTTCCCCCCCCTTAGATTCCAGACTTTCAAATAGTTGTATCTCGGCCAAATATTGTCCTATCCTAACAAACCATACATCAATGGAAGGCTTATTTATTCAGCTTTCAGATTATGTATAAATCTCAATTTCGAAAAAATGTACCCTTATGACTGCTTTTGTGGTCCAGGATCTACATATATATATATATATATATATATGTGTGTGTGTGTGTGTGTGTGTAACATTGTCACATGTGATAATAAAAAAGCGCTCTGTGACTTTAGTTGAATGTTCACGTTGTTTAAAGAATAATAAAAATGTCATATTTAATGGTTTTCATGCTACAAAACTGAGATTACATGGAGAATAAATTGAAACTTTAGCTTATGTAAGTTTGAGTAATTTTACAGCTCTGTTATCCAACAGTTTCAACAATTATGACACCACTGGATTATGAAATACGTTATGTCAATGAAGTCATTTATGTTTTTTTTTCTCTTTATTTATTTTTACTTCTTTCACCTATGAATTTTCACAGAAACAGAACTGTAAATAAATAAATAAATACATGGTATTTTTAATATCTAATTTGTTTCTCTTGCAACAAAAAAAAAAAGATTAAATAGAGAACAAATGGAAACTTCTCTGAATTCTCTCAAATATATCTTATCAAATTATAGTAAATTATATACCCATTCACTTTATATTCACATTGATTTCATAACTCTGTACTTGTGAACTTAATGTTAGTTAATAAAAATGTTCATGTTAGTTCACAGTGCGTTAACTAATGTTAACAAATACAACTTTTGATTTTAATAATGTATTAGTATGTTGAGATTAACATGAACATCAAACATATCTCTTCAAATAGAGTAAATGACCTTATATCCACATTGTTTTTAAACCTATAAAGCCTATGACCTCTGAAACAAAATTGATACTTAAATTGAAACATGATCTGAAAACTTCATTAAATCTCCAGAGTTATGAAAACAAAACATGAGCAGTATCCAGTAAATGATGCAACTCCACCAACTCTATTCAGGGCAGAGTTTAGTAATAGAAGCTGGTCGTGTGCGAGTGCAGCACTGTAAATGCTCTGCTTTCTCACACTAAATAGTGCTAATGTGGTTAGAGGCCTTTCTAAGGAGCTCGTCCCCACCCTCTTCACCGCTCTTCCCTCAAAGTCTTGTCCTCTTCCTCACGTCTGTATGAAAATGTGCCTTACGTGTTGCTAATAAATCAACGTGACTAATCATGCCTTTGCAGTTTGATTCACGGCTCGGCTGACAGGTCAAATTGCCGGTGTGGATCTCTGGCACGGAATGAGAAGAAACTGAGCTGGTTTGGTCCCGAGGCGATGGACGGGGGGAGGAGAGCGTGCTGGTGGGAAGCAACCCACTGCGGCTTCAAATGGCTGCAATATAACAAAGAGTGAAAAATTTAAGGGGGTCTGAATACTTTCCGTACCCACTGTATATATATACACACACACACACACAGACACATATGCTACCATATGTGTGTGTGTGTGTGTGTGTGTGTGTGTCTTTTGTTAATTAATCACTTGTATGAATCGCTCATTTATATGTCACTTTGGATAAAATTGTTTGCTAAATGAATAAATGTAAATTTGAAATGTATCTAAATTGTGAATGAATTAAATACAAGAAAATGTTTTCATGTCACAACAAATGAAACACCGGTTTGAAAAATAACATAGTAGACCACAGCAAAGACTATAGAATACCCTTAAAGGGACTTTGACTACAATCAAGTGTACACTGCAAAGAGTGCATTGCCGGTGTGGATCTCTGGCACGGAATGAGAAGAAACTGAGCTGGTTTGGTCCCGAGGCGATGGACGGGGGGAGGAGAGCGTGCTGGTGGGAAGCAACCCACTGCGGCTTTCTATCCTTTCTGATTTATGCCTCCTCTGATGTGCAAAAAACATATGAAGAAGTGCAATAAATGTTCTTTCTCTCTCCGTATATATTGGCTGTTAAGCTTCAAAGTTTGTACAGTTATCAGCCTTCCTTTCCCAGATACACTTTGTTGTGTAAATCTACCTTTAGGTTCTTCCGTGAGAAAACAAGTGGGAAAAACACAATGTGCTGTATACAGAAAAGCATAAAGCGTATGAACTTCTGTATTTCCGTATATTGTTTGGAAATGAGATTTGAGTGTACTGAAAAGGAAGTGAAAAACTATATCCTGGTCATGTGTGAAAACCTCTGAAACAGATGGAAAACTGGCTTGGGAAACCTGGACTGAGTAATCAAAAATATTTGGAGGATGTAAATTCAAAAAAAGCCCCCATGAACCGGCGGTTCTCGACTGCTTTTGCTTTAGGACACAGATATCAAGTGAAAGCAGTTATCAAATGTCCTTAAATTCAAACATTAAAAATGTGATAAAATTGAACTGCACTTGGTTTTCAAATGCCACACAGTATAACTACTGCACACCTGAATGTTGTCAAATGCTCATGATAGCATACTATTAGTTCTATTTCCAATGTGCACAATTTATAATTGTACTATATATTTTCTGTGTGCATGCAATGGCACTGCTACACTTTCCAAAATATGATGATACTGATGATATAATCAATATGATGATTTTTGACTGAATGCAAAAACGTTGCATTCGAATTTTAGGTGTGCATTAAGGAGGCAGCCTTATCAGTGGACACAAGATGCGATGGCGATGTAAGTGTCGTTGCATTATAATATATTTGTTATCCTGTCCAGCTGAAGCCACTAGAAGCGGCACTGCTGGGTTGTTAATGACAAATACTGCGGGAAAAGAGAACATCAATGCGGAGAAGATCTTGTTTACGTCAAAACTGAAACCAAGCCTTTCACACAGAACGCATATTTCAAGCATTTTCTAGAGGGGCATCTATCACCGTTGCACTCGCGTCTCGCACAAGAGAGTGGCATGTTTAGAAAGCCATGTAAAATGAATGGTTCAGCTTTTAAAAAAAATGTCTAAACACATT
>NW_015552615.1:1149862-1161828 GCF_001515605.1 Sinocyclocheilus anshuiensis | reverse complement strand
GCGGGGGTTTTTTCCCCTCCCACTGCATCTCGTGTTTTTAAATGAAAAATGTACTCTGTGTGATTGGCTTTTGGCCCTTTGTATTAAACTATGAATACATACATGATGCTGTTTTGTTTATAGTTGTTTAAGCAACTTAATTAATCATAATTGGTTTATAAACATTATTTTAAACATTATGCACTTTTTTCCACAGATAGTCATGTTATCTTATGCTTTGAATAAACGTGCATTAATAATATTTTGCTCGGTGCGCCCTCTTGTGGCCTCAGAAGAGAAGCCAACAGCTTTTCTTCACCCTAACTGAAATTATGCATTTTAAATTCGAATATAATTTGAATTTTGATAATATTTAAGTACAAAATTCGAATTTAGTTTTTCAGCCATTTTGACAGCCCTAGTGTGCAGAAAGGAATTCACTATTTCACTTCTGAACATACAGCCAACATAATGACAATTACCAATCCAAAACCTATTTGAAATGTAACGGTTAAGCCTTATCACGTGTTTTGTGAGAGTTTCATCATCTACTGAAAGCTGTGGTGAAGCTGCTTGAGGCCAGAAGCTCACAAATGTGCCTGTTCTGCTAATGCTGCACAAGTTTACATTGATTTTAAGAGGTGTGTTAATCTCCAAATATACTGTGAATAAGGTCTTGTGTCATTTAGTCATCTAAGGCCATGTGAAGGCCATTTCTGAAGCGAGGAGACGTGGGAATATTTTGTGTGAAATGATACGTAATTTAGCTGCACTACAAACCGTTAGATGTGGCAACGACTCGGGTCGTATCTCTTGCAGAAACTAAAGGAACATACAAATTAAATTGTTAAGGTCTCTGAGGTCTTACACCCCGTCCTACAGTCACAGTAACACATGTGGCTCGAGCAAATTAGCATGTCGCTGGCTAACCCCAACCCTCCCGCGTCTCCCGCTTTCTATTTCCACCCGCTCTGATGTAAAAGCCCGTCTTTACGGTGGAGTTTTACAGTTCATTGCCTCGACAGCTTGTTTACATGCAATAAATTGGTGTGAAAATTGGCGCTGGAGAAGCTGGTACATTTGAAAGCCATTAGAGGGACACTGATGATGGAGCGGCTTTATAACCTCATAAGACCTTGCTGACTCAAGCTTTCAATTATCCCGGGGTGAATAAATCAACTTTAACATAGTTTGCTGAAAAATGAGCACTTGCGGTCGACGTTGTAGGTCGGCGAGGCTCAATATTTCCAGAGTACCGTAATCTTGGTCGGCAAAACCTGTTGGGAAGAAAAAACACCAGCCAGACCTGTTATATCTCAATCCTTTCTCCTATAGACTGCAGTGTGATTAAATGGATATAGACCGCAGTGTGATTAAAGGGAGAGAGAGAGAGAGAGAGAGAGAGAGAGAGAGAGAAAAGATTTCTCAAGTAAATTTTACAAGAAACTGCTTTCAAAATATTTCACATTTAATTTAATTTTTTCAGTATGATCTCACATGCATCTCCTCAATCATCTCAATCATGTCTCAAATTTGACAGGTAAACATTTCTCAGTCTTTCTAGACCAAATTAGCTTAAATAAAAAAAAAAAAATCCTGTTTAATTCAATGTGTTACACCTCTTTTTTCAATGTAATCTCACATGCATCTCCTTGTGTTTTTCAGACGAGATCTCAGCCATGTCTCAAACTTTGCTCAAATTTGACAGTCATTTCTCTCTTTCTTGACCAAATTAGCTTCAATAACAGTTTTGCATGCCAAAACATTGTAACAAAAAAAAAAAAATGATATGTTTCAGAATTGCGAGTTATAATGTCAGAACTGCAAGATATAAACTCGCAATTCTGAGAAAAAAAGTCAGAATTGTGAGTTTATATCTCGCAGTTCTGAATTTATTTCTCAGAATTGCGACTTTGTCTCGCAATTGCGTGTTGATATCACGCAATTCTGAGAAAAAAGTAATATTTGCGAGTTTGTATCATGCAGTTATGAGGAAAAAAGTCATAATTGTGAGATAAAAAGTTACAATTAACTTTTTTATTTTTTATTAAGTGGTGGAAACGGGCTTCCATAGATATTTATATACCTAATAAAGACAACAATATCTGCAAGAACATTGTTATGTAAATGAAACACTATCTGATTCATGATACTGATAGAAGACTGTAATTGATGCCAAATGCACGCTATTATAAATAGTGTGGAGCACTAAAAAGTCCCCATCAACTCTCTGCGGTCTCCGAGTGAATGGTGAATTTGTTGGAGGCCTTGCATGTGGCATCTCAGGCAATTTGTGTTGATGGCTCGGAAATTAGTTTTGCGTCCTAAATGTAAAACAAAAAGCACCGCACCAGGAAATAATGGATTTTCAGAGGAGGCTCTGGTGTGGCGTACAGTAAAAGAAACGCTCGCATTGTTACATCCAGCGTTTCCATCTCACGTTTTTCCAATTACCGCCGGCTCTGAAAGATGTCGGCGTTGTATACAGAAAACATGTTTCCACTAAAATCATGTTTTCTGCTGCCCCGAATGGAGTTTGGCTGGCTCAGAACACTGCCGGCCTCCAGGGCTCTCTGCGGTCCGTTTTCCCACAGAGAAACAGAGTCTGACTGACAAATAACAGGGCCCAGCCGGCCCTCGGGCTGAGATAGGCCTCATGGTTAGTATCGGAATCGGGAGAGCCGTGGAGATCGGGACCGGGACTCGTGGACGTCCATACCACCATGACGGCTCGATGGGAGAGCCACAATCCGGGCTGCTCTTCAAACGCCTGTCTAATTTAGTCATATGACGCGGCGGGTAAACGTCCCAGACAACAATATGTCATTTTAATGTCATTACAGATGTTTTGTTCACAGAGTTCTGCGGTCGGGGCAGGGATTGTGAAGACTGGGAGGGTTTTTCCATCCTTTTCTTTTAAAATTAATTTCACATGACTCGGTGTGCGGCCACGTCTTTCTAGTGTAAAGTAGCAGAATGATGCACTTTATACGCTCATAATGAACTGCAAATTAAAGTACAGCGTGGCAGAGTTAAAAAGGACTGTTCTGTATCAGAGTTAGATAAGGTGTGCACAGCTGAAATGTCAAATGTATGTGATTTGGTTGTTGTTGTTGTTGCGTAAAATAAGTGTTACATTAACAGACTGACTTTTAAACTGACTTTTATCCTGAGAAAATGTATGAAAGAAAATTGATTAATCCTCAATGCTATAATTGTATTGCATTAACGTCATATTGAAAATGTTATGCTTTTTTGTTAAATTATTGCAGTGAACAATTATAGCATGCTAAATATATTTATTTAGTGATAATTAATTTGAACAGTCAATCAAAATGACTGTTTTGTTAACTAATCAGATTTTAAAAAAATGTATCCATGTATAATCAATAGAGCCCGCTTCATTCAACACATTAAAGTCTGTTTTATGATTTCTCGGGTCTTCATGCATTTCCCAGGAGGCGACACTAAAACAATCTGCGTTGAGAGAGTGTGGACGAGACACTGACCGTTCTAGACAAAACACAAGACATGACATCAAAGTTGAAAATATCCTATTTTTTTGTCTAGTGTTTGTCTCCACATCCTACAGTCATTCAGATTATGGCACAATGTGGCATTCGCTTAGGAAACAAACCTCATGACAAACAACTACGCAAAAGCAGCAGAGAACGCCTCACCGAGAGCAAAAATACAAAAGACAACACTGTTTAGTCAAAGCTTGATTAAAACCATTGAGACTGTTAGAGCAGCTGTTTCATAATCATCTTCAATAAAAGTCGAGTTGTATCACAGCATACTACTTCACTTGATATTTTTGCATGAGTCTGTTTAGTCTTAAAAGAAATCTTTAACTTGCCAAAATACAAAATACAATTGTCTGTAATCAAAAGTCAAACATACCAATATAAACCTGCAGTTCTCATTAAAAGGCAAATGATCTACACTAATGTAATCCACATATTATTAGCTCTGCACTCTTACTGTATGACAACCACCGTCTATTTTTATTCTAGATTTTATTTGATATTTAAATGTATTTAAACTAATTTTAAGAGAAACATCTGAACATCAGAACAGATTTAGAGAACTGTAGCATTCCATCACTTGCTCAGCAATGGATCCTCTGCAGTGAATAAAAAGGACTGTTCTGTATCAGAGTTAGATACGGTGTGCACAGCTGAAATGTCAAATGTATGTGATTTGGTTGTTGTTGTTGTTGCGTAAAATAAGTGTTACATATTCAATATCATTTCATTTATTTAAAAAAACACAATAACAACAGACAAACATTTTTCAGGATTTTGGATATAAATAAATAAATGCATGCATGCATACATACATACATATAATAAACAAATAATATTAAGTTGATTTACTTTTATTTTTGTGCATTTTTTTTTCTTATTTTCTTATAATATCAGGGATTTATACTATTTAGACAAATTGTCATCAGATATAAAAAGAATAAATAACATTTTCTGAAAGTCAATGACCTCTTTTAACAAAAAAAAATCATCAACTTGCTCAGCAATGGATCCTCTGCAGTGAATGGGTGCCATCAGAATGAGAGTCCAAACAGCTGATAAAAACAGTCTGTTTTGGCTTGTAAACTGTGCTTGACCTGTGCATATTTTTCTACTGATTCAGACTAGATGCATTTTTTCCACTAGAGAAAGCAATATTATGGATAGAGGACTAGTATTTTAGCCAGAAACAATGGTTTGAAATTAAAAACGTCTTCATGATGGATTTCACAAACATGCAGCTTTTGGCTTCTCAAGTCGTTAATCGATGGACTGGCGTGGTGTGGATTATAGTGATGTTTTTATCAGCCGTTTGGACGCTCATTCTGACGGCACCCATTCACTGTAGAGGATCCAATTTCTGAGCAAGTGATGTTGCTGTATACTACATTTCTCCAAATCTGATGAAGAAACAAACTACATTTTCTGCAAATTTTTATTTTTGTGTGAACTATTCCTTTAAGGAGCAATAAAGTGCGTAAGTAAGCACTAAGCTTCTCCCTATAAGACCCTATTAACTGCATAGCAATGCTGCAAAAACACTGCAGACTGTTTCTCATAAACAAACTCATGCAATTTGAGATGCTACCTAAAGACAAGCAAATCTGTATCCAGTCACAGGTCAATCCTGAAGACTGTGGTCATCTGGGACATTAAGAGGGTATTGGAACCGGAGCCCAGAGGTCATTCTGGATGGGGATTGGGGTCGACCATGCCGTGGATCTCTTTCACTGGTGAGAAGCTATTGTTCAGCGCTACACACAATCTGACCAATCTGACCCTGCTTGCTACTCAAAACACAACTGCTCCGTTTCTTTATCATTTACGTCTGGAGCACAAACGGCACAGGATGAATTACACACTGAACTTAAATAATAGAAGTTTTCACAAATGCCGGAGATTTTGAGATTTGCATGTATCGTACCTTCAACTTTATGCACGATAACCTTCAAAGCATGGAAGAAAACACAGACTCTTGTATTCCAACATTCTTCTTGAGTCTAAATCCAGTTTTCCATGATGCTACTCTGACACAAACACACACACACACACTCTCTCAAATGTGTTTTTAATCTCAAATCCCAAAGCGTGCAAAATGTACACAATCCCTTGCAGATCCTTTTCTAAAGGGCAGAAACGGAGACGAGAAACAAGAGCCACGTTCTCTGGTGCCCTGGGCCGAACGGATGGAGAACGTGAAGGAAAATACAGAACAACATCCACAAAGAGACAATCGATGATGCATTTTGTCTATATGAGGGTTTTATTACAACACATTTTTCCTAAAATTGGCCTGTAAAATTGTTTGGCTGAAAAGCAAAGACATTCAAACATATCCTGTGTTTTTTTCCCCTCCCAGTGTCTGTGTCTGATTACACCTGTCCATCATTTTCAGAGCCACGTCCTTCACGCAAGTCATCCATTCAACATGGACCTGAGAAATTTCGTCAGGAAACGAGATAACGTGATTTCACTTTCATTTCCGTGCGCGGATTAAGTTACAGGATCCTTATTATGTCGCTTTTGATTGGCTGATTCATGTGGGTGATTCTGTGCATCAAGTCAGGCTTGTCTTTCTGCAGTTTTCAGTACTGGGGCATGTTGTCACAAAAGGTCAACGTGGCTTATGCAATTGAAATGCGTTTTCAGTCGAAACATTAAGGTTTGTTTTCATAAAGAAACTGACTGACCCACCAGAAAAAAAAATACTAAACACAAGTATCCCAGTAACAGGGAATGTTCTTTAAGTAACGTTAATAGAACGTTCGTTGAAAGTTATCTGGTCTTTAATAATGTGCACAAATCATTATTTATACTTCGCTCATTGTTTAAAAAAAATATTTTAGTTGGAAGTTTGTCTAACATTTTTTTTAAATGTTACTACTTCTTTTAAAATGTTTAGGTAACATTCAAAAGTAACGTTCCCGTAATGTTTGCAAAATGATAAAATGGAACTTTCACATAAAACGAAAAAAAAAAAAGTTTTCATAAAGTTTTGAACTTAATGGGAACATTATCAAAATATTCTTTACAACATATTTTTCTTAGCTGGGTTAGTGCTTGTTTAAATACTGTATGTGCACTGAATGATTCGTTTGAACAAATTAATCGGTTTAACGATGGTTTACAAACTACAACTACAGAACTTTTAAATGTCGGAAAAACTTTTATGGCTTTAAAGATCTCTGAGCCATAACCTTCTCATTAGATGTTTAAAATAAAATTAAAACCTTCACAAAAAATGTCAAATCGACTAATAGTTTCCTGAGTCTGTGCTGAAATCACAAGTTGGAACAGATCAGAGAGTGAGATCCTCAGGCACTCTACTGATCACAGATAGGCTACAGAAAAGAGCGAGTAAGAAATAGTGCTATTATCTGTGCACTAGCCCATAATGTACCAAACTCTAGTATGAATGAAATAAAAGTGCAGAACAAGTTAAATGTGCCATTTGACAAAAAAGGGCAGATCACGTGACTCTAGCTTATGATAAAGATGAGCAAACATATTGATATGACACGCGGTTCCGCCTATTGAGCAACTATCAAGCAAACATCACCTGGAGCTGATGAGTTATAAGATAAATAAAAGAAATGTGAACATCTGAAATGGTTAAACCATTTTATTCTGTCTATCAAAAAAAGATAAATATGATTAGGCCCTATTGCCTAAAGCTATTATTTACATGACTGTAAAACACTTAACCGGGTCACCTGTGTGGTGTAGATAAATCACAAAAGCACTGACAGTTCACTGACATGTCCAAAAAAAAAAAAAAACAACAACCCTGAATTACCATCATACCGCGCATTTTTGTCGGTACAGCACATATAGCCTATGATTTATCTTCTTTTATTAAAGCAGATTGATGAAACCTGTTTGTAGTATTGAACTCTGAACGAAGTAAAGGTTAAAATAATCTTTGTGAAATGTAAATTATTTATATAGGCCTATATTCTTTTGATAACAGAATTGGGCCTAGTTTTCACTTGATCGCAGGTTGTTTAAATTATGTTCCTGAATGGAGTTTGGAAATCAAATGTGTATTTTGGGCCCCATCTAGTGGTCAGTGGATGTTTCTAGTTCAAGCTCAACTATGTTATATATACAGGTGCATCTCAAAAAATGTGAATATCCTGAAAATTTTTTTTTTGTAACTTTTTTCAAAAAGTGAAACTTTCATATATTCTAGATTCATTACATGTAAAGTAAAACATTTCAAAAGTTTTGTTTGTTTTAATTTTGATGATTAGAACTTACAGCTCATAAAAGTCAAAAATCCAGTATCTCAAAATATTAGAATATTTACATTGAGTTTCATTAAATGACCATCCCTACAGTATAATTCGGGTAACTCTTGTTCTTTGAAACCACAATAGTGGGGAAGACTGCTGACTTGGCAATGGTCCACAAAGAGTCACAGAAGGTCATTACTGAAAAGGGTGGCTGTTCACAGAGTGCTGTATCAAAGCATATTAAATGCAAAGTTGACTGGAAGGAAGAAATTGGGTAGGAAAAGGTGCACAAGCAACAGGGATGACCGCAAGCTTGAGAATACTGTCAAGCAAAGCCGATTCAAACACTTGGGAGAGCTTCACGAGGAGTGGACTGAAGCTGGAGTCAGTGCATCAAGAGTCACCATGCTCAGACGTCTTCAGGAAAAGAGCTACCAAGCCACTTCTGAAACAGAAACCACGTCAGAAGCATCTTACCTGGGCTAAGGAGAAAAAGAACTGGACTGTTGCTCAGTGCTCCAAAGTCCTCTTTTCAGATGAAAGTAAATTTTGCATTTCATTTGGAAATCAAGGTCTGGAGTCTGGAGGAAGACTGGAGAGGCACAGAATCCAAGCTGCTTGAAGTCCAGTGTGAAGTTTCTGAAGTCAGTGATGATTTGGGGTGCCATAACATCTGCTGGTGTTGCTCCATTGTATTTTATCAAGTCCAAAGTCAATGCAGCTGTCTACCAGGAGATTTTGGAGCACTTTATGCTTCCATCTGCTGACAGGCTTCATGGAGATGCTGATTTTCTTTTCCTGCAGGACTTAGCACCTGCCCACAGTGCCAAAACCACTTCCAAATAGTTTGCTGACCATGATATTACTGTGCTTGATTGGCCAGCCAACATGCCTGACCTGAACCCCATATGGAATCTATGGGATATTTTAAAGAGAAAGATGAGAAACAGTCGATAGTATTCTTTGAACTATGATAACTTGGAAAGTTCATGTAATCATGTAATAAAATGGTATAGCCAAGATAACAATGAATTTTCTCACAACTTTCACTAACGTTTTTTTAAACGTTATATAAATGCTAGGACAAAATGTTTCAAATGGAATGTTTATGGAATGTTCTTATAACTGTTTAAATATTTGATGTAGGCCTACTTTCTCATGATGTTAAAGGGGTCATATGATGCTGCTAAAAAGATAGGTAGGTGTGGCTGACTCTGAACTTTTATAAAGAATATCTCTTTGGATTTGAGACTTTAGTCTTTGCAACTTTACAGATCTTCTTTATGCACCAAGAGCTTGTAACACTCCAAAGAGAAAGGAAAAATTGAAATCACATCATATGACCCCTTTAAGAGAAAATGCTCTGAGATCAACATTCTTGGAATATCCTGCTGTTATTTGTACTGGACGCACGTTCTAAGAAGCATGTTTTGCAACCTTTAAATAACGCTATAATCACGACAGAAAAACTGGACATTTTAACATTCTTAGAATATAAAAAATAAACGTTCAAATAACGCTATATTTTGGGTAACAATTAAAGATAGTAAGAAACGTTTTTGCAACCTTTAAATAACGTTATGACCAAGACAAGGGGCCTCATTTATAAAATGTTGCGCAGAAACCATCCTAAATTTGCTCTTACGATCATCTCTCAAATATGCGTATAAGCTCTGCACAGAAAATGGACGTAGCCTACGCCTTTCTTTCAGATGTGAAATCTATGAATCGTAAATGATCTTGAACTTGCGCGCAACTGAATGGTTTCAGCTCTCTGCCTTGTAAATGACTCCTAATTAATATCATTAACATATAAAAGATCACCAGTCATCGTCCAAATCCTTTAATTTAGAACAGCGAGCTGCAAGAACATCTTACATTTCCAAAAAACCTGCAGTAGCTCCGACAAGAAAAAGTTTGCACATCTGCTCAGACCCTGACCTGACACTAAGCACTTTTCCATGTCAAAGGCAGTTTTTACAGTTTTCAAAGTAATTCAAAGTAAAAAAAACAAACAAAAACTTTACAGTAGGTCGAAAGGATAGGTATATTGGTAGAGAGCAATTCTCTAAACAACTATAGGTCTACCTGACATTTGACACCCTGATTTGAGAAGAATATCTTTGCTTAGAAAATGAAATACTAAAATACAAAAAAATTAAGAACAGTTTTGAAGATAAAATTGAGATAAGAGTTATGAAATGGCAAACTGATTCAAAACAGAAATACATTAATAATATAAATAATAATAAAACAAAATACAAGTGGCCCCCAACACATTTATGAAAAATACTCATCCTGAGAAATGGTCTAACCTTTCAGTTCAGATCTATCAACATTCTCATAAACTGTCACTGGGGTGGTAATCTTCCAAACGGTACTAATACTGATATCAATAATCATTTAGCTATAAATAAGATGTACCTTTGAGCTTTTGTAACCTAGGGTGCCACCCAAGTGACCGATTTGTACCTTTTTTTTTTGGCGTATACATCAAAGTACCATGATATACTATCTAGTACAATCATAACCAGTACTTTATTGTAATGGTAGGCCTACGTGTTTCCAATTCTGCTGTACATACACAGTTTGGCCACTTGGTGGCAGCAGCGTCCTATTAAAGATGAAAAAAGCCTCTCAAGAAACATCTCAAAGTGCAGCAATCAAAGTGCAGTCACATTATAAAGCGTTGTGTTCATAGAGATCCACAATGATACGCTCTCATTACAGCACTACACACTCACAACACATCAGATCTGGTGCACGCTGTCCATCAAACTAATTCAAGTAATGAGCAATAACACTCAGAATCTGTCAAGTTAATATCCATCTGTCAAGTTAATATACACACACACACACACACACACACACACACACACACACACACACACACACCTCCAGGAAGAACGCAAGACAACTGCATTACCAGAACAAACAAACAAATAAATAAAACAAAACTATTACATCATATTGGAAATTGCACGTTGCTGTTCTGAAAAGCTTCAATGCGTCACATTTTGTCTTGAAATGTGTGATGAATATCAGACATTAGTGCACATGCACCGCAGATGGCATAACTGTCGAATGTGGAGATTTGTTGTGTCTGGCCTCAAATCACTGTAATGTGTTTCTGCATATTAAACTATAAAAGAACTGATACCCTGAAATGAATATGCATGCATCTTCAGAACACTGTGTACAATTTATTGTTGTATTCATATTTAGATTAAAAAAATTCCACAGCTTGTCTATTCATTGTTATTATAATAAACTGTCAACAAAAACACAAACAAATGAAAGC
The DNA here is from genome assembly GCF_001515605.1 of Sinocyclocheilus anshuiensis. NCBI lineage: Eukaryota > Metazoa > Chordata > Actinopteri > Cypriniformes > Cyprinidae > Sinocyclocheilus > Sinocyclocheilus anshuiensis. The sequence continues at coordinate 1,150,786 of NW_015552615.1, read as the reverse complement.
TTCTGAACACTTCTTTGAAAGAGATCTCAGATTATTTATGATTTTTACCACAGTGACAATAACAGTAAATATGATATTTTGACCTAAATAAATAAGAACAAAAGTTTCTGAATACTTCTTTGTAAGAGATCTCATATTAATTAATTATGACTTTACCATAACAGCAGTTTCTGCAATTATTGCATTTTGGCAGAAATGTAAGGTTATAATAAACTATACCGTATGTACTATAAGTAACTGATATTTTGGCAGCAATGTATGGTTACCAAACTAAGAGTTGACAAAACATTAATTGCTCAGAGATTGATGTATCAACCCCGTCTCGGGTGTGTCACGGTCACGGTGTGTGGAGGCAGGCAGAACGACAAGGATTCCAATAATGATCTTTAATGTAGACACAACAAGGCAGATTCAGGTAGGTGAGACACACACTCGGGGTAACATTCACAATAACCGACAAACTAGAATACAAGAGACAGGAACTGATATAGGGCAGAAAACGAGGGGCAGACGGGAGCACAATGAGGTGATTAACTAATAATGAGAACAGGGACATCCAAATAAGGACACAGAGGGAGAAACCACAATCAACAGTCCACAGGGGTGTGACAGATCGCCCCCCTCCTGGAAGGCGCGACCTCGCGCTGTGGAGACCGAGGGAGGGACGGAGGGGGACTTAGGAGGAGGACAAAGGAGTGGATGTGGCATGGTGACAGGGGAAGGCAAAGGGCTGGCAGGCAGACATGACAGGTCGAGGCTCCGGCGGAGGACGGATATCCGGGAGGAGGCCGGCAGACCAAGACCAGGGAGGAGACAGGAGGGACCCGGAGCAGGAGGAGCTCAGCAGTACCCAGGCCACAGCCATAACGGGCCCACAGTGGAGCCGACGGTGGGAGGAGCCATGGAGGAGGGATGGCTGCCGAC
>NW_015552615.1:1148527-1149146 GCF_001515605.1 Sinocyclocheilus anshuiensis | reverse complement strand
AGGGGTAAACACAACGGAAAGAAAAACACTGAGGAAAAACCGGAAAACAAACGGAGGGGAGACCACGGAAGTTAAACTGTTTTGGGGGTCGGTTATTCTGTCACGGTGTGTGGAGGAAGGCAGGACGACGAGGACGACAAGGATTCCAATAATGATTTTTAATGTAGACACAACAAGGCAGATTCAGGTAGGTGAGACACACACACGGGGTAACATTCACAATAACCGACAAACTAGAATACAAGAGACAGGAACTGATATAGGGCAGAAAACGAGGGGCAGACGGGAGCACAATGAGGTGATTAACTAATAATGAGAACAGGGACATCCAAATAAGGACACAGAGGGAGAAACCACAATCAACAGTCCACAGGGGTGTGACAGATCGCCCCCCTCCTGGAAGGCGCGACCTCGCGCTGTGGAGACCGAGGGAGGGACGGAGGGGGACTTAGGAGGAGGACAAAGGAGTGGATGTGGCATGGTGACAGGGGAAGGCAAAGGGCTGGCAGGCAGACATGACAGGTCGAGGCTCCGGCGGAGGACGGATATCCGGGAGGAGGCCGGCAGACCAAGACCAGGGAGGAGTCAGGAGGGACCCGGAGCAGGAGGAGCTCAGCAG
>NW_015552615.1:1146677-1147589 GCF_001515605.1 Sinocyclocheilus anshuiensis | reverse complement strand
CCAGGGGGCCGACCGATGGGGGTGGAGCAGGTGGAGGAGCCCGAGGCAGAGACGGAGAGTCGATGAGCCAGGGCGACGGGGAGGATCCAGAGGGCCAAGGCAGAGAAGATAGCTTAGGCGACTGAGGCGGAGGCGGGGATTCAGAAGGCCGTGGTGGAGCCGGAGCGACAGAGGACCGAGGAGGAGCCGAAGGGAAAGGAGGAGCCTGACAGAGCCAAAGGGACGGAGCGACGAGGTGCAGCCGGAGGAGTGGAGTCCTGAGGCGATGGCGGGTCGACGCCCGACCAAGGTGGAGCCGGAGGGACGAGGGAGCCCGGTGGAGCTGATAGATCGATGGGTGACGGTGGAGGCGAGGGAGCTAGGAACCGAGGTGGAGCCACTCCTAGGCTCGACAGGGGATCGGGAGCCACTCCTAGGCTCGACAGGGGATCGGGAGCCACTCCTAGGCTAAACTGAGGATTCAGAGGTCTCTCCTCCTCGTTTTGACACTGAATTCCCTCCATAGTCCGCTCAACCGCAGCCGTGATGCAGAGTCAGAGCTCCCCTCCGCACTTTCCTCGTCTACGACTTGCTCCTCCGTGATGGGCACCTCGTCGGCTCTCGCACCTGGTCTGACGTGTTGGGCTCAATATCCGAGGCGATCCTCTCCTCAGCCGCGGGTCTTCGCTCCGGCTCGTGGATCGCGGCGGGAAATGGCTCTCCGTCATCGGTGGGCTCAGGCTTATCGAGGACCATCCCCAGACAACTGCGCTCGTGTGGTGGCGTTAAGTCCAACTTGATAGAATGAACAGAGGCAGTTGTCCGGGTAGTGCGTGAGGTGAGCCAGGGGCAGAAAGTCGTTCGTGTGGTCCTCAAGAGAGCGTTCTCCCTGCTCCAGCAGGAGGATTTGGAAGGCGGGGTAATCCATAACAC
>NW_015552615.1:1143109-1145682 GCF_001515605.1 Sinocyclocheilus anshuiensis | reverse complement strand
CATATGTAAGCCATTTAGCTTGAGCAACTTAAACAGAAATAACTTACAATGTCAAGTTTGTAAAGGAAGGTCTAGCTAACAGGCTGCTGAGCATGCTCAGTTTGATCTCTGATGATGCACTTGAATTTAAGTTTTTGGTCAAAGCATGGGGACTTATGACAAATATTTGATATTCATAATTAATAGCCTATATGTTTTAGCTCCATATTGTCACGGTCACGGTGTGTGGAGGCAGGCAGTACGACGAGGACGACAAGGATTCCAATAATGATCTTTAATGTAGACACAACAAGGCAGATTCAGGTAGGTGAGACACACACACTCCGGGTAACGTTCACAATAACGGACAAACTAGAATACAAGAGACAGGAACTGATATAGGGCAGAAAACGAGGGGCAGACGGGAGCACAATGAGGTGATTAACTAATAATGAGAACAGGAACAACCAAATAAGGACACAGAGGGAGAAACCACAATCAACAGTCCACAGGGGTGTGGCAAGGTGCTTCTACTAAAACTATTTTGGATAAAATAAAACACAAATAAGACAACTGTTAGCAGACATGAATAAGTACACAACTATGAAACTAACAGCATAGCATATAGCTTGAGTTCATATTGAGATGTTTGACTTCTGAGCACCACTGAGACATTTGGGATCTCCTGTGCAACTCCAAATGAGACACGTGAGGTTACTGAGTGTGCTTTCCTCAGGAGAAACATCTGAGAAGCAGGAGACTGTTGGTGCAGAAGTCTCAATTTTCTCTCTCCATTGTCTATGAGACAGAATTGAGATATTGAAGAGATCTCATTTGTGATTTTTCCATGCCGTTGGCTCTCTCTCTCTCTCACACACACACACACACACACGCTCTGCTCTTTCAGCGTGGTCACGGCACTGGTTGTACTTCGGATCAGAAAGGATCATTACTGCAATAAGGCTTTTAGTAATGCAGGTTAGAACCCGTAATTGGCTTGAAAGGCACAAATGCACTCAATTTTTTCAGAAACCTGCTGGACTTCTCTGGAAGTTGCATTGTTTGTGTTCCAAATTATATATATATATATATACACACACACACACACACACACTGTAACTTTATATTTATATATACTGTAAATGTATATTTTTTTAAATGAGGTTTTAGTTTTCTAAATTTGTTTGTCAACTTTTCAAAAGTTTGTTATTTTGTTGTGTTTTTGTCATTTTTATTACTTAGTTTTTAAATATAGCTACACATTTTTTGTCATTTTTAGCAACTACCTAAAATAAAATAGGAAAAATAAATGCTTTATAAAATTTGCCATTTCATTCATTCATTCATTCATTCATTCATTCATTCATTCAGTTTTAGTTTTGGTCAACTATAATAATCCTGATGGAGACCAGGAACAGCCGTGAACATCAGATATTCTGGAACAACATGAGGGGTAAGAAAATGATTTTTGCAAAAAATATCAACATGCAATGCTTGCAACCCATTACTTATTAGTCTCCATTACATAACCATAATTTTTCACAAGTGCAATTCTTTATAAAAGACTAAAAACTGTCAAATGCTGCATAAGGTTCAATGTTTTGTTTTGGAAAAAAAAGAAAAAAAAAGAAAAGCTTTTTGTAAAACACACTGACACCTGTGCAGTATTCAGACATAATACCCAATGTACTCCTGTGCTTCAATCCATCCAAACAATGCTGCAAAACAAAAGTCAATGTGGTGGAATATAAAAAAAGAGCAGAACATTCACTAGGCAATATTTTATATTATAAAATGTTGTCTATTGAATGTTCTGCTCTGCTGTTATTGCTCTGAGCCACAGCGTTGGCTCTCAGAAGCAGGATCTGGATGTGTGGCAGATCGAGTGGGCGTCTGCTGTTTGACTGATTCCAGCTCTTTAGCCCACTGTGTCTCCAGCTTTGCTGCTGTCAGAGCAAGGCCTTGTCTCAGACGCCGTACCCTCTCAGACGGCCAGACAGGTGGGCTGTCAGGAGCTTCCTTATGTGCCGCAGCAGCAGAATGCGTCCGCATCTGTTTTAATACATCTTTTATTACAAAAGTATCAAGAATGGCAATGAAAAATAATAGTGGTGATTAAATATATTGTGGTTACTTTTCATATTGCAGTTTATCTATTACTCTAATATTTACACTATACTTATTTTATAGTAAAAACATTCTTAAAAAGACACTTTATTGAAAATAAACTTTGCATAGGTTTATTATAGTTAAGAAAAATTAAAGAATGAAAATACATTTATTTACTTTAAATACAATAAACATGAACTAAAATAGTGTGTGTGTGTATATATATATATATATAAATGCTATCTGCCAAGGCAACAGTTATTATAATTTAGTTTAGTTAACTAAGATACTAAACTAAAACGAAAAATAATAAAAAATGTAGACATAAAAAACAAACCAAAACCAAAAAACAAACAAAATCAAAATCCAAAAAAAAACAAAACACAGTCTTTATTGACATTGACACCACAGGAATCACACGTAGGACACGGGGACTGATGATCAATACCAGACACCGAATGGACGTAGGAGGCAGGCTTATAAAG
>NW_015552615.1:1136020-1142413 GCF_001515605.1 Sinocyclocheilus anshuiensis | reverse complement strand
AAACACGGAACAGAGTCTGACATTACTCCCCCCTCCCGGAAGGCACGTCCCATGCCGTAACAATTCCACCAGGGAGGAGGGGTGGGAGCACTGGAGGCTGGTGCAGGACTGGGACATGGGGAATACCTCCAGGGCGGATCAGGCAGTCCAGGAGGCCATGGCGGAGCAGGCAGTTCGGGGCTCCATGGCGGAGCAGGCAGACTAGGAAGCCATGGCGGAGCAGGCAGTTCAGGAGGCCATGGCGGAGCAGGCAGTTTGGGGCTCAGCAGGGACCTCGGGAGCCATGGCGGAACAGGCAGTTCAGGAAGCCATGGCGGAGCAGGCAGACTAGGAGGCCATGGCGGAGCAGACAGTTCAGGAGGCCGCTAGACACGGGGACTGGAACCTTCTCTGGGCTAGGACTGGGGACTGGAGCCCTTTCTGTGCAAGACACAGCAAGGAGCGAGGAACAAGGAATGAGGAATGAGGAACGAGGAACGAGGAACGAGGAGAACGCTGGAGAATCAGGATACACAGTCTTTATTGACATTGACACCACAGGAATCACACGACTAAATTAACACGGCTGGAGACAAATCAACATAATCAGAACAGCAACAGGAAGAACCAAATAAGGGCAAAAGGAAACACATGGGAAAACCAGGACATGGAACACGAGGGGAGCAAAACACGGAACAGAGTCTGACAATAAGATACTTCCTCACTAAATGATCATGATCAGTTTAGAGAATATTATTTAAAACAAGACCAAAGAAGAAACAATTTACTGAGAAGAAACAATTCTCTAAAATAAGTCTTATTATTTTCCCCCAGTCTTGCTTAAAGCAATAAATGTTGGTATAATTCTTCTAGTTCTTTATTACAAAACCCTTTTGCTAGATAACCTGAAAATATGATAACATCTAAATTAACTGATTTGATTCAACTCCAAAAATAGTACTTAAATGACTAAATCAATGTGCCTACATTGCCTAGTGATTACTTAATGCAATTACTTTGATAACTGAAAACAAACAAACAAACAAACAAAAAAGATTTATTTTCAGAGAATATATCTTGATTTTTTTCCCAGTGAGTAATTACTTCTTTTGTCTTGTGATAAAATTAAGTAAATATCTTGAATGCAATGCAAGTCACTTTGAATTAAAGTGGCAAATACATAAATGTAATAATGGTAAATGTTAGCCATCCTTGCCTATGCAAAAATCCCCTCTAGTTTAGTTTACTTTTGAGATTACAACATGTAGATAAAGGTTTTCAACATAACACATGTGAATGGAGACCAGTGTTTTATTTATTTATTTATTTTTTATTATCACTGAGATACTGTTGTAGGTTTTTAATATTGTTATTATCACTGTTAACCTGTAGTAACAGTAACCGAAGAAAGAATATTTCCATTGCTGTAGAATGTAATATTTTACGTTATATATTAATTGTTTCCTTTGATTTGAGGGGTTATTCAAAGGTCATTTTCACATTCTAAGCGAGTCTATTCGACACGCTCCTCAACCACATTTGGTATTCATTCAGAAGGCTTCTATCTTCTCTCAAGCCCATTAATTCCGGCTTAACCGAATTTGTTGTCTGGTCAATCTGACACCTGCGTCGCTCCATCAGAACCCCAGAGATAAGACAGATCGGCGGTCCGGCCTGACTGATGTATGTTCACATCTGCCGTACTGACAAATTACACTTGCAGTCAGTCAATATCTTTGAGAGCCATTTGACGTAATGCAAAATTCATGACGGCGCTATACATAGAACCAGACCAGAGGAGGTCAGTTATGATTTCATGTCAGGACAAAATTTCCTGACACTCCCATTCTGAAGGGCCCATTTAGAAAATTTACATTATTGAATATAGTAAAGAAGACATCCCACTATGTGAACGCTTTAGTGCGTCTGCAAAACTCTCGGGAGAATACATTATTGAGCCGCTTAGAAGTGAAAGATTTACCTTCAGATTCGTTTTATCCGTGTCCCATGATACTCGGCTGCTTAGACAGTGCTTTGTTCTGTCTGATATGATTCTGTGAATGGAGTTAACAGACATTTGTCTATCCAGATGGGAATTGTTACTTCAAATCACAGTTAAATGGACCAGAGGGACCGTCTTATCTCACGCCTTTGTTGGAGGGAAGCGTGCCGAATGGGACTCTCGTATAATAACCGCTTCTTTTCGCAAATGGATGAGCGCCATTTTTGCGTGGTTATCAAGATGGAATTGCTGGCCATTTGTCCTGTAGGATTACTAATGATCGGCACAGAGGTAATCTTAGATGTTTTTCTGCATTTTGCAAAATGGGTGAACATCTGCAGAGTGAAATTGAAGGTGAAATGCGTCTTTTTAATGTTAAAATAGAGTTTGCATCAGCCTGGTTCCTTCAACAAAAACCCAATAGGATTTTTCCCATTGGCTTTTGGATTATTGCAGAAAATAAGCTCTGTGACCAACAAAACAAGAACAAAACTTTTAACTTAATTAAGCTGGATACAGTGCATTACGTCTTCTATACATCTGCTTGACAGATGAAGCACTGGTATTAAACTGAATTGAATCAACAGTGAACTGACTCAAGCTGAATAATTATTGTACATACTTGAACTGCATTAACACTACATGGTTCAAGGGAACCAATTCCGATTTTTTCCTCACATGTGGCACAGATCGGATACGTCCTACTAACAGGAAAAATGTGTAAAACAGGAAAAAGGGCCATGGATCCTGATATTGCCAAATCAGTTTCAGGCCTCATTCATATGTGGAAATAAATCAATTATAATTTGGATATGTGCATGTGCATCTGCCATGTAAGCAGACAGATAAGATATTTCCGTCAATGCAAGTCATACATATGACAGTAGTGAATGACTTCGACTCAGCTGGGCTACATTTACACTCTTGCCACGGGTTGTGTTTTTGTCCGCGGGTTAAAGAGATCTCGACAGAAGGGGACCCCTGCCAACTTCAACTTCATCATCATAATATTCAAGTTTCTGACAAGTTTTCAGTCTAAGTTTGAGTTAGAATAGTTTGCAAAAACATGATTATAAACACAACAAGCCTGTGAAATGACTAGTTGAGTTTACCTTTTCAATGTAATGACATTTAATGAACCTCTATAGTTCCATTTAGTAACCGGCTTTTTCAAGACACTTATGGTGAATTTATGTCATAAAATAAAACATTAAAATACCTTGAGCTCTTGTTCATCACATACCTTATTTCAGGCATTTCACCAAAAAAAAAAAAAAAAACTTTTTGACTTCAGGACAATTGATTTTGATGATTAATTGATTTTTTCCAGGTTTCAGGACTCATTCCTGCAGCACTCTATACTTTCTCCTTGTCCAGTTCATTATGCATTGACAACTATGAATAACTAACGTTCTGCATTTGTCACCTGATGGAGTTTAGGTTTGCATGCACACATACTTAAGTCAAGTCAAGTCACCTTTATTTATATAGCGCTTTTAACAATACAGATTGTGTCAAAGCAACTGAACAGCATTAATTAGGAAAATAGTGTGTCAATAATGCAAAATGACAATAGTAAACTAATTTTTCAGTTAAAGACAGTTCATCATTGAATTCAGTGATGTCAACATCCAGCTCAGTTTAAATAGTATCTTTGCAATCAAGTCAACGGTATCGCTGGAAATGAAGTGTCCCCAACTAAGCAAGCCAGAGGCGACTTATAGACTGAACACGTAATATGTATGCACATGACATCACCATTCCTACAAATTTGTGTTTTTGAAGTTTAACGGTAGCCTATCGTTTTCAAAAACGTACACTCTAAATCCCGCTTTCAGAAGTCTGCATTTTCAGACCCCCAAAACACCAGTGTTGTATAAATGTATGGTCAAAACGCATTAAAATTGGTTGTTTTTAGTTAAAAACTGCTGTATAAATGTCCTCTTAATATTCAATGATTATGGAATTAACTGCACTGACACTGTTGAATGAAACTAAACTTGAGTTGAATAATGACACTATTGTCTTCTGTCCAGCTGTTTATAGCTGAATGGCATTTGTTTCATAATTGACAAACTTTACACAGTTTTTGAACTGAATTGAATCAACACTGAACTGACTTGTTAGAACTGCTTTACAGCAGAATTTGAATACTAATGTCAAGCTGCTTTGAAACAATCTGTGATTCCCAGCGATGCAGAAATAAAAGTGACTTGAAGTTGTTTATTCCCACAAAAAAGTGCAAATACCAGAAAAAACAGTGGTGGTTTTAAATCATGAATCTGTTCGTTTGAACATCCCGAACAGCTCGACACAGGAACACTGGCTCAAGAAATGACATGAGTTTGACTTGAGATCTGTTTGTACCAGTAGCTGACAAGAAGAGCGTTTAAGACAACCATGATTTTTTGCAATTTCAGTTTCAAAATGCAAATGGATCAGGAATGACATACTTCACATTTACATGGTAAAATGTATAAAAAAAAAATGGAGCTAAGAGAATTGCTGTACCATCTTATCAAAAGCAAAATGAAAAAAAAAAGATCATTATTGAGAACTATTTTTTACCTGTATAGGGTTCTTGAATTGAGCTCATGACTGATCATCATTGACGTCAAACCTGGAGCGACACAAATATTCTTTTTTGCTCAACTCTTCTACTTGGCTATGAATCATTATAAATGGCACGTGAAGTCATTTCACCCTCAGTACCATTACAGATCACACAAACCATGTGTGAAGTCAGCGTGTCACCTTCAAACAAGAAATATTTCATTCACACCATCCAAAGCTTCTCCCTGCATTGGACTGACATGAAGTTTAGTTCACCAACCTGCCCTATTCTGTCCAAGGTTAACATTAACACACACTGGAGCGGATTCATATGTTTATTGTGCTTTAAGGTACATGCAGTGTACAACACTGAAGGACTTATTGAAGATTAATATTGTCCTGAATGGAGGACACTTAAAGACAACTCAAAGAAGGTCAAAACATAGACATTGTTAGCAATTCTAGAGAGATAAACAGATGTTCTCTTAATGCTGAGAGAAAATGTTCTTTCAACAACAACAACTTTCAGAACAACACTCTCGGAATGTCTTTATGATGTCATTTGTACTTGAACATTCTAAGAAATGCTTTTGTAACCTGTAAATGACATTCTAATCACAACAAGAAAACTGTAAATTGTAATGTTCCTAGAATATTAAAAATACACATTTAAATAGCATTATATTTCCAAGCAGGAGCAGCAGGATCAGAGGGTGACAGAAAGAGAATCAGTTCGGTTTACATAATAATAAATAATAAAATATACAGTATATAACGCAAATATATGTGACTTAATTTTTTTTTAAAGTATAATTAGATCAATTGCACAAGTTACTTGAAGTTAATCTTTAAAAAAACAAAAAAACAAAAAAACAAATATAATAATAATAATAATAATAATAATATAATATATATATATATTTGGGCACAGTACCAAAAGTTTCATTAGATGAAAATGGTCACACTTTATTTTAAGGTACAGTTCTTGCTTTTAACTAAATAATAATAAGACTTTTGCCTCAATAAACTCCTAATTACTGCTTATAAATAGTTAGTAAGGTACTTGTTAAGTTTAGGTATTGGGTAGGATTATGGATGTAGATTATGGTCATGCTTAATATATGCTTTATAAGTAGCCAATAGTAATATGCATGCTAATAAGCAACTATTTAATAAAGTAACTGGTGGTCCCTAAACTAACGTGTTACTATGGCAATTGTTACCTGTATTAGTAATTCCTTTTTAGGTTAGGATTAGGGTTAGTAGAATAAATTGACATACTTGCAACGTTACTTACAGTCAGTAGAATGTCAGCAGATATTAAGCAAAGAGTCTACTTATACTCTGACTGTTATGTAAGTGGACATTCAAAATAAGTGTTCTGGTTATATGTCCTTGAAATACAACATTTCCATTGAAGTCAATGGATTTCCAGTGTAAACTCCATTGTGCAGGTGCTCTATGAATGATCAAAGCTGTCTGTCCTGTCACTCCCCTGTCAGCGCAGGCGGTCGGTGACCATGATGAATTGCGGCCACCCTTCATCATGCGTTTTGAGCCTGTGAACACACACACACAGGACCTTCCTATTAAATTACTATGAAATTAAATCATAATTAAAACGAATCGACTCCCCAAGCATAGGAAGATTGCATAGATGAACATGATGAAACCGATATTTTAGAGGAGAAAAGGGCAACACACCTATAATCACACTTGAATTAAATGAAATTATTAAAGGTATGCATTATTTATGAATGAATTTAAGGTAAGTGTGGACTATTAGAAAATTAACTCTTAAAACCACGGCTAACTAATTTTTTCAATGATATGCACACGCACACACGCGCACACACACA
>NW_015552615.1:1123857-1135827 GCF_001515605.1 Sinocyclocheilus anshuiensis | reverse complement strand
TTATTTATTATTTTTTTCTTCATACTTAAAGACTGAAAGTCTGAGTCAGGAACAACGGTAAAACAATAAAATCCAACTAAAGACATCTGAAAAGTAGCAAAAATAAATTCTAAATACTTATAATGCAAAAATGGGAATCTGTTATTTTAATAAAAATGCAACATGTAGTTGAAGAAACTCCAATGATCTCAACTTCATCTCGTTCGACATAAACTGGCAAATCCCAAGGTTAGAATGAGAGCACGGATGACTATAAATCAGCCTAATTTACATTAATTCAATTATCTGACCTGAAGCGGGAAACATGTTTATCCATCATGAGACAAACTCGAATTCCCTTCTCGCCTCAATTCCATTTCACTTTTCAATGGGAAAACATCACCTTGAAGAAGAATAACCAGCAGCGCCATGTAGGACACAAGACAAGTATCACTGCAATTTATCAATTCAGCACGGTGTGGAATAATGGGAAAAAAAAACAAGAATATTTACTAGAAAATGATGACGACTTGCATGGATCCGGTTTTAAAATCAGGTGAGCTTTTAAACTCAAAGAGCAAGTCGAGGCAGCCGTTCCCTCTTGAGTACGTTTGACAGCAGCTTTTTTTTTAAAACCTGTTTTGACTCTATAGATGGTTCTGCCCGATATGCAAATGGTGGCCGTGTCTGAGGAATCACTTTGAAAGATAATTGAAATGCTCCTCTGGGTCGACACAGTTCACCGATCACATAAGCAGCTTGAAACAAAACTATATTTTCCATGGATCCCGGAGCACTTGAGGGCGGATGATTGTTTGATATCTCCTGATAGAGCGTATGGCTGTCAGAGTCCCCCAGTTTATGTTCAGGGAAAAGCGGAAAACTAGTTTTCTTTCCCATATACAAGCATTTCCTTGCAACAGGAAGTATATAAAAGCAATAGCCTTTAGCTTACATTAGAGCCCAAATGAACCACAGTTATCAGCTTGTACTATGGATAAAACAATGAAGACAATTTTTAAATTCTAGCAACTTTCTCAAAACTAATCGAAGTGTACAATCAAACACACTGACAAACCATGGTCTGCTATTTGCTATTGCTAATCAGAGGAAACCTTCTCATTCCACTGTAACAAAAAAAAGTCAGCAGAAAAATGGAAAAGGTAGGTTATCTTCTGCCAAGATAATCTATGAAGTTTACAGACAATTCCTAACCTAACCCTAAAAACACAATGCAAAGAGTAACTGAAAATCCTGTATGGGCAAACTGTTGGTGGAAAAGCCAATGTGTAATGCAACTTTGAATGGGCTTTTCTTAGTGTAGAGTGCATTTTATTGATTAAAAACAATGTTTACTACAAGAAGAGTAATTAGTATTTTTGTTCAATTTCCTAGAAGAGAAAGACTATAATATTTTAAAATAGGTACTTTTAGTGAGGAAATATTGTTAAAACAATCAAATGGCAGATTTTTAAAATGACAGAAAGTTATGAGCAAACACTCTTCCCCACAACGTTAATAGAAAGTGTGTTCAAAGTTATCTGGTCTTTAATGTTCTCAAAACTCAAAATTAGCACAAAATATTTATACATTGTTCATGGAACCTTTTCTTTCTGAAATGTTTTGGTTGGATGTTCATTGAACGCTTTTGAAATGTTATTACTTATTTCAGAATGTCTTGAACATTCAAAAGTAACATTCTCATGTTTGCAAAATGAGATAATGGAATGTTCACTTCATTTGTATAACCAAGAATTTTTATTTTTCTTAAACATAAAAAAAAAAACACTTTCAAAGTGTGTTTGAAAGCTCTACATGTTGATCAGACAGTCTCTACCCGTCCAAGTCTGCCTTTCTTGGCCACAGTAATCTGCAAAGTGCACAAGACTTTTTGCTGACAGTCTGGTTATGCTAGACTAAACATGACCCTAGACTTACAATGACGATGTTTGCACCTTTTTCAGTGCAATGCAATTCATACAGGAATACAGAGCAGCATTACTGTGCATAATCATTTAATAAAAGTGCCATAATGCATAATTCACATCTACAAATGTTTTCTCTGTTGCATAATAGAACGTGTTTCACAATAACAAACAACCCTGAGTTCAAAGATGCACAGCTTCCCCAAAATAGCTTCCTCTAAAGTGTGGCCTACCTTTTGGTATGTAGTTTCTCTCTGTGTGGCGACTAAAGATGTTTGGTAGCAGGACAGGCGCGTGCTTTGCTATATACTACTGCGCAGTCTGCTGAAGATCGGCCTGCTGGATAAGTGGTCTCAATGGGACCAGGTTGAGCTCGTTCCCATTCTCTCTGATGAGTGCTCAGGTTGTGCGGTCGGTCCCGGGACGCCTGGGGGATTCAACGCTTTCCCTGATGGATGCTCTGCAATCCTTTGCGACACCGTGAACGTGTATTCGAAAGTCCAAGAGCCACGTTCTTCAGATGCATGGACGTGGAGCTTTGTTTGGGGAAAGTGTAGCTTCCTAGATTAGATCGCTCAAGGGTTTGTTGTAGTGCAAATGGTTCTAAATGAGACAGGAACATGTCTTGGCAACCGTCTTCCAGACCTCTGAGATTCGGGCCTAAAATAAATGCTGCAATTTCCTCTGTTGTCACAGTCCTGCATACTGAGCTAAAGTAAGACTTCTAGCCGTTGTATGTGTGCTGCGTTTATGTCAACTTCTCAGCTGTTTGCCATGCACTAGCTCAAGAGACCAGATAAGTGCGAGCTATTCACAGAAACAATGCAATGCGTGTTAAATCTGTATCATACTGTATTAGTTGGTGTGCAACTATGAAATCACAATCAAGAAATAAGGAAATAAAATTGCATTTTTTAGTATGCAAAAGATCGGCTTTGACATTTGGATACTAACTACTTGCATGATGCTACACTGCATTCAAAATCCACTTGTTGTGTGGGAGCTAACTAGGTTAACCAGCATAACTCAGTAAACCGAGTAAGTGGCTTAGTTCAACCAGTTATTTACTGTATTCTGTCATTACTTACTCACCCTCATGTCGTTCCAAACCCGTAAGACCTTCGTTCATCTTCGGAACACAAATTAAGATATTTTTGATGAAATCTGAGAGCTCTCTGACCCTCCATAGACAGCAAGGATATTACCATGGTCAAGGCATAGAAACGTAGTAAGGACATCGGTAAAAATAGTCCATGTGTCATCAGGAGTTCAACCGTAATTTTACGAAGCTACGAGAATTAATGACATAATTTTCATTTTTGGTGAACTAACCCTTTAGTTTAACCAATAATTTAAATCATTTAGCAAGAAATATGGATACAAAATTGCATGTATTTATTTATTTATTCAGCAGAATGCAAAATATCAGCTTTGACATTTTGATAACTGTGATGTTACACTGCATTCAAAGTCCACTTGGCTTAAAAATGTGAGGAAGTTAACTAGCTTAACTAGCAAGACTTACTTCAGTTTGGTAAACCAGGCAGCGCTTCAGCTTCAGTTCATTATTTTCTGCATGGAATTTTTATTTAGAAATGAGATCATTCTAAATCATATATCAAGAAATATGGACAAATATTTACAGTAAGTGCCTGTCATTGGTTCAGTATTATTCTAAAAACCAATCCATTTTTATATCTTGCATTTCATATAGAATATGCAAGAACTATTTATGTGGATCAGTTTTTCAAATTTTAAATTATGCAAAAAAGCAATATCAAGTATTAATTGGAGGCGAGAAACGTAAAGAGTTTCACATCTTTGTCATGTTGTGCATTAAAGGATGTTGAAGTGGCTCTTAATGCATCTCAAAACTAACAATCACATTTTTTACATTTAAATGCGTATCTTAATCATAGTGCCAGATATTGGATATTTTTTTTTATTTAATTTGACATTAAAATACAAAAACCTATCATTATTGAAGTCAGACAGTTAAAAGATGCTAATTAACTCGCTCGCAACCATAAAAGTTCAATTTTGAACCAAAGACATTTTACAGAAGAAGCTTTTCAACATCCACAAAAAGCTTTTTACTCTCCAGTTTCTCTGAAATCCATCTATGAGCTGGTGCTTTAAAGAATTCACAAACCAATACATCAATAGTACTCAAAGTCAGGCCTGTGGGCCAAATCCGGCCCACCATGAGCTTATCAGTGGCCCCCTACCACAATTCAGGCTTCTTTTGAGGATTCAGACAATGAACTAATGCTCCAGTTCTGCATGCAAGAGCATCATGAGAATTGTTCAAGGAATATTTCATTCAGATAACTCACCCTCAGGCCATCCAAGATGTAGATGAGCTTGTTTCTTCATCAGAACTGATTTGGAGAATCACTTGTTCACCAATGGATTCTCTGCAGTGAATGGGTGCCATCAGAATGAGAGTCCAAACAGCTGATAAAAACATCACAATAATCCACATCTTGTAAAGACAAAAGCTGCGTGTTTTTAAGAAACAAATCCATCAAGACGTTTTTAACTTCAAACTGTTGATTCTGAACAAAATATGAGTCCATAAACCATAATAACGCTTCCTCCAATGAAAAAGTGCATCTTCTGTTGTCTCTCACATCAATATCCACCCATATATTTATTTAGGACTGTTTTGGCTTGTAAACGATGCTTGATCTGTGCAGATTTCTTTCCTGATTCAGATGAGATTACTTTTTCACTTGAGAAAGCAATATTACGGACTCATATTAAAATGCCCTAATGATGGATTTCTTTCTTACAAACACACAGCTGTTGTCTTCACAAGACATTAACTGATGGACTGGAGTGGTGTGGATTATTGTGATGTTTTTATCAGCTGTCTGGACTCTCATTCTGATGGCACCCATTCACTGCAGAGCATCCACTGGTGAGCAAGTGATGTAATGCTACATTTCTCCAAATCTGATGAAGAAACAAACTCATCTTCATCTTGGATGGCCTGAGAGCGAATACATTTTATTTCTTTCTAAACCACTAATCCTAAATAATTCCATCCAATTACTACGAGAGCACCATCCCTACTGTACGGATGAATTTGCTTACGTTACTTACACGCTTTGGGAAAATGGCTCTCCAGTTTCAATAGCAGAAACTGATTTAATAAAGTTACTGATGTGAGAACTTTAACTACCTTTGGAGTGCAGCGCTGTTTACTTGAGTTCATACACTGCTGGATCTGAAGTGTGGCCCTCTGGACGAGATCACAAGGGAAGTTAGTCCACTGGTATCAAATATAATACTGTTTTTGTGAATTTAGTCGGTTTATCCAAGATACTAAGTGAAGCTTTATTGTAAATTTCTGGTTATCTTAAAGTGTGCCGCTTTGAGTGTTTTCAAAGCATCATCTC
This sequence comes from Sinocyclocheilus anshuiensis, assembly GCF_001515605.1. Classification (NCBI taxonomy): domain Eukaryota; kingdom Metazoa; phylum Chordata; class Actinopteri; order Cypriniformes; family Cyprinidae; genus Sinocyclocheilus; species Sinocyclocheilus anshuiensis. The sequence continues at coordinate 1,130,519 of NW_015552615.1, read as the reverse complement.
ATGATTTTTGTTCATATAGAGTTGCACGAACACTAATTGAGGCAGGTGATTCCACCCATTGGCTAAATAATTGTAAGAACATTAATTGATTTGCCTAATTCATAACCTGCGATGGTCTTCTCAGCAGTTAGTGGTTGATTTAGCGTCTGGCAGTTCATTATAAAGATCATTGGCTTCTTGCTTTCTGTAACTCTGCAATTAATCACATCAGTGCATAATTACAATGCTAATTGATGTGTAAAATCATGACTCATTTCACTCACAGGCAGCTTCGGATTGCCCATAATTTAAATTAATCATATTATATTCATATTTCTACACTTTAAGTAGTATTAAAAGACCAATGAGAGAGAAACGCATCTTGTTAGTTTGCAATGAATTTTCATCTTTTTTTAGTTAAAAATAGAAGCACAATTTCGAACATTTGAAAATGACACTTGAATGAAACAAAATCAACAGATGAATGTCTGGTTTAAAATAATATATTTCTCATTGTTCTCACAAGAATGAACAATATATCGCAATAAAAAGCATAATATACATTAAGCACATTTTAAATTAAAATTCAATTAAAATACAAAAACTACATGATATACTGGCAAGATAAATAGTAATTACACTATATTTTTGAATTGCAGAAATCTAAATCAAGTCATCAACATACACATGCAAGTGCACTTTTGCCAATAACTGGGTAAAATTCCAGCAATCTTTTACCCGTTATAAAACATTTCTCCTACATCAAGACAGGGGAAGTCCGATAGAAGTATCCAGTAAAGTATTTGGCTCACCTCCTTTCAGAGCTGAATCATCAAAAGTTTACGAATCAGCCGAAGCGATTGAAAACCCAGTGGAGCCTGTGATCTCTCGGAAGATTGAATTCCATATCAATCTGAACCAGGTTCACAGACGTGTGAATAGGAGAGCGTTTTTGGTCCTGCTACAGCTCTATATTTTTGTCCTCATTCTACAGGACTAATTACTTCCCAAAATGTTCACAATGCATATCTATTGGGGGAAAAAACCTGGAAAAGTTAAAGTAATAATTTTATATTAAATAAAAGCAAAAGTGTCAGATTTGCTGGCAGGCTTGCCATCACGGCATTGGTTCTTGTATTTCTGGTAACCAAAGCTAAAAAAATATGTTCAAAATAAGTCCAAACAAAAAGCTCCATAAGCTACGCAAAAATAATTTTTGTGCTAACGTTTTGAGAACAGTATTAACTCTTTACCTGCCACTATAAAAAAAAATAAAAAAAAAACTTTCCAGCTACTGCCAACATTTTTGATCATTTTCACAAATTTTTCTTGGCCCCAGAATATTTTGTTGTATGAATATCTGAATATATAATATGTCAAAAGAAAGAACATAACCTCTGCTTTTAAACAAACAAATAAACAAACAAAAATGTTTTATTCAAACTTCCTTTTCCATAAGTTTCAAGTTTCTCCCGAAACCAGAAGCTGAGAAATTCACGTTTTTTTTTTTGTCAAGACAATATCTGGATTGGATTCAGACCCATGATCAAAACATAGATGGAGTAGATCACTACCATCAACCCCCATGGTATTATTATAGTGAAAGTGTAGTAACCATGGTATTTTTTTTGGCATATTGACTACCATTTGTAAAGCCACATTTTTACTACAAATACCATGGTTAAACTTTGCTTAGTGTAGCAAAACCACGGTTCATTTTCGAAGGGACACCCTTAAAGCTTCACAGTCCTAAACCACTTCCTGACTTGTCATTTTATTCGGTTTGATTTCTATGCAGTTTAATGTTTGATGATCACATTATTTCATATATACATATATTGTATACATATGCATCTGCTTACATACGCAATCAGTTGTTTCTGCTTCTTCTTCACCATTCTTTGATCCAGAGAATCAGTACTCTTTCTGAAGATGCGTAATAGCGCCTCCTACGGTATAAAAGTGAAAAACACGGAAAGCCGGAAAATTCCGTCAGTGGTAGGAAAGAGTTAAAGACCAGATAACTTTGAATGAATGTGCTATTAATGTTACTAATGTTTGTCCATAACTTTGAGAATACCTTGCCAGAACGTTCTGAGAACATTCCCTGTTATCTGGGATATACATAGAGCATTACAGGTAAAAGAAAACACAACCCGCCACAACATGTGGATCAAAACAAGGGTCGATGACCTACAGACCATTACAACAGGGTTTTGATAAGAATTCATTTCAAATTACCATGCATCACGGAGCGCGTAATGACGGAGAACGAGATCGCCCTGAGACTGTGATTAGAGGAACCTTAATGAGATAATAAAAGAGAAATTCAATCTTAATTAACAGAGGCCCCTTCATTAGTTCCATTAGTTCTGATTTTAGTTCCATCTCATTTTGGGTTTGATGCTCAAACAACACAGATACTCTGCCCTATAATTACATCAACTAATATCTTCAGAAGCGCTTTTGCATTTCTGTATTTTTAGCTTCTAGTTTGCAGCTTTTTGCTAGTTAGTTTTTTTTAATGAATATGTGTTTTGCTAATGTGATTATTCCAGCTAATGAAATGCATTATCGAGTATATGTTACTGTTTGTGGCTTGGTTTATGCGACACCCTCATTTAATGCGAGCTTTCATGTCAGCAACATATTGTGATATTAATTGTGTTATGCTAATACAAGCGCCATCTCCAAACAAAGATGTTAGCCTATGTGCCTTTTTATAGTAAAGCAAAAACAGAGTTACTGCTTTTATTCAGTTTGAACATATTTGCATAAACTCTTACATGTCAGTTAACAAAGTCCCCGTAGTCTTTGTCTGTAGTCTAATTACTGATATACAGTGTTTTGTTGTCATTGTTCATGTGAAAGTGAAATGCATGATGGGAATGGTTACTTACTATCTACTCCACATGACAACAATGTACAGTAATTAAAATGCATATATTTCCATGCAGGACTTGGTGATTTGACATTGTGTACCATACATACAACCATACACAGCAGGAACCCATACACTGTAAAAAAAAAAATCCAATTAACAAAATGTTGGAAGGGTAAAAATATTTAAGTTGAGCTAATTTTCTTGCTTGGACTTAGTTGAGAAGACATATTATATCAAGTCTACACAAATCTATTAAAAAAAAAAACATTGAATGAAGGGTTATTTTCAAATCCAGTCAACACTCAGAATGTCAATGTTTGACTAAACTAATATAAATTAATCCAGCCAATTCTGAGATCATTCCGCACATGCACGAGCCTGAGTGACTTCGCGAGAGAAATTAACAGTAGCGCCATATTGTCAAGTTCACGCGTCAGGTAAGTGCCACTGAATAAATGTTATTGTTTAGACTAAATTTATCGACAAAAACGTACAGCATATCCAACGTTTTTGAGTTTTTTTTTTTTTTTTAGCTTCATAAGACCTCAATGTGTCCTCAGGAGAATTTGGTAGTTTGGTCTTGTCTGTATATGATTATTTAACTCTCAAAAGCCGGCAGCCAGAGACGTGCAGTTTATGAATCGCCAAAAACAATGGCTTCACCTAAAAATCTCCTTTACTGTTCAGTTGAAGAAAAAAGTTAACTACATTTTGGATGGCCTGAGGGTGAGTCAATTAACAGCAAATTTTCATTTTTGGGTGAACTATCCCTTTAAGCCTGCATGTTTAGTCTGTATGACAAATGTTATAAATGCAGATTGTTATTAAATAAAGGTTATTATGTGTTATAATCAGGGGTGCACATAAGTGGTACGCAGGTGCGCATGCACGACCAAAATAAGAAAATGCGCTGTGTAAATAAGTTCTGACAGCACGTTTGCATACCAACATGGTTGACAGCTGTTAATGCACAATTTAGATCGACAAACTGTAATACTGTATAAGATTTCTATTCAAACTGAATAGATAAATAAATCGAGGCTACCCGCTGCCATTTTCAAAGCACAATGCAAAACTGTGACATTTGATGATGCGCTTCAGTCGGCAGCGCTAAACCCGGAAGTGCATATACTTACTATGCCACCAATTTTCTATGGAAATGCCACCTGTACAGCTGGGATAGAAAATTTAAAGTCTATTCTTATCTACCCTTTTTTAAATTTTTTTACCCTGCTATTCATTTATAATGTGTTCTTCATATAATGTAGAGCACAGCATGTTGGAATTACTATAATTATGATTTTCCAGCTTTTAAGAACATTAATGTCTTTGTCAAACTTGACCATGATTTTGTGCAGTGTGGTTCATTTTAGCCAATGCTGCTCTGTGTCCTTTCTTTGTTCTTCACTATTTTGTGAATTAACAGCAAAGACGCAAATGGATCTATTTTGGCGTTCTGAACGTTGCTATAGAAACAAATCATTTCTGAGTTTGAGGACATGAACGGCTCAGAGTCAAATCTGAGAGTTGTCATCTTATAATTATGGTAAATCCAACATGACATAAATACAGCATTAGATCTGAGTAGATGTTTTCATATTTTCAGTGTAAGCTGTGTTAAAGCCTCTTCAAACCAACAGTAACATGACAGCTGCTTCAATATTGAATATTAAGTCAGAATACTTAGTAATTATATTAAGTATTACACACACACACACACACACACACAGTATATATAAATTCAAAGTAAAAAAAAATCATCTTAATTTCACATTATATGTATACATATCACACTTTTAAAGGATTTCTGTTGTGAAAGGTGCACTGACTGGATACAACCAATCTGACAAGTTTTTTTTTTTATTTTAACCAAATTAATTAACTTTATATTTTGAATTATTTAAATTTTTTTTTTATAATTGTTTATTTAATTTATGAAAAATAAATGTATAATATTTATTTATAATATAAGTTATAATATTTAATTTAGAAATAAAATGAATTATGAATATGAAAAATATGCTTATTAATTACTGTTAATATACTTTATTAATAAAACAGATTCTAAAAAATACAAACACATTTAAAAAAATGTTATTACAAACTACCAAATGATATAACTATCTCTCTCTCTCTAAATAACTTATATATCACTTAAAATAAAATTTATATAGTTTATAAATTTATATAATATAATTTATATAGATACATCTGTAGTCATGACCTCTTTACTCTGCTTGTTTGTTGACGCTTACGGCTTTTATATTTCTGTTTTCACACACGGATTCCATAGGAAGGCATTGTTTTGTGGTAATGTCTTGTTTTGCTCGGTGTGAATCGGCCTTTAGTTGGGATGAGCTCAAAAATGGCTCAGGAGAAAACTTGGGGGTCAGACTCAGAGGTCAACATCACCAGACACAGAGAGATGGAGAAAAGATGAAACATAATGACAGTGAGAACAGATTACAATTAACACGGAGCTGCTAAAAGAGCTGAAGGAGCCGCTGTGATCCGCAGCTATGCTTTAATTAGACACTCTGCCATTATATTCCACAGGGAGGATGAGGCACCAGAGATAATAGCTTTGTTCTGAGCCGTCGGAAGCTTTTTAAGGCACGTTTTTAACACAAAGACTCTTCCAAAAGGTGCAAAGCATTATTCTGGATCCTGCATGCAACCTCAACTCGAATCTAAGAATTGAATTGATATAAAATGCATTGTCGATTAGATTCTGAACGATGCATGAGCGAACAATCCCTCGCACTTCCTAACTTTATTTCCCTCTCTTCTCTTTGGGATTGGCCAGGGCCAGTGTTGCACATTAGCAGTAGAACGGCCCTTTAATTAGCACGGTGTGCCGGAGCCTTTGATCTGCGACGTCTGTCCGCTGAGGCTGACCCTTTCTGCCCTTCAGTGACAGAAACACACAAATTACATCAGAGCTAAACCTTTCTGTGTGTCTAGTCTACTGACTGAAACCAAGCCTTATAAGTGGCTGATTTGGGTGGGTGAAGTGGGTGAAGTGCTGGGACGCTCAATTGATTTAATATAGCAAGCGACACAATGCTCTAATAAGCATAGAAATACACAGCAGACCGTTTTTAATGAAATCAGTAACTCTGTACAATAGGGTTCCATTTGTTAACATTAGTTAGTTACTATTACACGTGTGCTGTGGTGATGTGACAATAAAAGTGACTTTGACTTTGACTTTGATTTCTTAAGCTTAGTATATGTTAATTCCAACATTTACTAATAGGCTACATATAAAATCAAAAGTTGGATCTGCTAATAATATATGGACCTCAAATAACATTTACTAACAATGAACAGCTGTATTTTTATTAACTAAAATTAACAAAAATTAATAAATACTGTTCAAAATGTATTGCTTATTGTTAATGTTAGTTAAAGTTTAAAGTTAAAGTTGAAAATTAGCCCATAAATTACTCACCCTCAAGTCATCCTAGGTGTATATAACTTTTTGTACAACAGTGAGCGCAAGCTACATTAAAGTGATTATTACGTTTTGAATATGGATATTTTTCTTACAAAAAAAAACACACATCGATTCGCTACAGGAGGCATTTGTCACCCCCCCGGAGCCGTGTGAGACACTTTTTTTTATGGATGGGCGCTTTTTAATGAACTGCTTTTGGACTAACGCATGCAACACACCCGCTGAGTGCCATGAAACAGCTTGAAAGATCAAAGACAATTTTTAATATAATTCTGACTGGATTCGTCTGAAAGAAGAAAGTTATATACACCTAGGATGACTTGAGGGTGAGTAATTTAT
>NW_015552615.1:1109278-1120638 GCF_001515605.1 Sinocyclocheilus anshuiensis | reverse complement strand
GCGCAAGCTACATATTATTACGTATTACGTTTTGAATATGGATATTTTTCTTACAAAAAAAAACACACATCGATTCGCTACATTTGTCACCCGTCACCCCCCCGGAGCCGTGTGAGACACTTTTTTTTATGGATGGGCGCTTTTTAATGAACTGCTTTTGGACTGAAGCAATGCAACACCCGCTGAGTGCCATGAGACAGCTTGAAAGATCAAAGACAATTTTTAATATAACTCCGACTGGATTCGTCTGAAAGAAGAAAGTCATATACACCTAGGATGACTTGAGGGTGAGTAATTTATGGGCTAATTTTCATTTTTGGGTGAACTAACCCTTTAATGCATTAACTAATGTTAACTAATGGGACCTTACTGTAAAGTGTTACCATAAAATCTAACAATTTTTGTATCAATATTTCAGAGCATTTAATTTTGCGTAGGGTCATTGTTATTTTATATATGTATAAATTGTATTTTATATATATTTTATATATATTTTTACTATATTAGTATTTATTAATATTATGAATTAATATCTTTTTTATTTGAATTTTTTTTTTTAATTTTAATTTTAGTTTACATTGTAGTCATTTTGTTATGGGCTTTTGTCCTTGCATTATTTTTTTATATTTCCATTTAGCTTTAATTAATTTTTATTGCAGTTTTAGTAATTTTAGTAATTCAACTTAAAATTATTTCAGGTAGTTGTCAAGGCGATATTCTCAATTTTGATTTAAGTTTTATTTTTCATATTTTATTTTATTTTATTTTAACTTTATTAAATGAACAGAAATGGTTTTAGTAAACGATAACAACACTTAGTAGTATACATCAAGGGGAAAAGGCTTAAGCAAAATATGTAATTTTTCCTAATTAGCAGCATGTGAAAATGTTTAAAATGTGTGAATATGAACTCCTGTATAGTCTGCCTTTAGTAAATGAATGATGCACTGCAACAATGCTAGCACAAATTTCTCAAATGAAATTTTTTCTAAATTAATGAAATGAAAGAAAAAAAAGTGCTTTTTACCTTTAGGGCCCTTTAGCCCATCTCTGCTGACTCCACCATCTCAGATGAATTTTTAACTGAGCTCATCACACATTTTTGAAAAATGTTATGATTCTCCGTAAAAATGCTGTCTTGGTAGGTTTTTAAACATCTTAAATATCGGAAAGTACCACCTGAGTTATCTCCTAAGAGAAAAGTAGAATAATAAAAAAACACAGATCTTTATTTTTAAAATTGTTTTACACACTTCCTATATCATGAGTCATATCAATTTTATCCATCATTGCACTTTAATAGTCTCTATTCCACTAGATAATTATGTGTGAATGAATATCTCATCATTTGTTGTAGACCTGCATGGTGCCATTTCGAGCCTTGCTTAAATCTAATCATCTAAAGTTATTTATTCTTAACTAAGCAATCCATAAAAATTAGGGAAATATAGACTCTTAATGCACAAGCCGTCTTCCTCTGTAAATGTTAATTTCCATGCAACTGCTCAGTGATTCCCCAGGTGGCCTCAGTCGGATGAAAGAAACCGGAATTGAATTTTTCCCCTCTTTTTGAGCAGTAGCACAATGCCACGGCAGCACCGCCGGGTAAAAAAGTTCAAACCGGAGAACGCCATTGAACTTGAAAGCGTACGGCACTGCTCTGCCCATAAATTGTACATCCATTGCTGGCTCCAGAACTTTGCTGAGGTCTGAACAGAAGCCATTGTGCTGCATTGTCCTCGGGCTTGTTGCCTGGACTGAGACTCATTTAGGGTGAGTTACAGAACGCCTCAACTGGAAACATAGCATACAAAGGCATGCCTGCAGGAAATCAAGCCATCATTCTTTTATTACCAATGTGGGGTTTTGATATTTAATAATAATTCTGCATGAGTTCTAATGGGGTCAATGGCATACCATTGTTTGTTTTTCCCCCCTCTGATATATTAATTTATTATGAAAGACATTAAAAATGCAATTCATACAGACTTTAATGCTCATCTTGTATGCTGAATATATTTTGAATTTAAATGTATTTTTATATTTTGTGAGTATACATACATACAGCATACTTTTTGTATGTTAAATGGGGTACAATCATACTAATATCACAATGAAGAAAAAGTCTCAAAAAGTAAAACTTTGTATTATTTTAAATGAAATAATATAAATAACATTAATAAATTATAATATTGATGACATTTACAATTATATATATATATATATATATATATATATAAATGGCTGCAATATAACAAAGAGTGAAAAATTGAAGGGGGTCTGAATACTTTCCGTACCCACTGTATATTTTTTTTATATATATATATATATATATATATATATAAAACTAACTAAATAAATAAATCTCAAATCTCAAAAATCTCAAATCTGTATTGTTTGTAATTAAATATTCTAAATAACATTATTAAATGTTATTATAATATGCATGTATGATATATTATTAAAGATTCTGAATGAATGAATGAATGAATCAATCAATCAATCAATCAGAAAAAACTAATTTATTATTTTTAATATTATAAAGAGTATTAATAAAAATTGTTATAACATGTATTTAATCTATTATTAAAGATTATAAATTGATCAAATAAATAAGTAAATTGGAATTTAGAATTACATATTCTAAATAGTATTATAATATCTATTTATTAAGAATTATAATTTGCTGAAATAAATATTTTTGTTTTGGAAATATAAATATTATTAATATTTGAAAAGTGTGCCTGGCAAATTTAAAGTGATCGCAACCAACATGCAAGAAGCCATTTTGTTGTCATGTGACAAAGTCAAGGTCAGTAAATTGCTATATTAAGTCTCATGCATAGAGTACATGTCTGTTCTGTGAGCGTGTGTATTGAGCATGTGTATTATATGTGTGTGTGTGTGTGTGTGCATGTTTGCACATGAACCTTATAATCCTAATCATCACAGTAGGCTGTTTCCACACAACTCGCTCACAGCTTGATAAATGTAATTCCATTCCCTCACCAGCTGCTCCACATACCGTCGGTAAGGACTGATTTAAAACCAGCTGTGAGATTATTTATTTATTTTCACATAAATATGCACCCCAAAGTCTCACACACAGCTAAACACGTCCAAAACTGGTCCATCTTTATTAGTGTTACTCACATTAATGGCGTCCCTCGGACTCCCAGCATGCATTGCACACGTAACCAAATCTGTGCGGAACCGTGACTGCTATCAAGAGTGATGAAGTTCTCGCGAACGGCGCACCGGAGAGACTCGCATTCATTACCGCCGCTTTCTCCTTCCGTCTCCTGCTCGATATTAAATAATGTCTGTTTTCTGTGAGCTTTTATGTGAAGCCGAAGGTAAAAAATTGTTAAAGTGCCGAAAAATTAATCACGGAAACTATATTACTGTGATGGGAATTAATGTAACTGTGAGCTGTCTGTGATGAATTGGCAAATGAAATGTAGCTTGGCCAAAAAAAGGGAAATGGAAAAAGTAAATGGGGGGAGGAAAGAAAAAAAACTGATTCCAATGACAAAGACAAGTCAGCAAATCCTATGCGTTTCCCCACAGAGTTACTTTTTCTTCATTTATTTACAGCTGTCGGGCGCAACCGCCAGCATGTACCGCTACACCGCCGGGGCGTAAAATAAAGAGACCGCAAGCTGCTTCTCTCTTAATGATAATGAAACGGGACATCAAAAGATCCCACACAGCAGTACAGGTGATCTGTCACTCAACTCGCAATTTAGCTCTGCAATAAAACACTTATGCTCACATTTACGCATATGAGTTCACCTTTGCTGTCTGTTAGCGGCGAGTAAAGAGGTCTTATGTAATCCCAGGATGCTTTTGATCCCAAGCGGCATGATTGGTCTTAATGCCACTGTGTACAGAAAGGAAATGGACTGTAAGTGTGACCTTGACAACCCTTGCCACTATCAATCTTGTAAAACCTTCTCAAATGCACAAAGAAAAAAACATCTTCCATTACTGAAAAGGCTGTTTATAAAGTTGACTTGCAATAAAAATTAACTGTTATCAACTGCTTTCCGTACAGTGTCCAGTGTTAGTTGGTGTTATTAACTACGACCAAATCTTAAAAAAAAAAAATGTTACTTGATGTTAACTGAAATAAAATAATAAATAAAAAAATGTGTTTCTTATCAGGAACAGATTTGGAGAAATGTAGCATTACATCACTTGCTCCTCTGCAGTGAATGGGTGCCGTCAGAATGAGAGTCCAAACAGCTGATAAAAACATCACAATAATCCACAAGTAATCCACAGCACTCCAGATGGACTGGAATTAATGTCGTGTGAAACAAAAAGCTGTGTGTTTGTAAAAAACAAATCTGTCATTAACACATTTTTACTTCAAACCGTTGCTTTCAGCTAAAATATGAGTCCATAATGTGAAAAAGTCCATCTCCTGTTGTCCTCTTTCATCAAAATACACAGGCATATTTGTTTAAAACTGTCTTCACATTTAAATGGCGTAGATCTATGCATATTTCTCTCCTGATTCAGACAAGGTGACTTTTTCGCAGGAGGAAGCGTTATTATGGATTTGGGGTTGGGTGGGTTCTGGGTTGGGATTTTGTATTTTAGCAGGAAAACATTTTTATTATGAATGTGTTTCTCACAAACACGCAGCTTTTGGCTTCTCAAGATGTTAATTAATGGACTGGAGTGGTTACTTGTGGATTATTTATCAGCTGTTTGGACTCTCATTCTGACGGCACCCATTCACTGCAGAGGATCCACTGGTGAGCAAGTGATGAAATGCTACATTTCTCCAAATCTGATAAAGAAACAAACTCATCTACATCTTGGATGGCCTGAGGGTGAGTACATTTTCAGTGAACTGTTCCTTTAAGAGTTCTTCAGCACAATCCTTAAACGCTTTATTTGTGTTGTTTCAAGCCACATTTTAAACACGTTTCATTATATAAAGACCTTAAAAATCCGTTGCTTTACAAGTAGTAAACTATCTTTGGATGTAAAAGCTAAAAATTAGATTTTTCCGGAGGCCTCTTCTAAAAAAAATTCCTCTCACTAGTGTCTTCGATAGAAGTCAAGGCCACTGCGGTTCATCTCAACCCTTCTGAAGTGCAAATAAAAGCCTTATTGTATTTTTAGTAACCCTGAACATGCTGCTGCAAATTAGGTTATTTTCTTATGTCCTTTTTGCCACCGAGGAATTCGTGCAAGGTGACCCAGAGTCCGCCCGCCGCTTTGTTCTGTCAGACGGAGGGACAGACGGGTGGCCAATGACACGGAAAAAACAAGACCTGTAGGAATGTGTCTGGAAAACAAGACGGTAACACGAAAGGAAGGCGAGCAGGTGGAAAGCAGAATTTACATATATCATTCTCTTAATTTGCCTCGTGCATTTTGATGTGGCTTGTGTTTTCTCGGCGGAGCATGAAGTCCAGTCCTCGGGGTGGACGGCTGGGAGCTGGAGCGTAAAAAGTGGGTTATATCGATCCGGCCCGGACCGCAGGCCTAGTGAGCTGTAAACATCCAGTGCATGAGTGCCTCTTGACTGAACGACAGGTCGCGAGGCAATCGTTAGTCTATTCCAAATACCACGGGGCCTTCCGAGACGCCCGTCCGGGTTTCGTGCTTGTTTGAGTTTATTGAGTGAGTGGATCTTTTTAAAGATCAGCATTTGTCTTCCAAAGCATACATGAGGTATTCACTGTTGTCTTTTTTCCTGCTGTAAGCCCTCTTGAGCATTTACAGTAACGGAAAGAAAACTTCTGTGTGAAGGTCAATAAGTAGAGAAACAACAGTTGATGAAAGACAAAAAAGTAGAAGAGAGAAATTTTATGAGGTGACCCATGTCAGTTACACTTATTCTAAAGGAACGGTACAGTTTGAAATTATCGAAAAACAGTAGACTGTAAGGTTACAAATGTTAAAATGTGTTAAGAATGAACTGTTCAAAGTTTTAAAAGTGAAGACAAAAAGGTTTTTTTTGTTTCTCCCCTGTGGTTACTGAAAGATGTTGCTGTCAGGTTTTAATTGTCAACTAAAACTAAGACTGAAACCATAAAAAAAACCTTTAAAAATGATTTAATATAAGCTAGTTAACATTTATCATTTCTCAAGTGCTAACATAACAAACTAAAACTGAATTTAAATAAAAATAAATAAATAAATAAAACATAATTTAACATAAAATTTTGTTACATTTTTATTTTAACATTTATTTAAAAAACATTTATTTATTTATTTCAGCTAGTTGCAAAGATAACATTTCTAAATAATCATTGATTATTTTTGGATTTGATGTCTAAAAGTAAAACAGTAGGGAAAAAAAAAGAACATTTCAGATTTTCGTTTAGTTTGACTTGAAAACTGAAAATAACTAAAACTAAAATAACCAAAACTGAAATAAAAATGAATAAAAACAAACACATAATAATGACAAAACACACACACAACCTGGCTGTGTGACAGATTGCTTCATGTGTTCCAAAGACGAAAACCAGAGTGTCATTTATCTCAATTATCTCATGTTCATAATCGTTGGAAGTCAAAATTGTGATTGAAAATAACATTTGATTAAGCTCTAGATGACATCACTGTTGACATTTGGCTGGTCCCAACACGCGCAACACGCGCGCACACGCACACACACACACACACACACACACACACACACACACACACACAAAACAACTTTACCAAAGCTTTAAAATTATAAGGTAAAACTGAAAACGTATTAATTATTAATATTAATTTAAAACAATCAGTGCTATTCAAATATAACAGTAGTGCCTGTAAGTGTGATGATTGACACCTGTGGAGGACTGACAATAAAAATCCTGCAGCATTTGAGGCACAGATACAGACACCTAATCTAATGCAACATATGTTTAAATGTTACATGTTAATACTTTATTCCAATCAAGCCTTTGAAAAATAGAGTGCATTCTGGGAAACATGCCACCTGAGCTCTTGTCTGTGTGCAGTATGTGCATCTGAGCAAAGCGGTTCTGCCCTCATCGCCCAAACCTCATCCCAGACTGGACACTTTGATCGTAACCCACTAACCTGCTGGCATTTTGTTTCTCTAACATTTACCGCCCCACCGCTCCACTCGATCTCCTCTCCTGAGCACTGATAGTCCTCCTCCATCTCCAGCCCAACAATATTACATCCTTCAGCAGCAGCCTAACACAAAACTAACTACCAAAAACCAGCTTCAACCTCCATATAACAGCGGCAGTCATACAAATGAGAAGTGTGAAGACCAGAGGAATATCTTATTGCTCTGAGGATGCTTTTCTCAGAGGTGCACCATGCAGATCATTAAAAAGTTTTACACATAAAGACAGTTCTCAGTTATGATACAGTATAAACTTTGTTTCTTTTAATATTCCTTTGGAGAAATAAACGTAAGAATATAAACACATAAAACAATGCAGTAAGACTATAAAGCTGTACAAATCATGTGTATAGCAGCTTAAATCATCTGCCTTTGTGTTAATTAGAACTCTAAAGGAGACATTTGTGAGACAGGGCTATTATATTTTACTAAAACAAAAATCATATAAAAAAAATAGTTACATGAAATAAAACAAACACAAACACACACACACGCACACGCACACGCACACACACACAGGCACGCACGCACGCACGCACGCACACACACACACACACACACACATTTGTTTTCTGTGAATTGTGGGGATTTTCCATAGACTTCTATTACGTTTATACTGACCAAACAATATTTTCTATCCCCTAACCCTAAACCTACCCCTTACAGAAAACCTGTTTGCATTGTTACACTTTCAGATAAACATCATTTACTATTTTTAATAATTTTTTTCCCTCGTGGGGACCGCACAATGTCAAAAATTTCAGATTTTACTGTCCTTGTGGGGACATTTGGTCCCCACAATGTAGCATAAACAAGCACACACACACACACACACACACAGTAATACTAAACAGCGCTATTACAGTTAACTATAATATATTATAAATATTATAACTATATAATTATAATTACAATATAGCTATAATTATAACATATAATAAATATGGTAACTAATATATAATAAATATTAAGTCAAAGAAATAACAAAATAACAAAAATACCCAACAAAAAGTAACTAAAAGTTTAACTGAAATTAAAATGTAAATGGAAAATATACAACTAAAAACTGTTTCAAAATCTTCAAAACTATAAATGTATTTCTGTGATACTAAAATAACACTGATGTGAGATTACTGGATCTGTTTTTGTTGTCTTTTGCATTAAAGCAAGCTGCCTGACTAAAAAGACAAATGCAAATCAAAACCAGCGGTCAACACAACAATCTTTGACTAGAGAGCATCTCGGTTTAGGTCCACGCCTGCACGCTTCACTGAAAAAAAATGATACTAAATTTTTTTTTAAGGCAAGTGGTTGCAAACAATTTATTTTAGCTACATTTAAATAAAAAAAAAAATAGTTGAACGTCAGTCAACTAAAGTTGTTTATTTAAATGTAGCTAAAATAAATTAATTGCAACCACTTACCTTAAAAAAATGTAGTAAATTCAATGAATCATTTTTTCAGTGTTCCTTTCTGCTGTTGTTTGCCTATAGACTCTGCAGATAGAGTTGTCACCATAATGCACGTCTGCTAACATCTCCGCTTGCTCGTTTTGAAGCTCCAGTGCGTTGGATAATAGGCTGCCACATTGCAAGAATTATATCTTGTATGTGCGGAGAACGATTGTCACAGCAGATTGGTACACCAGAATAAATCTGTGATTGTGTATTCAGAAAGCTTTGGCAGATGACACAAACAGTCTGATATCCTGTTTGATTTTCACTCTAGCGAGCTGAGAATCAGCTGTATTCTCAGTCTATTACACTGTGTACCCATGTGCAACTAGTTACCCCTCAGACTGACCAATCTCTCATTCATTTGTTCGACAAGGTCAAGTGCAATAACTACAGTTCTTAGACGACTTCATACTTGTCTTGAATCTCGTCTGTGAGATTTCTAAGGGTTGAAATTTATAATTGTAAATTGTCTAATTGTCTCTGAAATGTCTCAGTGCTGTCTGATGAGGCTTTCACACTCACAGCGCTTTCTAGCATCTTGAAGTAATAAATTTTTATTACAGTAAGTGATTTTAGGTGACATGAGCAAATATATAAGCAGCTTTCTCTAAGGCTTTTTGAAATGCAGCAAGCAATATATAGCGAGAACTTTGTACATACACACATGCAGACACATATAGTGCATAATAATTTACTAATAAGGCATAACATATGCATAATGATAGCAGTCGTCATCATAATATAATTGTCTATATATGCATGTGTGTTATTATTATTATTTTATGATAGATAGACGGATAGATAGATAGGCCTCAGAGGCGGTCGGTCTGCAGAAGTGTCTGCTGGAGTCCTCACTGTGGCATTTCACTGCGTTAAGTCTTTTAAGCCACTGTTCAAGCAAACAGTTACTTTCCTTAATCAGATTATACATGCTTTAATCCTTTGATTTATTTTCTGAGGCAGATGCAATTTTTCGCCTATGTGGATCGATCCTCAAGGCGATGTGATTTAGTTATGGCATCTGCCTTTGCCTGACTTACTGACTGTTCTTATTGATTTAATTTATTTTCATTCCATAATAACCTGCAAACTTTTTGTGGCCGGCAGTGAAGGATTCTTGTTCTTTGCTCCTTCTTCTCATCTTGTCTGATTCTGAAATATGGCACTTTCCATAAATACTGTATAAAATAGGCCCTGAAACTGTTCAAAAATGCTTTCTGATGCTTTTTTCAGTAAATGGTAAGTGAAGAGATAAGCTTAAACTTCAGGAAAGTTTTATCATGAACCTTGGCATGTCAAACTAAATATTATATGAGCTGCTTCATTTTAAATGTAATTTACATGCAATATTTACAACCTTGTTACCAAAACCTGTCTAAATACAGTTTATGGTATTTTGCGATTTTTCTAGCCATACAAATTAGATAAACATAAGACTTCAAATCTAACATATCAGTTTTCACTACAAAACCTTTGTGATTTGTAACTCTAATGCTTTTTAAAAAATAATGGGAGACCAAAGTGCACCCTGATCGTGGAAAGTGCCGTCTCATACTGTATATGGGAATGCATAATATATCATCCAAATTATGTTACACAATTGATTCTTTCTGCACTTAATGGTTGCAGTTCTTTGAAGCAGACCATGTGTAGACGATGCTTTGAGACCATTTGGATAACGAAATAAAAAATAAAATAAAAACATTAATCCCATTTGTGCCCAAAATGAGCTTCCTAAGACTTTCTATTCTTAGTTGACTATCTCAAGCATCTAAATGACTGGGATAAGATCCGGTTAATTGGTTCTTGAGTGTTCGTGTCCTTTTTTCGCTTGAATCCGCAGGGGGACAATGACTGTGTGTGTGCACATTCCTCCTCAATGGAGACCGTCGAGACAACTTATCCACCCATTTGACCTTTCCTTCCTGCTGACTCAGCGCTGGGACAGTTCTGCGCTTAATAAATATATATCATCTCAAGATTATGCTAATGATGTTAAAATACATCAGATAATTAATCACTTAGCCAATTAGACGCAGTGTAATTTTCAAAAGACTTCTTAATGGGTAATGTAACCGCTGACAGTGCTGTTTAGGTAGATGTTTCCAAGCTCATATCTGCTGAATGAGCTGGGTTCATACGAAAAGACGACATGATCTTTATAAAGAAAATGCTGTTCACAAGTAATTTTAATTCTGTAAAGCAACGTATTTTTGATTGAAAAAGAGAAGTCAACAAAGGCAAGGCAAGGCAAGTTTATTTATATAGCACATTTCATTATTATCTTAATGAGCGCTGTCTCTGTGCTGTGATGCGGTCGGAAACCAGATTGAAAATTGTCCAGGTATCCATTGGAGTTTAAGTATTTGTTCAGCTGATTAAAGACTGAGTCTAAAAACAAAGTCAGTGTAAAGGGAATTGTACTGGATTATGAACTGTACTGGGAAAAAAAAGTCATTTTTTGATTTCAGGTTGATTTTTAGCTACACACAAGACCACAGTGAATATTACATGCAGAAAATACTGTATATACCTGGGTATGAATGACCTCATTAAATCATCTGCACTAGGTGCTTTATCCATAAATCCATAAATATATGCACTCTGCTGTTAAAAAGTTTGGGGATTAATAAGATTCAGCTTTGCATCAAAGGAATAAATGACATTTTACCATATATTGACATAGAAAAGAGTTATTTGACATTGTAAAAATATTTCAAAATATGACTGTTTTTATGGAAATGTTTCCAGAATTCTGACTTTTTTTTTTTTTTTTTTTTGTTATT
>NW_015552615.1:1083145-1109044 GCF_001515605.1 Sinocyclocheilus anshuiensis | reverse complement strand
TGTATTTTGATTTTTTTTTTTTTTTTTTTTTGCAATTCTGACTTCTTTTCTCAGAATTGTGAGAACAAAGTCCAATTCTGATGGAAAAAAAGCTTCTTACTAGCTTTAACATTTGACTTCTCACATTTCTGACTTTATAACTCACAATTACATCTTTTGAGTTTATTTTTTTAACATTAAAGTTGTCATATGACGCTAAAAAGAACATTATTTGGTGTATTTGGTGTAATGCAATGTGTTTATGGCGGTGTTATGCAAATCTTCCCACACAGTGACGTAGACATGTGGGGCGTGTTTAAACGAGGCGTTTTAGGAGGGGGTGGGCGACTCAACTTTTTTAAAGAACTTTGGATTTGAGACTTTAGTCTTTGCAACTTTAGGGATCTTATCTATTCATGACAAGCTTGTAACACTCCAAAGAGAAAGGAAAACTTGAAATCGCATCATATGACCCCTTTAAAAAAATCTCACTGACCCCAAAACTTTTGAATAGTAGCCTGCACTTCTAAACTAATGCATTACAATCCATAAATACAGATAATTCTGTAAAATCACAATCTAAAACATGCACAGGTCATATTGTATCTGTAATCTACAAATAAATGTTAAACTGTTTATACTGCCAAGAAATATTCAACATACAACGGCATCACTATTAAATGCATTAATATGGCCAGACTTCTATGAACTGCATTATTTATCTTTTCAAATATGCAGCCATGCATTTAGCCTGACACCCAGTAACATCACTGTTCTCAATGGAGAAGAAGGCCTTGTGGCCACATAATGACGCATTAACCAGCACAGGCTAACACACTAATCAGCCAAACCTTGACCTGCTGGTCCAGACATTTCATTGTAGTGTTTGATTTGTCTTAGACATGAATTGCAGTTTGAGGGTGGCATTGCTGTCACTCTTGTCTCTCATAACAGCCTGTGATTTAATTCAGAGTTCTGACAGCCTCATCTTCACACACAGTGACCGTTGTCATTCATTTCTCTTTCTATTATGATTTAACTTAGCTGTCAAGGCCTCGTAGTTAGCAGAATCCCTGAGCAATAAGCAAGGAAATCTAATTGTTATTTCAGGTACCATTACTTTCTATCGCTCACAATCAAATATTCCCATCTCCAAGTCAATCTTTCCTTATTTAATTCACATTTTACGACAAATTTATATAAAGAAGCGATCAAATCAGCTGCCAAAAATCCCATAAATTATCCAAAAAAGAAGTCTTCGCAGCTATTGAACATATATTGACTCAGAATAAGCGTATAAGATCCCCGACTGCGAGGGAAATTGAAATTCTCCGACCATAACTCTTGTTTCACAGCCATAAGGAGCGACCATCTGTACTGGCTTGATAAATGAAAAGACCGTACATCCATCAACAATGTACTTAATGACATTACTGAGCATTTAGGTGTTTGAAATAGCACTGAAAGCATTTATAATGCTTCATATGATCAGTCAAGCATCTGTCAGTCAGTGAAAAACAATGCCGTGACAGTATAGTTTCGCTTTCACAACGAAACACACAGCGTCTCCACGACATGGCGACAAAAATACTACAGCAAGAATCAAAGTTACGCCTTCTTTCTTTGCGTATACATTTGGGCGGTGTTATGCAAATCTTCCCACACAGTGACGTAGACATGTGGGGCGTGTTTAAACGAGGCGTTTTAGGAGGGGGTGGGCGACTCAACTTTTTTAAAGAACTTTGGATTTGAGACTTTAGTCTTTGCAACTTTAGGGATCTTATCTATTCATGACAAGCTTGTAACACTCCAAAGAGAAAGGAAAACTTGAAATCGCATCATATGACCCCTTTAAAAAAATCTCACTGACCCCAAAACTTTTGAATAGTAGCCTGCACTTCTAAACTAATGCATTACAATCCATAAATACAGATAATTCTGTAAAATCACAATCTAAAACATGCACAGGTCATATTGTATCTGTAATCTACAAATAAATGTTAAACTGTTTATACTGCCAAGAAATATTCAACATACAACGGCATCACTATTAAATGCATTAATATGGCCAGACTTCTATGAACTGCATTATTTATCTTTTCAAATATGCAGCCATGCATTTAGCCTGACACCCAGTAACATCACTGTTCTCAATGGAGAAGAAGGCCTTGTGGCCACATAATGACGCATTAACCAGCACAGGCTAACACACTAATCAGCCAAACCTTGACCTGCTGGTCCAGACATTTCATTGTAGTGTTTGATTTGTCTTAGACATGAATTGCAGTTTGAGGGTGGCATTGCTGTCACTCTTGTCTCTCATAACAGCCTGTGATTTAATTCAGAGTTCTGACAGCCTCATCTTCACACACAGTGACCGTTGTCATTCATTTCTCTTTCTATTATGATTTAACTTAGCTGTCAAGGCCTCGTAGTTAGCAGAATCCCTGAGCAATAAGCAAGGAAATCTAATTGTTATTTCAGGTACCATTACTTTCTATCGCTCACAATCAAATATTCCCATCTCCAAGTCAATCTTTCCTTATTTAATTCACATTTTACGACAAATTTATATAAAGAAGCGATCAAATCAGCTGCCAAAAATCCCATAAATTATCCAAAAAAGAAGTCTTCGCAGCTATTGAACATATATTGACTCAGAATAAGCGTATAAGATCCCCGACTGCGAGGGAAATTGAAATTCTCCGACCATAACTCTTGTTTCACAGCCATAAGGAGCGACCATCTGTACTGGCTTGATAAATGAAAAGACCGTACATCCATCAACAATGTACTTAATGACATTACTGAGCATTTAGGTGTTTGAAATAGCACTGAAAGCATTTATAATGCTTCATATGATCAGTCAAGCATCTGTCAGTCAGTGAAAAACAATGCCGTGACAGTATAGGCCTATATGAAACCGAAATGATGACTTATAATGGCTTATATTGTTTCTGTCTCATCATACGAGCGAAATTGCTTTTTGGCCAGCTGGTCTTGCGAGTCTAAAGGTGTCACCTTTCGGTTTAAAGCAATAAAAGAAAGGCCGTGATCTTTTTATTAAGTGCCAATGAATCGCAATCTAAAAGCAGGCGTCTTGATTTCACCGAAGAAAACATGTACACATTCTCTTTCGGCTGGATCTGAATCACATTGATCACGCTAGCGGCTGTCCAAATGAAATTTAAGAGAATCGCAATATACCACAAATCACATTTGCTGAAGCTGGTCCAATTCTTTAAAGTCTCATCTCAGTTTCTCGTGTCTGGTTTCATTCAGAGGTTTTATTTCTGTCGCTGAGAAACTGGTGAAAAGTCCAAAAGGTTTTGTAATTTTTAACTTCACTTTATACTCACTGTACGTCTTGTGATGCCAACATTAGTTAAGGAGCAGGTCAAGCATTTAATGCAACCCTCAAATGATTGACAATTCACATTACATGTCATTATGTAATGCGTTGATTCCTACAAAATCCCTTTCTATGACAAAAAAACTTTCCACAAGCAGTCAAAATGAGACATCCCTATATTTATAAGAAAATGCATATTCTATGTATGAAAACATTTTCATGTATGCAATGTTATGATAAGTATGTCACTAAATATATTTGTGGAAATGTGACCTCAAATCAGTTTTTGTTTTTCTTGATAAGCATTAGAAGAAAAAAATAGCTTTTGCATATATAATAATTAAAAGTACACACAAAAGTACTAAGATTTAAGAAAGGTACCAATTTGCTTGCAGTATCAAACACTTTTTTTTTTTTTGCAAATAATTTACTGTTTTTTCTTTTGCAAATAATTTACTGATTTTTTTTTTTCTTTGCAAATTATTTACTGATTTTTTTATTAATTTTTTTTTAAAATGTTTTAGTTAATTTTGTGTGTGGTAATAGTAACAATTATTATGTATGCTATATACACCATTCAAAAGTTTGGGGTTAGTAAGGTTTTATTTATTTATTTATTTATGTAGGAATTAATGCTCTTATTCAAAGATGCTTTAAAAAGATCACATGTAACAGTAAATACTTTTACATTGATACAAAACAAACAAACAAAAAAAACAAAACAAAAAAACTTTGAAACTAAAAATTCTTTTAAACCTTCTACTTTTCAACATTGATAATATTTAGAAATTACGTGACACTGAAGACTGGAGTAATGATGGAGTAATGATCACAGCAATAAAGTTTTTACTGTATTTTCGATCCAATAAATTCAGCCTTGAGCATAACAGCTTTATTACGTAAATTCCAATAACTACATACATTACATCAGATTTATTCTATGCACACTATTCAGCTTATTTGAAGTCAGACTGCATTGGTAGATAAACCTTGACGTTTGATGGGTGTTATCACATTTATGTGTGTTTTTAACACACAAACCTTTAGAAAAAGAAAAAAGCTTTATACTGTATCCCTCTAAATCAAGATCTGGAGTGTGATCACAACATGAAAACATCAGAATTACTGTACATCATCTACAAGGTTCAGTGGTTAAATATAGATGGAGCGGCGCTCTAATAAAAATGCATTCAGCTATTATTTGAAGTCGTAAATATCTAGAGAACAACGCACCATGTCGCAGATTCTTGGAATTTGCATTTATCAAGCCATCAGGATAAACTGGCAGCAGGGCACACATTTCTCACCACATGATACAATGTTTGATTTGGTTTTACTGCAAACAAGTTTGACCTCATCTTAACACACTATATGAATCAAAGAACTGATTTTATACACCCGTTGCTCATGAAGAACGATCTGATGGTTGGAAAACAGATCTAATAAAGCAGAATCTCATCTAGATGAAGTGGAATAAGTCGCTCTATTAGAGTATGAAAACATCTTGAGATTACAAATAACAGCCGTCGGCGCAAGTGTAAAAGAGCTCGTTGTTATGCATGATGATACGATGATGATAATAACAGTCACAAATGGCAAAACAGCTGAAGACAGAACAAATCAATATAAATCAAGCAAACAATAGGATTACGGACGAACACGGCGAAGGTAAAGTTTTGTGTTTATTTATCAGGTGGGACCTCTTTACGCGGGCAATGTTATCGTCGCATTTCCATAAAGCAGCAGGCAGGCTTTTGTGCCGTGACACAAAGGTTGATTGATTGCCTAGAGATTTTTTTAGTCATTACACAATGAGCGTTTCGCACAAAACACTACACACTTACCACGGAGGATGGAAATAATGAAACGCCCTTGGACGGGACAGCCTTCGTTAACCGTGACCGGAGTTGAGGGCAAACACTGACATTATGGATGGATCAGCATATAATAAACCGTTTACAGTGCATATAGTTCAGAAGGGTATAGTTATTTCTGACTGCCTTGTCTGCAGAATTAGGCTGATGTGTTAGTCTTCATTACAGTATAAATGCGTAAGTAAGGTGAATCTACGACTGCTGTAAATGTCAGACACTCAAAGACAACGGAGAGAACAAATGCACTCAAGAAAGTACATTAATAAACACAAAATCAAAGGTGTCATTTCAGCTCTCATATACTACTTACAGTATCAGTGGCTTTTTAAATATCAGAATAGTTGGACTATGTAGTTAGCAGGTCAAAAATATTAATTATTCATGAAGATTATGCCTCTCAAGGTACTTGGCTATTTGTGCATCATTTAATAATGATAATATTAGCTTAAAAGTAAATATGATTTAAATGAAATCTCCTATTTGTTATCTTTTCATGTACTATATAAGGCTTAAAGGATGAGTAGGCCTACAATAAAAAATGAATATTACGTACAAATTTACATTTTTACGTTTTTTTTTGTTTTTTTTTTCAGTTTTCACTCAGAAATTGCTAGTAAATTTCACAAATAATTACAATGAAACTGAAAGTAACGCATTGAATTAAACACAAAATAATAATAAAAAACCTGAAATAGTATTTTCTTTGTATTTTCTTGTATTCCAAAAATATTAGTTTCACAACAATATTTTGTACAGTAAATATATAAGTAAATTTTTATATTGTATATTGTTCATCATTTCATTTTGACTTGTGCACTTCATTCCTAGTCATCTGAAGTCGTATGACATCCTTGTCTAAAGAACGAGACACAATCTGGGTTTGGATGAGAGTTTTTTTTTTGTTTTGTTTTTTGGTGAACTGTCTCTTTAAGATGCTAAACAATCATTAGTGACCAGCTATTATTATTCCAGGCTATGAAATCATGTTTATTATGTTTCAAGAGGATTCAAACTTATTGTCTTGAGTATCTTGTATTTATCGTAATTAATTAGCCATCTCTGTAGCCCTTGTTATGGTGAAGACATAATTCTATTCAATTACGCTTTAAGTGTCCTGTTATGTGCGACAGTCTGACAGCGAGTTTGACTCGAGACGAGAATGATGCAAAGTTTGTTCTTTATTTCAGTGGCTTGGTCATTGGGTTTTCTGAGATGCATGAATGCAGTGATCACTATGATTCATTGTCTCTGGATGTATTGTCTGTGTTGTTTTGCCACTCGATTGAGACAAAGGCAATGCAAAAAATAATTTTAACTTCACTTCTGCACATTATTCTGCCTTAGTTGTCATTTGTTTACTGAATCAGCTGCATTAAATAACATTCTGATAGTTTTTTAGTATGTACTAGATGGGTCCATTTTCATGATTTCAGCACCACAAATATATTGCACACATTGCAATCGGTTACATAAAATAATATTTATACTATTCTAAAGAGTGAAAATAAAACAGATTATTGGAGTACATTTTACATTTAAAATGTAATGTTTAATTCAATGTGTTCCTTACGGTGGCCGAGAGAGCTCAATGCGCTGCAAATAGAAAAAACACCTGCAAATTAAGAAAACAGCTTCATCAATTTGCCAACACACGCGCTGCAAATGCTCAGAACACAACCAAATAAAGAAACGCACTGCAAATAGAAAAAGCATCTGCAAATTAAGAAAACAACTTCATCAATTTGACAACACACGCGCTTCAAATACTCACAACACAACCAAATAAAGAAACGCACTGCAAATAAAATTCTTTATTTGGTTGTGTTGTGAGCCTTTGCAGTGCGTTTATTTATTTGGTTGTGTTGTGAGTGTTTGCAGCGCATTTGTTGTCAAATTGATGAAGTTGTTTTCTTGATTTACTGGTGCTTTTTCTATTTGCCTTTGTTTTCTGAAGTTGCAGCGTGTTGAGCTCTCTCGGCCACCGTAGCTCCTTGCTGTTTCTTTGTAATTAAATGTCAAATTTAAAATAGTAAAAAAAATAATAAAAAGTTTTTATTTTATTTTTTTCAGTGTGTATGTACTAGAAGGGTCAGTTTTCATAATTTCATCTGCGACCTCATAAATATACTGCATGCTAATTATTTTACATAATATCAACATTGATAACAATGAAAAATGTTTTTTTGAGCAGAAAATTAGCATATTAAAATTATTTCTAAAGTATCATGTGACACTGAAGACTGGAGTAATGATGCTGAAAATTCAGCTTTGATCACAGAAATAAATTACATTTTAAAATATATTCACATAGAAAACATTTCTTTTCAAATATAATAATAATTCACAATTTTACAGTTTTTACTGCATTTTTGATCAAATAAATACAGCCTTGGTGAGCAGAAAAGACTTTGAACATTAAAAAAAAAATCTGAAGATTTCTAGAGAATTTAAAGAAATCTAAACTTTAGAACATTAAAAAACAAACAAACAAAAAAAACAACAATAGAAATTTAATTTGAAATTAACAAGCAATTTCTTCCATTTTTCCCAGGGTGTATAGTATGCACTTATAGGGTTCATTGTTATAATTTCATCGGCAAACCCACAAATATACTGCATGCTATTTATTTAGCAGTGACAGTGAAATGAATGTGCTAACCAGAAGTCAACGTGTGATGTACTGAGGTGTCTTTGAAATTGCCAGCGACCCCTGCTAAAGACCTCTGCACCTCATTAAATGCAAATGGACGAGCATATCTAATTGTTCCCCTCCATTTCTGTCTCTAATTCTGAGCCGAAAAGGATAAAAATCTTTGAACCGGAAACAATTACAACGCCTTTCTGTTATGAAACGATAAGAGCAGAGTGACAATCGCCATGCCAGGTCCTCGTCTTCATCTCCTTGAAAAAATAAAGTGCATTCATGCCAAACTTCTGAGGGAATTCTTAAAGATGCTGTCGCTGGAATAAACCCCTGTAATTCAGGAGGCACATCTGGCAGTGTTTTGTGGGGATTTCTATAATTTTTCATGGGGGTTGCACAGGTGAAACTGTCCGTCTCCGGAGCCCGGGGCCATGTTGACAATGCCCTAAAGGCACTCTCTACAGTGCAAATCAAATCCACTCAAATCCCTCAAGGTTGGAGCTTGTGGCACATGGATGTAAGGACAGGCATTGACAGACATGTTCCTTTCTCTCTCTCTTGCTTTATTTCTCTATCTGGCTTTTTTCCCCAAATACACTTCAACTCAAAATTCACTCTCACGTCCATTTTGAAGACAAACCAATGACAGCTTTGTGTGAGTAACAGACATTTGAATCGTTACTGATAATCTTCTGCAGTCAAAGCTCTGAAATGGACTACAGAAACTGGTGTGTTAAAGCCATTTGATGCCAAACACCACTGTGTGTCGTTACCAAACATCACTTTTTGATGTATCGTGACAATATTTCATTTAAGATCTGCACTGAAGTGGAAGATTTGAATAACTTCAGTCTGTTGCGATATATAGCACAAGTCATATGGACTACTTTTATGGTGTATATAAACCACTGTTCAAAGGATTGGGGATAGATTTTTTTTTTTCATGAAATTAATATTTTTATTCAGCAAGGGTGCATTAAATTAATCAAAAATGACAGTAAAAACATTTATAATGTTACAAAGGATTTCTATTTCAAATAAATGCTGTTAGATTATTGTAATGCTTTACTGGGTGGTTGTTCTGCATGCTTAATACTGTAAAGCTGCTTTGACACAATCTGCATTGTAAAAAGCGCTATATAAATAATGGTGACTTGACTTGGCTGTACTGTTTGATCTACAGGAATGCATTGTAAGGAATGGAGCTTTAATGATTTGTAATGGATTATCAACCAATTATGCACCTTCCTTGTGCGTTCAGATCTCAAAGCACATACAGCACAAAGTCTGACAATTGAGGTAAATTCTGTAAACACTTATTTTATTTAATTTTTTGTATGCTTGCAGGTTCATTCCGAGAATCAACCATGGTGGCAGCAAATGCTATTCAGAGTCACAGATCAGTTGGAATTCAGGAAAGAGGGTGCAAAGAAAAAGCATCTGCCTGAATCCCCTCATCGTGTTTCTCATCAGAGAGCTTTGCCAGAATTACTGAAATTGAACACAACAACACAAACTAATTTTTTACTGTATTTTATTTCTGTAAAGCCTGTTTTGCCATGCTACAGATACAAAGTCCCCAGGGGACGGTGGTGATGCCCTTTTTTTCAGCTAGTGCATGCTAGAGATGAAGATTTGTAATTTGAATTTGTTTTTAAGAAAATGTTCAACAATATTATAAAGACAAATGCTAATGAGTTATTGTGATTTTTATGGGGTTGGGGTTGTAAAACAAATATGGTATACAGTGTTGTATCACAATTTTATACAGGTAAAAAAATTAGTACTAACAGTACTAATACTGACAATACAGTAATAATACTTTAAATGAAAAGACAGTAATAATGCATCCAGCTACTGTAAAATTTACAGCAATCTCTTTACAGTGTAGTTTAGGTGCCTATCAGTTGGTACCCAAACGAGCAGGGGGAAAAATAAAAAAATTATAAAAACAATCGCGAGCTGCGAGCATCTTCCAGACCTGACAGCAGCAAATACCAATAAAGGTCTGTGAACTTTTTAAAAATCTGTGAAATTTACGGTAAAATACCGGCAGCTGTGCTTGCCAGAACTACACCGTAAAAAAATATGGTAGCAACATTTTAGGTTTTACAGACTTAAATTCACAATAAAATACAGTATTTCATTAACTGATGTAATGTTAATAAACCAACATATTGAAGTACTAATATCTGTTTTGAACCATTGTAATGCACTGATAACCACCAAAAACTGGTGGTGATTAGAAAGTCACATGATGAACCAAAGCTCATCACAAACAGCTTTTCTATGAGCTGAGAAGCGCAATACTTATCTATAGAAGGTGCACACTAAACACTAAACCCCATCATGGTGACACATAAGCCAAAGAGAAGGAAGGGTCCAGCAAGAAGTACCACAAAACTTCCAGTACATACGTATTCAGGCAGTGGCCAGTGACCACACATACAGTCTTAAAATTAACTTCGGTATGAATACTGTGAAGTCATTGTTTATATATTTCCAAGTTCTATGACTACACTACATACCATTCCTGTAACACTACCTCTGAAATGATGACATGGCATTGTTAGAGGGAGGAAGTGAGAGAAGGACAAGTGAGGGAAGAAGGAACAAGGAAAGTGAAAACTCCACAAAGAGCAAAAGGAGACCTGGAAAAAAAAAAAAACATAAAAAATGAAGTGTCGTGCAGGGAATTCTGGGAGTGTCAATTTACGGTTTGTCACTGTAAATTATACAATGACTTTCTTTTTCACTTCCAAAAACTGTATTTTTAACAGTATTTTACTATAAAATTACATTAAATGTAATTACATTTATTCACCGTATATAGTATGGAAACTTACTGTTAACTAGTTAACAGGTTTTTACTGTAGCATTTTTACAGTCTTTTACTGTTAAAATCACAATAATTCTTTACAGTGTACATTTTCATTCTTTTTCTGAAATCACTCACTGTTATACTGTACATTTGTTAATAATTTAAATATATTAACAAATATATTTAATCCCACTCTTATAATAATCTATTTAATTAACGGGTTAATCAATCTTTTATAAATATGTAAGTGTGCAAATCTCATTGCAAGAATTCACATACTGATTTGCGGATGTACAAAATTGGTCCATGACTTCACATTTTTGATGCAGGTGTGTGAATGTGTTTTGCACCCTACTCACTGTAGCAATAGTAGCAAAACATGTGAGCGTATAGGAGTTTCTTGATTTGTGATTCGTAGAATAGAATTTGTGCACCTGCAATGAAGGATTCGAGAAGGTGTAACTGTTGTGTTGTGTTTGTGGGAGAGAAAAAAATAAAAAATAAAAAAAAGAAAAGATATTAAAAAGAAAAAAGAAAAAAGTTTGCAACTTTTGTCTGTGACTTCAAATTTACTGATACACATGTGTGGCTATTCCCTACAACTACAAATTCCGCTGTCACAGACGCTCAGTTGTTTCGCACCAAAAATACCTTCATACTTTCTATTCATTAAAGAGTCCTGAAAAATAATATGAAAATAAAATTGCAGCACAACTGTTTTCAATATTGATAATAATAATCAGAAATGTTTCTTGAATTTCTTGAAAAACAGCATATTAGAATGATTTCTAAAGGATCATATTGTGACACTGAAGCACTATTACTTTAATATGAAGATGCTATGATAGTTTTTATTTTGAATGTTTTTATATTTTCTGTTTTTAGTAAAAAATTTGTTTTATCTTTTATATATTTATTTATAATTATATTGATTTTATTTTATAATTTCAGTTTTACTTATTATAGTACAAAATTAAATGAGAAATGTTGCCTTGCCAAATAGCTGTTTTAATATTATATGTGGTATTTTATTTTATTTCAGTATATTTATTTTATTTTATTATTTCAGTTACATTTTTTTGTTATTTTAGTACAAAATGTTGCCTTGCCAACTAACTATTTTAATATTATATATACTATTTTATTAATTTTAAGTTAATGTTTATTTAATTTCAAGTGACAAAAAATGTTTTATTTATTTATTTATTGTTTGTTTAACTATAAGAAGCCTTCATTGAAAACTGTATCAATGACAACCTTGGTAATAATATTTCACAGAGTGTTTTTTTACTGTATTTTTGATCATATAAATGCAGCCTTGGTGAGTAGAAGAGTTGAATTTCAAGAGCACATATATTACCGATTTATTTTATATTACAATATGATGAACTGCTCTATGGAAAAGAGCTGTGTGAAGATGCATCAAAATTCTCTTATTGTTTTCCATGGAAAGAGGTTTGGAACCACATGAGTAAAAAAATACCAGCATTTACATTTTTGGGTGACCTATTCAGTTAAAAGTTCACCAGAGGTCTGATTATTTGTCTGCAATATTGATTTGGGAAAGATGCGAGAGCTGGTATCACAACAAAAGCTAAATATTTGGAACAAAGCCAACCCCTCTTCCAACACTGTGTAGGATTTTGCCAAGAAAATAAGTTCCCACAGAAGTCCTTGACATAATGGGCTGGTAATCCATCTGTTTGTATTCTCTCGAGTGGCTTCCAGTTGAAAACAAAGAGTTAACCCAGACTGCCACTCTTAGATGAGTTTGCAGCCATAAAGCGCCACTCCGCGAGCATCCGCTGCCTTCAGTCTCGATTTTTCACACTGGTCCAGGGGTTTCATGGCCGAGCAGAGATGGTTTTGGCAGCCTTCCCGGAGTGAAGCAAATTGAGGATTGATTTAGATTCTGGGTGCGGGAGAGAGAGAGGTTATCTATGAAGATATGCTATTCCCTTTGTGGAGGCTTTATCCAACTCTAGAGATGCATTGTACCCACAGACGTGTCTGTGAAAGTCCGTATCCCGGACCCACAGCAACCTAGCCAGCGCTCTCAAAGGTCACTCAAAGCCAAAAGGCATTTGGGAGGTTTATGCAGTGTATCGATGTTGGGCCTGCAATGCAAAGGTTGTCTGAGTGGGCTGAAATGTTTCATTGTGTTGAAGTTTTGCGTGGGACTTCTACGGATGTAACTTTTCTGCAGATTTATGTTTAACTTCATATGTCATGCAATTACGGTGACTGCAATATTTATGCACTATATAATGAAGGATTTTAATACACCTTCACTTATACTGCAATAAAATGCATTGCATTTTAAAATTATTAAAATTGCATTATACACATTATATTTTCGGAGGTGTAGTTATGAACTACAGCATAGTCAGGTTTATTATAACTAAAACTAAACCATAAAAAACTTAAACGAATGTTAACTGAAATAAAATATAACTTAATATAAATCTAAAATATACTGTAACTGTCTGTTTTTGAAGCAATTTTTTTGCAAATCTTTGGAAGAAATCGTACAGCACCTTAAATCGTCAACCTGCTATCTTGACACACTTCCCACATCTTTTTTCAAAAGTGTGCTGAACTGTTTAGAAGTAGATCTCTTAGAAGTGGTGAACACCTCACTTCTTTCTGGGACTTTTCCAAACTCCCTGAAAACTGCAGTTGTTAAGCCCCTTCTGAAAAAGAGCAATCTTGATAACACCATATTGAGCAACTATAGACCAATATCAAATCTTTTATAGGCAAGATTATTGAAAAGGTAGTTTAGTTTTTAATCAACTGAACAACGACTTAAACTCAAATGGATACCTGGACAATTTTCAATCTGGTTTCCGACCACATCACAGCACAGCACAGAGACAGTGCTCATAAAGATAATAAATGATATTCACTTTATTTCTGATTCTGGCAAAATATCAGTGCTGGTACTACTAGACCTTAGCGCTGCCTTTGACACTGTCGATCATAACATACTTCTAGAGAGACTGGAAAACCGGGTTTTCTGGGATGGTACTCAAATGGTTCAAGTCATACTTAGAAGGGAGAGGTTATTATGCGAGTATAGAAGAGCATAAGTCTAAGTGGACGTCCATGACATGCGGAGTCCCACAAGGCTCAATTCTTGCACTGCTCTTGTTTAGCCTGTATATGCTCCCACTGAGTCAAATAATGAGAAAGAAACAAATTACCTATCACAGCTATGCTGATAAAACCCAGGTTCACCTAGCCTTATCTCCAAATGACTACAGCCCCATTGATTCCCTCTGCCAATGCATTGATGAAATAAACAGTTGGATGTGGCAAAAATTTTCTTCAGTTAAACAAGGAGAAAACTGAAGTAATTGCATTTGGAAACAAAGATGAAGTTCTCAAGGTGAATGCATACCTTGACTCTAGGGGTCAAACAACTAAAAATCAAGTCAAGAATCTTGGTTTGAATCTGGAGACAGACCTTAGTTTCAGTAGTCATGTCAAACTGAAAAGTACATTTATCGAATGAGCACTGTGCTACGTCCTGACTGCACTGTATTGTATGTATAATCATTTTCTATTTTTAACTGTTTTCAATTCATTTTAAATCAATTTTTAAATCATTTTAAAACTTTTTTTTTAATTCCTTGTTTTATGTTTGTGATTATTTTTTATGATTATTTTATTTCCTTTTATGTAAAGCACTTTGAATTACCATTGTGTATGAAATGTGCTATATAAATAAACTTGCCTTGACTTTAATGTACTAAAATAACTTAAGCTAAAACTTAAATAAAATATTTAAAAATTAACATTCTATTTCAGCTAGTTGTTAAAGCAGCATTTTATATTTTTGTTTGTTTAAAATAAACTAAAATAACTAAACCTGAAATAAAAATTAACTATACAGATATATATAAAAACACTGACTGATCAAAACAATACAATCTGTATTGTTAAAGCGCTATATAAATAAAGGTGACTTGACTTGACTTGACTTGACTAATAAAAGTGACAAAATGCACAAAAAAATACTAAATTTTACTAAAATTTTAGTAATTTTTTAAACTAAATTTAAATAAATGTAACATTTTATTTTAGCTATTTTATTTAATTCTAGAATTTTGCGTTCTCTAGAAGCTCTAGAAGCTTGCGTTCTGCAAGTGAACGGCGTATTATTGTGCCATCCCAAAGAGGCACAAAATCACTTTCACAGACTTTTACATTAACTGTTCCCTCCTGGTGGAATGACCTGCCCAACTCAATCCCAGCAGCTGAGTCCTTAGCCATCTTCAAGAATCGGCTAAAAACACATCTCTTCCATATTTATTTGACCCTCTAACTCTAGCACTCTATTCTAATTATTTTCTTAAAAAAAAAAAAAATGTTAACACTAGCTTCTCTAATCTTTTTGTATTCTATCTCTTTTCTTTTTATTTATTATACAATTAACAAAAGCAAAAAAGGCCTCTAACACTAGCTAGCCCTTTTCTTATTCTATTCTATCGTTTTTTATTTTTTATATAATTAAAAAAAAACTTGCTAAGTGTACTGCATTAGGCTAACTGAGACTTGTTATAGCACTTGCATATCATTGCTCTTTTGTTGATTTTGATTGCTTCCATTGTGCTCATTTGTAAGTCGCTTTGGATACAAGTGTCTGCTAAATGACTAAATGTAAATGTAACTATAGACATAAACTATAATAGTAATATATCAACCTAATGCACATCTGTAGTTGTTTACAGCATCGGTGGCTCTTTTCCAACGTGACTGTGAGAACTTCTGACCCTCTGGGTTGAAGTGTCATATCTGTGTACAAACATCCAATAAACATTCACCACAAGAGCAAATGCACATGCATTCTTACCACACCTTACCCTACAGTCAATTAAACAAATTACATTAATTTAAAGGGTGCATGTGCTGTTTTTGTCTTCTGAAGTCATACAACAGGCTTTGTGTGATGAACAGACAGGTTAGATGTCAATAACATCAAATGTCACTGGTTTTCCAGCATCTCAACCAAATGTCATGATATCAAATGTGCCATATAGATGTCATATTCGCTTTGAAAGCCACTGCGGAGGTGAAGATTATTAGTGACCACTGGCATTATATGATGTCAGAAAACTTATAATATAGTGTACAAGTTAAATTGACTACTTTTTTATAGTGTTTTATGC
The DNA here is from genome assembly GCF_001515605.1 of Sinocyclocheilus anshuiensis. Lineage (NCBI taxonomy): Eukaryota > Metazoa > Chordata > Actinopteri > Cypriniformes > Cyprinidae > Sinocyclocheilus > Sinocyclocheilus anshuiensis. The sequence continues at coordinate 1,093,200 of NW_015552615.1, read as the reverse complement.
TTTTTGGAGCATCACCATGACCTGTTATTGCATAGAAAAGAGGTGTTTGGAGAAAAACATCAGTAAATAACCACAAATTGGTGGGTAAAACTACTCGCTCTATCTATAGTTTTTTAAAAGAAAGTCTGCTCAATCAAAAATACAAGTAATATGTGAATTATTGTTGCAATTTAAAATAACTGTTTTCTTTTTGAATGCATTTTAAAATGTAAAATATTTAAAAATAAAACATTTTTTAAATATAAAGACTGAAGAAAAAGCTCACAAGAATAAATTACATTTTAAAATATATTTGAATAGTATAATAATTTTTACTGTATTTCTGAATAAATGCAGTCTAGCTGAGCATATGAGACTTAAAAAAAAAAAAAAACTTAAAAATCTTATTTCTAGTGTATGTGTATACAAAATGTAGTTTTAAATGATTCTTTCCTGGTAAATGTTAAAAAGACTATTAGTCAAAACTTTAATATAGGCACTATAGAAATACAAATATAGTAAATATTCACCTGAGTAAAGGTGTGACAACTAGCCCCGGGCTCCCCTGTAATAATAATAATAAAAAAAAAAAGCACTTGAGGTCAGTCTGTGTCTCTCAGATCACAGATGCTGTTGACATCATGTCTGTAGTCATGGTAACATGACAATCCACCCAGGAATGAACACGTCCACACAGAGATGACAGCAGCTGAAGCTCGATCGATATGATCTATATCTGTGGCAGGATTCGCTGTTGTGATTAGATTTCTTTCATTGAGAAGGTAAAATATTGGCACAGTCGTCCATCTTTGAGGCTTCGGATGGCAGTGTGGATTTTCTGGGTCTTTTTCTGCAGTCAAACTCTCTTGGGATTCTCAGCTCAAACAGAGTCATTATCTTTATGTCATTACTGGAGGCGAGATGCTGCTGTTTGAATCATCTTTGGGGTTTTTGAGGTCACACTGACACTCAGTTGTTCGATTGAGATGTTCTCTGTTTGAATTAAGTTAATTAAAACTTTGATAACATAGTGTACTGAGAAAGCAAACATTAGTAAAGTACTGAATAAAGTCTGAATAGTTCGCCTAGAAATGAAAATGCAACAACAGGTCATGATGACCGTGCCAGTCATGCTGCAAAAAGCACTTTCTTTCTTTCTTTCTATGCTAATTTAAGCCACTTTTGCACTAGATGTTTGAAACAACATAATCACTGTTAGATAAAACCATAAACCTCACAGATACTGAGATACAGCTCATGTGACAACTAGCCCTAGTGTCCCCTCCTGTATGAATTGAGATAGCTCTCCACTTCTACCAGCTACTGTAGGCTGTGTTGCATTTCCCAAGGTTCAAAAAACAAACACGGTTGAAAGCATGTCGTACATGAGAACTGAAATCTTCCAGCACTCGAGAGAGAAAGCCATCCTCTTTTGAGGAGAAGCTCCAGCAGAATGACTCCGCGAGCGAAAGCAGTCGAGCAGATTCAAACACGAGCCGCTCTTCACACCTATATTTCACACGCAGACGGAGTGTCACTCTTCGAGCGTTCACAGCTTCCGAAATAGAAGTGACAAACAGAGAGAGCATTCCGAGCGGATTTCTGTCAGTCTTTTTGTCAGGAATGGCAGCTCTAATTAATGGACATGAACAGCTTGGCAGAGAGAAAAGAACAGTGCTTCAAGGGCCACCGGTTCAACCTCGTGTCTCCCGGCATGACATGTTACCAACTGTTGAGATTTTGGCTCGCCCGCATCTGTTAGGAGTCTATTTGGCTTCGACTGAAGGTGCTTTAGTGTGCGAGTCTGCTTATTTCACAGGTAATTTAATTAAATTAAGTAGCCACAAGATCTGGCATGTTGCATCAAGTATCGATGCATGAGGGCAAACGGCCTATAATGAACCAGAGAGTTCGCATGTGGCCGACGGTTCCCGTATGAGACGTTTATCGAGCGACGCAATGTAAAAGGTGCGTTGGATGCTAAAGACTTTTGATTTGCGAGCATTTACACGTTGTTTATTTGGACAGGCAGTCTTACAGAAAGTTGGAGTTTGCTGGAGCTCCACTTTTCCTGCACTCCTGCAGATCCATCAGGGTGCGACTTAAGCACCACCTGCCGTACGCTGATTGATGAGCCATACGGTTAGCTGCGCGCGCCGCTCTATTTCCGTTCTGTTTCGGTGAAGAGCTAAGGAGGACGACATTCGACGTCGCCAAAGACGTGAAATTACAGCTTGACGGTTTTCCTTATCCATGCATGAATACTATTTGGACACAAAACTGAGGCTGGATGCAACTTCATCTGGCTTGTGTTCGGCTAAACACTTTGCTGCTGTCAAAACACATGAATGCTATGGGAACCTGCTGTTCCACACTGATTTGAGAAGAAATTGTATAAAATATAAAGTAATCTTTTACTTCCACATTGTATTGTTAGATATTTACATGCATTTACATGCATGCATAAATAAATAAATAAATTAATAAATTAATAAATAAATAAAACATAATATTGGATTTTTATTTTGGTAGACAAAATTCCTCCAATATTTTATACAAATATATATAAATAAAATAAAATCTATATAATGTATGTTTGAAACAAAAACAAGCAAACCAATTTAAGACAGTTTTGCATTTTTAGTTTGGAAACAGAATCCCTCCAGTATTGTATATATATTTATAAATGAATGAATGAATTAAAAAAAAAAAACAATAAATCAAAAACTTCCAACTTCCTATCTGAAATAAATAAATATATTAAAAAATAAATAAATAAAATTGTGTACTAAAATAACTAAAACTAAAATTAAACTATAAAAACTATAGTAGTCAACATTTGAAGTGGATCAAAAGAGTTCATCAAAGTTATCCTAAGACAAGAACACATTTTGGTTTTAGGTTTTAGGACAACTTTGATGAAAGGTTTTGATCCACTTCAAATGCTGACTACTGTATATAGACATTTAAAAAAAATGACAAAAATATAAAAGTACAAAAAATGTAATTCTAAAAAAAAAAGAAGAAAACCCTAATTAACTAGTATACTAAAAAGTTTTGCATTTTAGTTTGGAGAACATAAATTCTCCATGATTTGAAATGAATGAATGAATAAATGAATGAATATAAGACTTAAACCATAAAACTTAATACTTTCATTATCTGAAATAAAATAAAATAGATTAAAAAATAAATAAATAAAGTTGTGTACTAAAATAACTAAAACTGGAATAAAACTATAGAAACTACATTGCCATTTAAAAAAAAATAATAATAAAATGACAAAAACATAAAAGTACTGAAACTTTAATACTAAAAATATACTGATTAACTACTACACTAAATATCATTGTTACATTTTAGTTTGGAGAACAGAATTCCACCAATAGTTTATATTAGTAAGTAAGTAAGTAGCCTAATTTAAGACAGTTTTGCAGTTTTAGTTTGGAGGATAGAATTCCTCAAAGTTTATTAAGAAATAATAAAATATATATATATATATAATATTTTAAAATAATCAAAGAATATTCTAATTTAAAGCAACTGTTGTTTTAAATAGCACTTAGCTACTTAAAAACACTTAAAAATAACTTTGATGAAACAAAACCTCCTAGCCCCTCTGTATGAACTGAGAATGATGCTTGACAGCACAGAAGATGTGAAATTACAACTTGACGGTTTTCCTTATCCATGCATGAATACTATTTGGATGTAAAACTGCAGCTAGATGCAACTTCATCTGGCTTGTGTTCAGCTAAACATTTGCTGCTGTCAAAACACACAAATGCATAAAGCAGAAGTTCTCAGATGGAGGACACAATGGATTGCATGCCGCTTTCGACGGCCTTTATGTAACAGCTCTGCCGCTGTTTCCCAGCGTGGGTTCTAGAGGACTTTGGCACGTGTCGGATGCAGAGTTCAGCAGCTGGTAAAGCTCAGCACGAGCCGCCGGGGCCTGCACCCCGGGGACCGCAGTCAGTCAACAGGACTTCATTCTCCCAGTCTATGGTTCTCTGCAGACTCGCCGCAAACTGATATCTTTTAGTGAGGGCCTCAGGCAAGACCAGTCTCTACATATTCAACTTGACAGGCGAACCGGGGGAAACAAAGTGCAGTGACCCAGATTGAGACTCTTTGAAGGCAGCGAGCGCAAAGGAGCAAATCCCGTCTCCTCCATTTCCAGTGGCCTCTTCTGCCCTCACTTCATGTCATTTTGGTATCATTAATGTTTATTCCCCATGAACGGACATGTTGATTTATACTAACCAGTGCTGGCAAAGATACTTGATATTCTGAGTGGCGTAGCAAGCTATAGTTTCGACGCAGGGTTGAGCAACATTCAGAACTTCAGAACTAATAAACAGGATGCAGAATTGCAATTTGAATTTGAAAGCAAGAATATATCTAATTAGACAAAGTTTGTCTAGACAGTTTTAAATGGTACATTGAAAATGGCTTAAAAGTAAAAAAAAAGACAATTCTTAAAATTAAAACAATTTTAGGCCTTGCAGATAGATGTAAATTTGGATTTAGTTTGTATATAATATATAATATATTGGGTTATTATAGTTAACTAAAATGAAAACCATAAAATTATATATAATAACTTAAAATGATTCATAAATAATATATAAAAATACCTTACAATGCTAACAAACATAAACTACTAATTAACTACTATTACACTAATACTCATAAAATGACAAAAACAGAAATACTAAAACTATAATATTGAAATGTACTCTTAAAGAAAGAAAAGTAAATAGAAAAATAAAAACTAATGGAAAAATTAATAACTATCTTTATTGGTACTAAAATAACAGTTCAATAATAATAATAATAATAATAATAATATAGCTATATATAACTTATATAGTTATGTATAACTTTTGTAGATGAGTGTGGAAGAGCACGTTTCTTTCTCCACAGTTTCTCCACAATTACCTGTGCTAGTTGTTTAATTTATTTTTATCTCAATTACAATCTTTTTTTTTTTCATTTTGAATTATGCACATTCCTGTTAAATACTACCAACAAAACTATATACACATATATGGGTAAAAATAATAACATAAACAATATAAACAGTTCCATGACTTTTAGCGGTTAAACATCAAAAGAACTGCAATATGAAAAAAAAAAATAATAATTAAATAAATAAAACACTACAAACGTACAGAGAGAGGACTTCGTCTTCTCTTTTCTAAAGAGAGCACATGCTGCTGTTGGACATTGATTGATTAGGAGCAACTGAAGCAGCTGCTAACCGCTAAACTCAAGAACCAACAGAACACTGAACCAGCACATGAAGGTGAATGAAGATCCAACCCACAAAGATTCTGCCCACAAAGTTCAAACAGACATTTCACTACACAGCAGGCAGGAGAGAAATGTCAGTGCAATGAATTTTCAGTGCTGCTCCCCTGCTTGAGAATTTATCATTTAATTATATCGTTCTGGCAGTTTTCACTGTTGGTAGTTTTTCAGTGACTCTTTCTGCATGTCTTTATACCGAGACACTGAATCATTTATTAATCATTTACCGACTCGTTCAAACATACTGATGCATTCAACAAGACGTTATGAGTGAGTAATTGAATAATTTACTAAACTAAGTTGTTCAAATCAATTGATTCATTCAGGAATCTTCCTTCTTGTGGCCCATACTTTTTAAAAAAATATTTCACACACAAAAAGCAGAATTATAGATTCATGCTAAAGATATGCTGTATATGATATAATAAATGTTAAAAAGCACCATGCAATAACAAGAACATAGTGTAAAGCAAAAGCAGTTCCATGTGACTTTTAGCTGGAAATTGATTAAACATCACATTCAGCCGATTCCTTCAAACACTGATACATGCAAGAACAAAACAAGCTGTTCTACATTTTTAACAAAAATATTAAAAAGCAACAGTCAATAAAAAGAAAATGCTACTAATTTATGTTTTAAATGAAAATATTTATTTAATGTATATAATGCAATGCATTTATTTACTTAAATTCTGCTTTTAACTTTATCTATATTCAAACAGAAATTACAGTGATAAATGCCACAATCTTGAATATAAGCATTGAACATATGCACTAAAGTATGCACTAAAAATAACAAACTAAAATCGAAATATTAAATCATTAAAACTATATATTTTTTTTACACAATATAATGCATATAATACAATGCATTTATTAACTTTAAATAAGAATGGAATATATGCATTGAACAGATGCACTAAAGTAAGAAAACTAAAATTGAAATAACACACACACACACACACACACACACACACACACACACACACCCTGTATATATAATATCGAAAACATGAAAATAATAAAACTTTTGCATTCATTCAATAATAAGAAAACGTTACTAATTTATTAGATGCTTAATTTTTATTATTATTATTATTATTTACACATTAAGATGCATATAATGCAAAGCATTTATTGACTTTAAGAATGGTTCTTAATACTCAGCATATTTATTAATGTCAGTTGTATCTATATTCAAACTGATTTTGAAACCCTCAGTTAAACAGAAATTGCAGTGATAAACACTGCAGTCTTGAATGTATAGTCTTGAATCTCCGAGCAGCCTTTTGAGTCTTGAGTTTTGAGCCTAAGAGTCCTTAGCCATCTTCAAGAAACGACTAAAAACACATCTGTTCCATCTTTATTTGACCCTCTAACTCTAGCATTTTCTATTCTATTTTAATTCTACTTTATCTATTTATCTTTTTTTTATTAAAAAAAACTAACACTAGCTTTCCATTTTTTTTTCTATTCTATCTACTTGTTTTTTTTCTGTGTGTGTGTGTGAAAAAAAAAAAAAAAAAAAAAAAAAAAAACTTGCTACGTGTACTGTGCTAACCGAGACTTGTCATTTGCACTTACATATTGTTGCTATTTTGTTAGTTTTGATTGCTTCTATTGTCCTCATTTGTAAGTTGCTTTGGATAAAAATTTTTTTTTGGAAATCTGGAAATCAGATCCCCTCACGACAGAAGTCTGAATCGCATCAAATGTACCAACGTCTGTAGCATTTACCCATAATTGTTTTTTTCTAAACGTTGCTTTGAGAGAGGTTGGAAATGACCCCAATTTCCTTGCAGTAATTATGGCAATCTGCCTGTGTGACACCGCAGGCCAGACCTCCAACCTCTGTGGGCTTCTCTCCTTGCCGCATTGACTCTCCTTTGCACCCATCATTTAATTACCTCATTAAAGCAGTAATTAATCATCTGCCTAAGAATCCATTACTAGCCATTGACTGAAATTGTCCTTTAATCAAAAGCTTTGGCTTGACCCGGGGGTCAATCGCCGCTGCCGAAGTGCATGAAAAAGTGCACCCTCATCATTTTGCATGATGTTTACCAGACGCCGCTCTGGCCTTACTGGATGACTGGCAGCTTCTCTTCTCCTAATGAGCAGCGCTGAGCTTCAGACCCGGAGCGATAACTGTGAGCGGCTTCATTAAAATGTGAGAAGTTAAAAACACTGCTGAGCAATTAATCGTTGCCCGCCAACATGAAATGCTCTCACCTGCCACTGTTTATCTCGCTGCTACTTCAGATTGTTTGGCAGGGAGAGTTGAATTACAACTCTTAATTGTGTGCTTTTTATTTGAGGTCCTGTTGGTCAAGGTTTCTTATATCAAAAACAACTTTTTCCTGCCTCTGCATACGCTCTGTTTTATGATTAAAGTTAAAAGATGGCTGCATGTATGGCAAAGTGTGGCTTAATTCACAATAGCATATTCAGGGCCTAAATTAATACTTGCCAAGTGGCAAGTGCCAAATGCGAGTAAAAACTGGTTTAGATGGTACATTAAATATTGTTACTCGCAGAGTTGGTAGGTAACTTTTTTTTTTTCATATTAATTCTAACAATACCTGAAAATGCAGTATGATTTAGTGTGATTCTGAAATTGCAAAGACTGCGTTGTAATTATATAAATATGTGAGCTGATGTGATAATTATGGGTGGAAACTTTGGAGAGTTTGGAGCGGCTTACAGTAAACTTTGGAGTGGAAAAGAAAATAATTTTCCCACCAAAATAAAAGCTCTGTGGATTAATGTGGTTCAACAAAAACAACTATAACGTTTTTTAATTCTTTACATTTTTAAGTTTAAATTTTTTTTAGTTTTATTATTATTATTATTATTTCATATTATTATTTAAATTTAAAAGTAAATAAATAAATAAATATGAACAATTATGATAAAAAGTGCAATTAGCAATGTGTTTTCACAATTCGTTCTGCCTGTTTTTTAATGAAAGAATGCACATAAGGTTTCATGACCAAAAAAAATAAAAAATATGGCCAGTAAATTTTCCCAAGTCACTAGTCAGTGGCAGGTGTGGCAAAATGTTTTTGAGTTTTAGGCCATGTCTTAACAGTAATTTTAAGTTAAAATGAGTTTATGACTTCTTTTAAAACTTTGGTTACATACTTAAACCTGTAAAGATAAAGAAAAAAGTTAGCTTTTTTGAGTATCATATACTGTATATTTAATGTATCAGGTTCTTTATATAATATTTATATGGACAAAAAGTGATGGAATCCTGATGCTTGTAATGTAAATCAATAAGATCTTTATAACATATGCATATAAATATCAGTGGTCACTCTATATCTCCAATAATGTCTTAGTAAGATGAGATTGAAATGATCCAAACATATAATGCAATGCAATCCAATGCTGATTGAGAGCTGAAGAAATAAAGGCTCCTCAGAAGATGTGAGATGTTCTGGAGGCTTGTGAAGATCATTCCTCCGCTGAGGAACAGTGAAAGTAAAGCTTCTGGAAACAAACGCTCCTCAAAAGATCCTGAGGATCAGATTTGAGACTCTAAAACATGATTGATGGAGAATCAAGTAAAGCTGAGCTGCTTCAGTCCAGTAAGAGTTCATCTGGAGATATTACTGCAGTTATTCTGACGTTTACTTGATCAAAATCAGTCAAGATTTGACAGCAAAGAGACATGTGATTCGCCAGCTGAAGCTGGATATTTGTACAATTACAATAAAAGAGCTTTATATAAACCAGATGACAGATGGTGTAGTAGGTTGTGTGCAACAGCAGTTTTGATCATTTTAATAGGGTTAATATGTAATATGTACCGCTAATTGGAGAAAGCAATATTCAACATGAAATGTAAGTATTTCAGAAGCCAGACAGGTAAAGATGAGACATTCAGTCCATTCCACAGAACATTTCAAGTGTGTCCCTTCCTCACTAATGTCTGGCAGAATAGGGTGGATTAAGCTTACCTTTGCAAGCAAGCAATTTATACGCACCCGCAGACGGCAGAAGAGCCTCACTCCACCTCCACGGCCTGCTGAATGTGGTTAGCTAGCTGAGTGCAGTCAAGCATTTAGGTCAGGCACTCGCCTGGGCACCCGCTTCAGTGGCTCTGATGGGTCCTGACTCTTATCTGCCATGGTCAGCCAGCAAGAAGAAAAAATGAGCTGTAGGAAGAAGATGACAAAGAGCGGCTGTGAGTCAGAGGCGGTCGGGAGTTTGAGAGAAGGCCGAGTTGAAGTGACTTGGCGTTAGTCACAGAGATCACAGCCGGCGGTTCTCTCTCGATAAGCCTGGCCATGGGCCGCCTGCGTGAATCTGCGTGGGACAGCACTTTGCATGGGAAGGACAGAAATGACCACAGTGGCTCTCGACATGACCGGAAAATGTTCTGAGGGTCACAGGCAATGCTGCAAGTGAATGACAAATTGCATTCTTAATAATAATCCATCGAATAATAGTGCATAGTTAGGACAACAAAATAATTGACTGATTCAGTTCCCATATTTTGTTACTGATGTCAATGGATTTGTTGTTCAATGAAACCTTAAGAAATATATTCATATTTTTAAAAAGCCATAGTGTACTTTCCCATACAGAAATGCATTTTCAGCTAATAAAATTTTAAGCTAATAAAAAAAATCCCATATTTTACTAAAATTGACATGAGAATACTTTTTTTTATTTAAGCTATTTGGCCACACACACACACACACACACACACACACACACACACACACACACACACACACACACACACACAC
>NW_015552615.1:1056678-1063691 GCF_001515605.1 Sinocyclocheilus anshuiensis | reverse complement strand
CACACACACACACACACACACACACACACACACTTAACTATTAATAGAACTACCATTAAAATATTAAATATTAAAATAAATATTATTAAAATTGCAAATATGGCCATGAAAATTATTATACAAATATATAATATGACCACACACACACACACACACTTAACTATTAATAGAACTACCAATATAGCTTAAAATATTAAAATAAATATTATTAAAATTGCAAATATGGCCATGAAAATTATTATACAAATATTCAATTTATAATATGACCAAATTATTTGATTAAAAATGGATTTGTATAAAAAGAAACATCACATGATCACATTTTAAGGTAATAAAAAGCCCATATGATGATTAGTAATAAAATCAGTTTTATTAAAATGGCAAATATCGACATGAGAAATCATATAAAAATATGAAATTTATAACATGAATAAGTTATTTGATTAAAAATTGATGTGCACATAAAGACACATTATATGATCACATTTTAAACTAATAATAAGCCCTTATAATAAAATCTATATTATTAAAGTTGCAAATGTTGATATTATAAGTTACTTGATTAAAAATGGATGTGTATAAAATGAAACCTTATATTTTCATATTTTAAGTGAATAGAAACGCCCATATTTTAGTGCTACTAATAAAATCAATATTATTAAAATTGCAAATACTGACATTGGCATTCATAAACAATATATTTCCAAATTTTAATCTAATATATCACTATTAATAAAATCAACATAATTGCAAATATCTACATGAGAATTCTTATAAAATTGTTAATATGAATAAGCTATTTGATTAAAAAGGATGTGTATAAAATGAAATATTATATTATACATTGCTGTTAATAATATAAAGTTATTACAACCACAGTTATCAACATATTTCTTTTTTCTTTTTCTGTTTTAATTATGCTTTTTATACCAGCAGTTGTATTTGTTATAAAAAAAATGACAGACTAATTGCTGGTCTGCAGTTCAAAGTAATCTTTACATATTTATAAGTTGGATTTGAAGGACTTTGTGTAGAATAATCCTACAGTAGAGGATGAGTCATGTCTACAGCTGAAATACAGGCCTTTCTTGACTGGAATTAATGATTTCATCTGAATTTGAGGGTCAAGCTGCACTCAGAGGCAAATACGTTATTCAAGGCCAAATTCAGCCGAAAAAAAGGCTCAATACTCTTGAGCCGCAGAATAACCTACAAATCGCACACTGTTTCAGGGTTATACGCACATCTCAAAGATTCAAAACTGTGAATATATAGATATTTTACACTGCATAATATAGTGGCATTAAAAGCAGCAAAGAAACCCAATTATAGTTGCTGTGTCTGATGCCACTTTTCTCTGTGATGAAGCAGCTTGTAATGTATTCCCTCAGGTGCAATGATCTTGGGTGTAAAGATCCATTAAGCCTCTCGGGCTGTTTTAAAAAGCCCATCAAGGTCACTGGCTTTGGATGGCTTGGCCTCATAAATGTTTCTGAATGCTGGTGTTGAGGGTAGAGGCGCGATCCGGGCCGTCGCTGTTATTACTAATGAGCTGTTTTGACAATCAGGTTGTCGTGGCAACATAAGCCTATCGGCGGAGGCATCTAAATAATATGCACGCCGTGAATGCATTAGGCATTTGGGTTACAGAAGGACAAAGCTTGCTTAGGTGCTCAAACTAACCTGCGGGCTAATGACTGCATTTAGTACAACTAGTTTGTTTCAGGTACATGCTGTAACTATAGCAGTCTCTGTTTGCAGAGAATAGATCTTGATTTAAGTTTCGCAAATGTTTTTCTTGTTCTAAGCATAAATCTAAATCATATTTAGAGAGTTTTGCACTTAAGGCAAGACACTATGTGAACAGCATATCACTACATTTTCCACAGTTTATTAAATCAGAGTACAATAAGATAATTGTTTTGTATTAAATGTTATGTTTAAATATCCAAATGAGGCGTTATCTAATTAAATATCAACTTATTTGCATAAAGGACCAGCACATAAACCTGAACATCGGATGAAGCCAGGTTTAAAAAAAGTTAATCTTCACCAAGTTTTTAGAAATAAAATATTAAATACATATAAGGTGAATGATATACGAACAAACTGCTCTGTAAATCCTTCAGAGTACACAGTACACTCTAAAAAAATCCTGGGTTAAATATAACCCAGCATTTTTTAGAGTGTAGAATGCAATAAACCATTTGAATTAAAAAAACATGTTTGGTGGTTTTAAAGATATGTACTGTGATTGAAAAATGGATGTGTGTAAAATTAAACATTATATTTTCACATTTTAAGCTAATAAACCCATATAATCACTATTAATAATACAATCTGTATTACTACAATAGCAAACATCGACATGAGAAATCTTATAAAAACATTTAATTCATAAAAGGAGTGAGTAGTTTAATTAAAAACAGATGTGTGCAAATTGTTGCAAAACACACACACACACACAAAATTCATATAACTTTTTTTTTTATATATATAATTATATATTTTATTTAAAAAGTAAAAGACCAGTTTTGGTCTTTGTGGTTCAAAGTAATCTTTACAAATTTGCTGCTGAAGTGGAAATAAAAACTCATTTTGAGAAAACTGCCTCTAGAGATATGTAATGTAATTGAAATCTACTGATGCAAATAGATAAAGTGTAATAATATAAAAACTTAAATGTGTGTTTGGGGTGTTTTCTTTCCCCTAGTCTGAAAGAAAACATGTTGTGGAAGCAAACTGACCAAAATCTCAAAAATGACCAGCAGATGAAAACTGTTTTTTTTTTTATCTGTATATGCCTTGTCTTAAAATAATACGAATAATAGCATGCAAAAATTATAATTTAATAAAGATATTTGCTCCAGATACAAGTCTTACCATCTTAAACAAAGTATATTTTTCTTGTTTTTTAGTAAAAACAGATAATCAGCATAAACAGCAATGTTTCTATTGCAACACCAAGGTCATGGATTTGATTCTCAGAAAATTAACAGATGAAATGGGACCTTGTATTTAGTTGTTTTATATAAAAGTATCTCCTAAATGCATTAATATCAATGTGAATGTCCGATGAATACCTCAACCAGAAATGAAGTCATGAAGCTCTTCAGCAGTTTCCATAGAGATGCCCGAGTGACAAAAGCAACAGGTTGAGAGGAGCGACATTATCACTCGCATTACGAGGTATGTTGGAAGAAAACGAGAGAAACCAGAGATGGACAGGAGAGGATGTAGGATGAGATATGTGGGGGCTCAATTGCCTGGTGACTTTGGCTGATTGAAATTGACCCGCCATCTTCAGTTAAAATCTTCTGTACTGAGAGCTATCGTCTGGTTTTAATTTGAGTGGCTCTCATGTGGTTAGCCAGGGTGAAATTTTACATTGAACGCCTCTAATTTGATGGAGGAAAAAAATGAAGGAGCCACAAAATGTGCCTGTCAATCAATAAGGCGACAGAGGGCGAGAACCGTGCCATAATCTGCAGAAACGGAATTAAAGCATTTGCATTTTCACATTTGAGTTCTTTTGGCGTGGTAGAAAAACTGTAAGAGTGTTTCGATTATTGATGACACAGCAGTCGAGAGATTAAACTAATGGGGGGAAAAGATTTGTTCCTCCTGCGGGTCAATCATCACTGAACGTTCACAAACGCAGCGGTGATTGGCAGCTGGGAGAAATTAATATGACAGAACAAACTTTATTCAGGCTGTGGTGCACTGGATGTCAACACTTACAATCTTCAGATTTAATGGCTATTGGCATTTTAAAAAAAGATGCATAATTAGGCATGGTGTATTGTGAATCATCTAATTTGATGTACTGTCTTTTCAATCTATTTGAAATTAGTCTCTTATGCTAATATATTTGATTAAAATCACAGTAAAAAACAGCAATATTGTGAAATATTATTACACTTTAAAATTGCTATTTAAAGATGTAATTTTTTTATGGCAAAGCATATTAGAATGATTTCTGAAGGATCGTGTGACACTGAAGACTGGGGTAATGATGCTGAAAATTCAGCTTTGCATCACAGAAATAAATTACATGTTAAAATACATTCACATAGAAAACAGTTATTTTAAATTGAAATACTATTTCACATTACGGTTTTTAACTGCATTTTTAATCAAATAAATTCAGCTTTGGTGGGCATAAGAGACTTTCTTTTCAAAAATGAAAAATGATTCCAAACTTTTTACCACAGTGAAATCGTGCTCTTGAGATAGAATGTAAATAAGATCATAATTTTAGCAGTAAAATCTGTAAAAATGCTACCTGTTAATTGGTTAATGGTTAGTCCCACTGCTTAGAAATTTCACTTAAAAATCGCTAGAGAATTGCACAAATAATCACAAAGAAAATATAAGTAACACATTGAATTAAACACGAAATTCGAAGTAGAAAGTCTGAGAATGGACTTTTTTTGTAAACATACTCCAACAATTTTGTTTAGTTTATTAAAACAGTACAAAACAGATTTTAGTACTTCAGTAAGTTGGTGTATTAACAATATATAGATTTTTCTTTTACTGTAAATTTACACTTAAATCCATAAAATGTTGCTACAATATATTTACTGAAAAGTTCTGGCAACCACAGCTCCAAATTTCACAGATTTTATTTATTTATTTATTTTTTGATCATTAAAAAAAGTCTATGTCGACCAAGCATAGCTTGTCCTTTGTCCTCTTTATATCCCAAAGCTTGTTGGTTATGCAAAATATGTTTTTGAACACACATATAATTTCCCTCTTAGGCATCTGGCAGCTGATTAACCTCGGTGACCTTATGCGGCCACTCATACACACTACAGCATCTCTGAATATAATACATCACGATTTAACACACAGTCCCGCCATGTCCCTCTCTACTGCCTCCTCCTCAAATGAACCATAGAAACAATCACTTAGCAACCAGATCATCTTGAGTTTCTTTTGAGTCTGTTGGTGTAATTAATAAAAGGGAAAATAAAAGGCATCAGTGAGCTGACTGATTTTCTGAATCCTCTTGCTCTTTATATACTGAATTAAAGGGATAGTTCACTCAAAAATGAAATTTGCTCTTAATTTACTCATCCATCCAAGGTCATCCAAGATGTAGGTGACTTTTTCTTCAGTGAAGAAAATTTTTAGCTGAAACCGTGCTTCTTGGTGATTCAAAAAGTGCAAATCAGTGGCTGCTGGCAATTAATAAAGCATATCAGGGAACACAAAATGAGTCCCTGTGGCTCCCGATGATAAGTTGAGGTCTTATGAAGCGAAACGATCAGTCTGTGCAAGAAACTGAACATTATTTACAACATTATTACCTGTAATCCAGAGCCTCAGGCCAACAGGGAAACGTGATTCTTTTCAGCAAACTGATTCTTTCGGACAGTTTGTTTCAGTGAACTGATTAAAAAAACAGATTCACCAGTTAGTTTACGTAATCTTGCAATGACGTCACGTATATGCAATTATATTACCAAAGCACCCAATAATAATGTGAAACATGGATGTTTTACATGTCTAAAGCATATAAAAGTGAATAAACTCTTCATCAGCTCACCTTTTTTCATAAACCACGAAAAACCATAAACAACTTTAATTTCACCCCATCACTCAAGCTCTCGGTTCACACATGCACATATCAGCAGCTCATCGGTCTTCGGTTCGAGTCGAACTGTTTCCTCAGTTCAGTGACTGTTAGACGAACTGGAGCTCTGAATCAGTTCATTCATCACAGGATCAGATACGCTGCTATTTCAGCTCATTTGGAGTCGGAGTGACTGTCAGACACATCCAAAAGTGAGTTTTGATTGAGTAACTTGTAGAACTGAGCCGTGAACTGTTTCAGATGATTCAGTTTGATTCAGTGAACTGGCTCAACTAGTTCACCAAAAAGAACCGGTTCAAAAGAATGATTCATTCGTGAACCAGACATCACTCTGGACCGTTTGCCTGACAGGTAATAATGTTGTAAATGTTCAGTTTCAGTTTCTTGCACAGACCAATTATTTCACTTCATAAGGTCTCAATATATCGTCAGGAGCCACAGGTGTTCATTTGTATGTTCCTTGATATGCTTTATTTGACTCATGTATAGCCTTGCATTTTATGAATCACCACGGTTTCAGCTAAAAATCTTCTTTACTGTTCAACTCACAAAAAAAGTAAGAAAACAAATGTAATTCAAGATACATTTTCAATATATAAATGATTAGATACTTTTTACTGGACAACAGTATGAAAATTCTGATTAAGTGTGCATTTGTCATTGTAACTTTTAATGAATAACTAATGTTCTTTCATCAATCTTCAATAAAAATAGATATACATTTTTGATCTTTATACACTTTCGGGTCGCAAAAAGTGCTGTTGTACTTTACTAACTCACAACACTGACTTCATAATAGTTGAAACACAGCGTGAAGATCCACTGAAGAGACTTGAACAATGGCAGGGGAGGAACGTCTACGATAACGAGTGAGCTAATGAAGGGGAAGGTAAAGTTTCTCATCTGAACACCGATAACCTTGGCTATAATTACTGACCAAAGTCATTCAAATGAGGTCTAAGGCAAAATAAATGAGAATGAATGGAGATATAATCCTGAACTGCAAAAGCTTAATCACCACTGGAAACATACTTTATGTGCAGGGAAAGGTAGCCTTTCAATGGCAAAGTTATTATCTGTCAGTAACCAAGGTTAAAGGCAAGAGAGATCCATGGAAATCAGAATTGGAAAAGAGCGGGCATATTCGCTAAGGAAAGGCATTTTTTATCATATCGGAGTTCATAATAGATGATCAGTGTCACAAAGAATGATGAGGCTACTGCGTCGTTATTTAAAAAGCCAGCGAGAGACTCATTTTCATCCAGTTCAGACGGAGTCGCCCACATGTAGATGAGCTGGCAAGAAATGTGTTGCTATGTATGCCAAACTTAAACAGATTAAATTTGTCTATCTATCTATCTATCTATCTATCTATCTATCTATCTATCTATCTATCTATATATATATA
>NW_015552615.1:1053793-1055493 GCF_001515605.1 Sinocyclocheilus anshuiensis | reverse complement strand
TCTAATAATATGTGCCATGTTTGAAGCTGTCGTAAAATTGAATTAAATTAATGGAATTCTATTTAATTGCGATTATTATTTCCAACAATTGTGTTACTGTATTATATATATATATATATATATATATATATATATATGTATATGTGTGTGTGTGTTTATAATAATGTTATGTAATTGTATTACATTTATAAATAATAATAATGGTTGTAATAATTAATATTAATAATAATAATAATAATAATAATAATCATTATTATTATTATTATTATTATGAGGAGTTTATGATGGATGAACATACTTCCAGAGAACTGGACAAAACACCGTCAGTACTGGTAATTCAGATCTATTAAGTCATACGTTCAAAAAGCATCTCATTCATATTCAGAGACGCAGATATTCAAAGCCTGCAGTGTTTTCTATGTTTGTCAGACACCAGGGTGTTGAAATGCACACGTATTAGACAAAAACATACTCAAGGTGACCTGACAACACGTCTCATCTCAGCCGAAGCAATGCAAACCTCCAACAGCACGCCTGGAGTGCATCTGTCACCGCTAGAGAAACATGCACCCGACCACCCAACTATAAAGCATTGACATGCAGGATGCACTTAAATAACCTTGTACCAGATAACCTCGACAACTTGGCACGCTGTGTAAAAATGGCTAATCGGCTGTGTGTGTGTGTGTTTGCATGTGATCGTAGCTGAAGGAGATAGTGGGATGTCTGCTGTAGGAATCATTCAGTGATTAATGATACAGTCGCATTGGCAGATCGCAGCGGTGACCTTCAAACAGTCTGAAATGTGTTTAGCCTCGTGTATTCGCCTTTCATCCTTCCTTTTGTCGAGGTTTCAGGGGCAAAAGGCCGAAAGTGGGTAGAGAATGTGACATGAAATACCCTTGACCCTTACTTGACCATTTACACGCGATGCAGTCACAGCGATTCATGCCGTTCTCAGGACTGGGAAGTATTCTTGAATACCCACAATCCTCTGAACCGTTTGTCCGCTTTCTCTCTACTCAAGAAAACAATCTGCCCTGTTGCTCACATCAGACAAAAGACACACACAAAGCAACGTTTTGAAGTCTGGTACAGACTGTATCTTAATCTGGCCAAAAACATCCTTTCAGATTCCACACAAAATATAGATATATTTTAGATATCCACAGAAAACACAATGGATGATTATTACATACATCAATGATTTTTCCAGATAGCACATACAGGTGCATCTCAATAAATTAGAATGTCATGGAAAAGTTCATTTATTTCAGTAATTCAACTCAAATTGTGAAACTCGTGTATTAAATAAATTCAATGCACACAGACTGAAGTAGTTTAAGTCTTTGGTTCTTTTAATTATGATGATTTTGGCTCACATTTAACAAAAAACCTATTTAATCTTTAAATCTCAACAAATTAGAATATGGTGACATGCCAATCAGCTAATCAACTCAAAACACCTGCAAAGGTTTCCTGAGCCTTCAAAATGGTCTCTCAGTTTGGTTCACTAGGCTACACAATCATGGGGAAGACTGCTGATCTGACAGTTGTCCAGAAGACAATCATTGACACCCTTCACAAGGAGGGTAAGCCACAAACATTAATTGCCAAAGAAGCTGGCTGTTCACAGAGTGCTCTATCCAAGCATGTTAACAGAAAGTTGAATGGAAGAAAAAAGTGTGGAAGAAAAAGAT
>NW_015552615.1:1042777-1053675 GCF_001515605.1 Sinocyclocheilus anshuiensis | reverse complement strand
TACTTCAGTCTGTGTGCATTGAATTTATTTAATACACGAGTTTCACAATTTGAGTTGAATTACTGAAATAAATGAACTTTTCCACAACATTCTAATTTATCGAGCTGCACCTGTATATGACTATATTTCATAGTATCTGACAACATATAATGATCACAAATACAGTTTTCTTTAAAATTATAATACATTTAATTGTAAAGCCACTTCGCACCTAAAATAGCCTAAAATAATAATAAATATTATTTTAATTAATATTATTTTACATTTTTATTGATTTAATTACTTACCTGCTACCTTTTATGTTACCTGTATGTTACCTTTTATACATACAGGTAAATGTATACATACAGGTATACATTTTATTTACCTGCATGTTAAATTTTATCTACCTACCTTTTATTAATAAGTAAAAAATATTAATAAATAATTAATTAATTAAATCACACATACATACATACATAGCCTACATAACCACAGTATTACAGCAGTAGTTCATGTTATTGATATTTTTAATAATAAGTTTTGATTTAATATGTGAATATAGATGTATTAATTTTTTTTTCAGTTATAATCTTCATTTTAGTATAAATAAATATATAAATAAATACATTTATAATAAATAACCACAGTATATTCCTTTGACAAAAGATTGTACAGACTTTGGGGAATATTGTCTTTGCCCGCAGAAAGACAGAAACTCAACAAGCACGATAAGAGGATTGGAAAAAACTTCTAACGTAGCCAGGATAAAATGTTTTTCAAGGTAATGCTGTTTCTCTCCGAGGACAACAAACAATAGCAGTCTTCATATTAAAAACTAAAAAATAGCACTTATTAGGAAAGCAGAGATGCTGTTTTCTGGCCTAGACATTATGAATCTGTGTATAGGCCTGTCACGATAACAACTTTTTGTTGTGCGATATATTGCCCCAGAAATAATTGCGATAAGCGATATTATTGTCATTTTAAAGACCATTTTATGCCACTGAATATATAATCATAATGTAACAGCATAATAATGCAAGAAGGCCTACTACACACTTCCAAATGACAACAAACTTTTAATTTTTAAGAATATTTAGATCATGGAAATTAAGTATCAAAATATTAGATACCTTACAAAACTTGAATAAATAGTAAATAAACATTTCTAACAAAAAGTGCAAAGTAACAAGTAGAAAAAAAGAAAAATGCACAAAGAACTTTTATGGAGATTTTTCCATCTACAGATTTTTCCCGGACCTTCTTTTCTCTGTAAATCATCTACAGATTTTTCCCTGACCTTCTTTTCTCTGTAAATTAAGGGTGCACACTATTGCTGAAAAACACAATCACTATTTAGCAGTCAGATGTCCATATGCACAAAGGCACAGATCCCTAAACAAGGCCATATCTGCAGATGAAACTTTTGTAGAAGCATTTTAAAAATTTGAACTAGGACCTCATGACTACACACGTTATGTACGAGAAGCTGCAAAAGGCTCAGGTGCAAGTGGAATGTAAAAAAACACGGTGACATATATATTGCGTCACCAAAAATGATTGAGGTCATGTACATATATTGCGCGATAAGTCGATATATTGATTATTGCGACAGGCCTATCTGTGTACACACATTAGATTTGTCCTGATTTACTCTCTGAACATCTAAAACAGCTCGAAGACTGACTTCTGATGCATTTGTTTTAGCAGTTATACTCCTACTATAAAGTAGCTTAATAAAGTAATGTTAACACTTAAAAAAATACCCTTAATAAATATAATTAAAAGATGCTACAAAATATAAACACAACCATGACCTTTATGTAACACCAACAACAGACTAGAGAATCTCTGTGGTCGGGCTGCAGGGCTGCTGGTTAGTGGATGATTTCAATCAATGCACACCTCGCCAAGCGCTCTAAACGCTTATTGAATATTCAATTAGTCGAACAAGCTGCAGTGACGACTCTGTGTACCCAGAGAGAATCAGAGAAAATCTCTCATCTCCAGAGGAGAAACAAGAGAGGAAACAAATTCAGAAAAGCAAGCATAGAGGGAACTCATATTTATGCACACACAGAAATAATAACTATAATATTAACTAATTAAACAAATATAAATATAAAATACTACTACTATTTCTACTACTACTACTACTAATTATTATTATTATTTATTATTATTATTATTATTATTATTAAATTTGTAACCATATATAAATACTATGAAAACACAGCTAAATATTTCCACTTAAGGGGAAAAAAATTCCCATTCATCCACAAACAAACAAATAAATATTTTTCACATAAAATAAATATTGATACAATTTGTCAACAAATACAAACACTATGAAAACACAGTCAATTGAGACATCAGTCTTTATCCCATAATGCAATGCACTCAACATGGAAAAACTGA
Source organism: Sinocyclocheilus anshuiensis (assembly GCF_001515605.1). Lineage (NCBI taxonomy): Eukaryota > Metazoa > Chordata > Actinopteri > Cypriniformes > Cyprinidae > Sinocyclocheilus > Sinocyclocheilus anshuiensis. The sequence continues at coordinate 1,051,275 of NW_015552615.1, read as the reverse complement.
ATGAATCACATACAGTGAAATGTTCTTTGCACCAAATTGGATTCAAATTGCAATCAATCAATCAATCAATCAATCAATCAGTAAATAAATAAATAAATAAATCCAATAAAAAATAGCTACATATTTCCACTTAATGGAATTTTTTTAAAATAAAATGTATAATTTTGTATTAAACAAACATAATTTTGACTCAATACTATGAAAATATATAAAGGTATTTAACTACTTTTGGCATTTCAGAAGTATTTTTTTGTAAGACCTTCTGTTTTATCCATGCTGAAACAAAACTACAAATCTATACACTCACTCTAAAAACTTTCTTTGGCCTCGAAAATTCAAATATGAAATGAGAGAAATAGCCAAGATGATGAATATGTAAATGTGGAGTTACAGAGATGAAGAAGAGCTGAGAAAATGAGCAGTAATGGTTCTTTGTGACTGTGTGCTGGAGCTGATGACACAGATACTGTATAATGACAGGTAGAGTTCAGTCGAATCAGGAAGTGCTTCCTTTTGAAATTAACAGCCCATCAAGGTGAGATGGCAATCTCATAAAGCAGACACCTCACTGCCTCATTAATCAAATCATGAAGATGAGTCTCATTTCAAAGCTCAAAGGTCTGAGCTTATTCATTTTCTTCTGTCTTCCTCAGCCGAGAATGTTGGACCGCCAAAAACACTTCTCAGAAAATTAAAATGCTAATTGGAAAAACAATATGATGGTATTAGAATTCCGCAACATCCTAATTAATAATATAATAATTTAAATCCTGATTATAATATGTTCTAATTATTTGAGAGCTTTTTATTTTAAAAGGGAATTAAATTATTGCTATGAGATCGTGATGCTAGGATGTGTTGCTTCATCCACCAGGCCAAAAGCCCAATAAATAATGTGTGCTTGGAGGGATGCAAACTTATCAGGGGTGAAAAAAATAACACCCCTGATGTGAAAAAAAGATGTAAGTGAGAGTATTATATATTCAGCGTTTTATTGCCTTTTTAAGTCTCAACAATAACGACAAAGCGTCCGCGTACGGATCTACCGAAATGAAGATGGACGTCTAATAAATTTGCCAAACTCTCCAGCTAAACTGCTCTCAATCTTCACTGACAGTCCAAATACGGAAGAAAATGTTTATGGAGAACAAACTCTAGATGGTGTAGTGTGACAGGTGCTGACGTGCGAGGATGATTGATTGCCACTTTGCTGAACAAAGCAATTAAGTCCAATAGAGGAGAAGTTGTTTTGGGGAGAGGAGGAGAGTTTTCGTAATGACACACAAGCTTTAGAAAAGCTTTAAAAAAACTGCTAATGAAAATTGATGATACGAAAGGAGACGAAAAAATAGCGAGAGATGCTATTATAAGTTGGTGGTCTTTGTTCACAAAGTGTTGCAACAATCACTACGATAGATAAGCCAATTTGCAATTGCAATCTATTTTATTGGAACAGTGTATGAAGACTAAGACTCATATCACACATGATATTTATTGCATAATAAATATTTAATTTGTTTACATTTAATACTGTATGAAATTCTGTTTGCAACCCATTTCAAATGATATTTAATCCATGACAAATATTTTATTCTTAGTGTTTAATAATAATATGAAATGTGAAATTGTCCGTAGTTTTCAATTATTATTATTATTATTATTAGAAATTATGTTTGTAACCCATTTTACTTCCATAATGCATGAAGACTAAGACTCACATCACACACAATGTGTCGATTATATCACCAGATTGTTTTCTCAGTCAATACAGATTCCCAAGTCTCAATCAACGTCCACAGATATTCCATATTCAAATATTGTATTTCTAATACACAGCAATATTAACTCGATCACAGTGCTATTAGGGTGTTAGGTTTTTCCACCTTGAGTCTAGAAAGGGCATCTGAGTTCATTCGATTGCAATTCATTGAGCTTGTACAACAAACATCAAGTGTCCTTGGGCAAAATGAAGCGTAGTGCACAGCTGGTTTCAGTTTCGATTGCTTCAATTCCACCCTTCGACTTCCACCGACAGCGAGTGATGGAGTCTCATCATTAGCTGCACAGACACTCAGTGTTTCTCAATCAAGAGAAGCAGCCAAACTAATGAGCAGGTCAGACCCTTGAACATCCATATATAACACACCTATAGCGCTTGACCTCAGGACGCAAGGACATGATATCAGCAGCACCACTCATATCTGCAGCTTTCTAAACTTAATTACATTGTTCTGTTCCTCCTCTGCTCAGTTAAACAGTAAAATCAATAAATGTTGTATATTTTTAATAGCATTATTATACTACATTTACAGTATACTGTATCCTTGAAATATAATCCTTTAAGTTGACTAAGTAAATAAATAAATACATACAAAATATTATATATAGGAATTGTTTGTGTCCCCAAAAATTTTCCTTTTTAAAAATAAATAAACAAATGAATGAATAAATAAAGTAATTTAGGAGAAAATAGCTTTTAGATAATTATTATTTCTTTTATTACTTATATATCAAAGATCTGGGCTGCGTTTCGTAGACCCATTGAAACCAATGGAGCTACGATCAACTTGGGCTTACGATGCTTTTGGGAAACGCAGCCCAGTGCTGTAGATTATATGTGGCTGTTCTATCTTTCTTTCTTTTCAAATGGTAGCTTTATTGTAGTGTAACTGCTTCAAACGGGAGTAGCTTTTAGTTTGGAAATCTACAGGTTCAAATAAACAAAGTTTGAAGAGGTTTGTGGTGCATTTTGCCGATTAAAGGGAATCTTTCATTCTGATCGGCTCTATTTAGGCAGGCTATTGTCTAAAACGCTGTGGACTCTTATCTTTTATCTTTCAAGAACGGTCAAGAGTTACTCAAAATGACCTATTTTCTTTGACAAACGTGTGTTATGTCACACAAGTTTCTTTTGAGATGAAAGGCAAAAGTATACACAAGAGTTGTTGTGTTGGCTTTCATGAAGCCTTCATAAGCTATTGATATAATTTTCCTTTGAGATTTGACTGTCAGAAAAGAGAAATAAAAAACATTTAGTGTTCTAATGCAGAAATACCACTGGGGCTCTGCAGTTAAAAGAGCTTAATTAAACCGGCCTCGTCAGGTCGTCTACTGAGACTCGCTCCAACACTCTGAACCAAGACCGACACGGGATAACAAAAATGTCAAACACTGAAAATGGATTTTTTTGTTGTTGTTGTTGTTGTTATGCCTGTGCCAAACTCTTAAAACTTGGGCATAAAAATAATAACAAGCTGTGCGACAGCGAGCCACCGGTGCCTAGGATTTATGCAAGCATTTTACAGGGAGCTTTGCTTTATGAGCATTATGCAATGATTTTAGCACTTGTCTTAGAGGGAGAGAAAAAACAAATTGCCATACAATTTATTCAGCTGTTCTCCACGACTGCCAAGAACACAATAAATGAACTACAAATATATGAATGCGGATCTTCTGCTAAAAACAACAGCAATGCATTAAGGATCCATCCTATACAGTAGCAAGATAGATTTCAATGTACTTTCTCGCCAATATAAGTGAAGAGATGTTAAAAAAATGAAAAAAAGCAATGTTTAACAAAAACAAAAAAACATGCAGCTTATTGAGAAGAGATGATATGACTTTTGTAAGCAGGGTCAATTTTCGTGTCTACACCAAATTAAATTTACTAAAGTTATTTTATATATAAAGAAAGTATATTTAATGCAAGTAAAGCGTCTACTTTAATGCTTCAAATAACTTTTGAGAAATTAAAATGAAAATATGGGTGAAATAATGTTCCATCCTCATTTAGCGTAACATATGTATTTATGTAAAAGTGACATACTTATTCTGACCTGTACTTTTAAATATTAAAACTTCTTGCTGAGAGTTGGGTAAAACCTAGTGGTTTGAAGGATAGATTGGTAAAGATTTAAAATGACAGTTAATTAGTATTTTAGGTCTGAACTGTGATCCTTAAATTCAAGGAGTTTTTAATGTCACCTAATGATTCTTGTTCTAAATATGCCTGAAAAGATTTTTCGGTATAAACTATTGTTACAATGAATGTAATTTTTTTTCTGTAAATCATGGTAAAAAAAAAAAGTGTATGACAGTCGTATTTTTTTTTTCTACGAAGAAAAATGAAACACGACACATTCTAACATATGGAAAAAAAAAAAATCTGTATTAAACTTTTGTTTTTATGCTTGAAAACCACCAAAAAGTAAAAGAAAAAAGAAAAACTTTCATTTTTGACGAATGAATGAATGAATGAATGACCCAAAGATGCAGGACGAACAAGCCATTTAGACATCCAACTTTACAAAAGAATAAAGCAACTGCATAGCAACATTAGAACACATTTGCAACTATGTAGCAACACCTTGACAACCAGCCATAGCAACCAGACATTCGTGCACTCTGACGTTCTCTTGGCTGTGAAGTTCAATCATGTTTTCCTTGGGCCGGCGAAGCCTTCAGCGAAACCTCATTACAACTCTGTTGATCTGCAGACTGTGAGGTCAGAGAACAGCAGCTCTGCAGCCCCTCAACGCTTCTGACCTTTAGACTGTAGTTTGGGCTTGTGTTGGTGACATTGCCTCTGTTTGCGACAGAGTTTTGGTGTTGGCCAGCCTACAGTAGCAGTGATTGGTCAGCGCTTTCAACACTCGAGACGATCTGTAGTTCTACAAATGTCAAATCAAAATATATGGTGTAGACTAGTTATTGAAAAGAGGCTAGACGTCCACATGACATGCTTTGAAGAATGGATTGTCACCCTTAAAAAAAGATGCTTATTTCCTTTTCATGAAGTCACTGGAGAAATAAAACAAAATGAGTAGAATGACACTGTAAACGGATTTTTTTTAAGTTAGTTTATGAGAAAATTAATTATTATTATTTATTTTATAAGAAAATACTATTTCAGTCTTTCTACTTTTTTACTTTCTACTGCAATCTTTCTACTTTCTGACTAAAAATAGTTTTTACCCTTATTCATTCATCCATTCATTCGCTGCCTATTATTTGGCAAGTTAAATATAAAATATTTTTGTTTTTTGGGACGTTTCACATCTTATTATATAATAAATAAAATAAAGAATTACATAGAATTAAACAAATTAAACAATATCTAATTATTAATTAAATAATATATATTAAATATTATAATGAACATTTTATATGCATGTAACCCAAGAAATATTATAGTAAAAAAACATTAAAAACAATTATTAAAAAAAAAAAAAAAAGGAAGTAAATTGGGGAATGAATGAGAAGTGCCGTAAACTGAATCCCACCTGTCGCAAAAAGTCAGTGAACGATCATTAACCGCTACAGGTAAATAACGACAAGAATAACAATGTGCAGTAAACGGTAAAAATGTTTGTACTGTGCTACAAACCAGTGTGTTCATAATTAAGATAATATATTAAAATAATATGGTAAGACACACCAGTTTGCAATAGCAAGCAGCAAAATGAGCGGCTTTGTACAGCTAAAAATAGCTGGAAGCGGACGACACCGGAAGCCAGACACATAAAACTGACAAATGGCCACGCCCGCTCTTATGGGAAAAATAAAGTAATAATAAAAAAGATAAAAAAACATTAAAAAAAATTATTAAAAAAAAAAAAAAAAGGAAGTAAATTGGTGTCATTGATCCTCTTTGTTGGTCAGATTTTCTTTCATTTAAGATCAAATCATGCTAGAATACATGAACCCAAAGAAATTCATACATTTCATTTCATACATACAGATGACAAGCACAGAAAGTGAGATGTCCACATATCAACTCATACAGACATATTTTTTTGTAGAATCATATCAGACCTTTCTCTTCAGCGTTTGACCGTTTACAACACGAAATACTCGATATCCTAAGAGAAAAATTTTCTTTTTGCTTCTCTTCTCTGTTCAGCTTACACAAGCGTTTCTGTATAAGTGCTGTGTAAAAGTTTGGGGTTTAAAGTTAATAACCTGAACAGATTTCTCATTTACTCCTGTCTACCATCTCCTCAATACTGCCGGCAGAAGCAGCTCGCAGGCGCGCAATAAGGGAAGCAGTTGAATTTAGCAATTATCCTTCTCTGGTTATATTGCACTAAGGGAGAGAGCAGAGGAAATGAGAGTCTTTTTGCGCTCTCATTGGCTGGATAACCCTGCCCTCCTCTCTCTGCCCTCCACGGTCACCCTTCCCCGGGGACATTGTTGTCACTTCGCTTTAGCAGTAACGCTCAGCAAGGCTTGGCAGTAGTAATAGCTTTTGATCCAGACAAACCCGTGGCTAAATGAGCTCAGAGGAACTGTCTCCTTACCCTCCAAAGTGCCAGTGCTGGACATCAGTGACTTTCAGCACAAAAATCTGCCTGCATGCAGCACCAGGGACTTTACTTTGGAAATAGAAGGTTAGAAGTTTACTTTATTGGTGAAAACAGGTGTGATTCTGTATTTTGATCATGGTAATAAACACAGCTTTGAGAATGAACCAGAAATAGACTTCTCAACTACTTTAATAAGCATAAAACATAACATATTTTTGAATTTGTTGCCAAATATTTATGGAAGTATGAAATCTGCTGACATAAACTTGGATTCAAAAGTGTGGAGTTGGTAAAAATTTCCACATAATAATCAGAAATGTATCTTGAGCAGCATATCAGCATATTAGAATGATTTCTGAAGGATCACGTGACGCTGAAGAGTAACAATGCTGAAAATTCAGCTTTCCATGACATGAATAAATTACGTTTTATTATATGTAACCCTGGACCACAAAACCAATCATAAGGGTCAATTTTTCGATATTTGGCCGAGATACAACTATTTGAAAATCTGGAATCTGAGGGTACAAAGAAATCAAAATATTGAGAAAATCAGCTTTAAAGTTGTCCAAATGAAGTTCTTAGCAATGCATATTACTAATCAAAAATTAAGTTTTAATATATTTACAGTAGGAAATTTACAAAATATCTTCATGGAACATGATCTTTATTTAATATACTAATGGTTTTTGGCATAAAAGAAAAATCTATAATTTTGACCCATACAATGTATTTTTGGCTATTGCTACAAATATGCCCCAGCGACTTAAGACTGCTTTTGTGCTCCAGGGTCACATATATTCACATAGAAAACAGTTTATTTTAACTTGTAATAAGATTTCACAATTTTCCTGTTTTTATTGTATTTTTGATCAAATAAACACAAGAGATTTATACATATAAAACATCTAACCAACCCCAAACTTTTGAAAAGTAGTGAAAATTTTCTAACAAATTGATTAAGTTTAGAAATGCTCAGGTTTTGCTCATTCATGCTAAATTGCATTCAATTCCACTGAAGCTCTAAACTGACTAATTTAACAATTGCCAGTAATAAGGGGACTAAGTAAATAAATATTAAGGAAAATGTACTTCAAAAACCCGAATTAAAAATTGACAAATCAACAAATTCACCATTTATGTCTTTTATTGTATCAACATTTTAAAATTGGCTTTATATTTAATTTGCCTTACTACACGATGACAATTTATTTTTCCTAATCTGTCAATAAATAAATACCATTTTATATCATATTTTATCAAGTGTTCTTTTGTAGAGCCCTTTGGTCAACTGTTGTGCTTAGTTGCACTTTTTAAATAAAGGAAACATCAGCACCATGTAATCGCATCAGTATCATGACTCAGTTAAAGCTGCTGAGATATCAACAAGCAACATGTACAGAAGCGTCTCACTTCTCACATCCCACGCAGCTCGGCCTCCAATCCAAAGCCCTCTCCTCCATCTGGAGAGCAGCCACTCCGCACTGAGAGCTTGCCCACTTACAGAAGCACTCGTACTACAGAGCTGCTAAAAGAGACCGATCATACTATCCTTAAGTACTTGAGCAAATTAGACTTTGTTTGGACTACTGTACAACAAATGATACTGCATTAAAGTCATGTCATAAGGACCGTCCCTTTATTGAACCCACCATAATGTCCTTAAAACCATAGGAAAGTATGGAATTTATTTAAGTCGGTTTCCAGATGTTTATAGAGACAGAGATCTAAAAGATTCATGCACTGGCAAAACATCACATATAATATAAATAAATGCAATTAAAATTAAGCTTGCAAAATTTATTTAGGGAGGATGCATGTTGTGTCTGAACCTATAGAGTACCATCAGTGGAGAAACAAGCTTTTTCTTGTTAATTAAGCACAAAATAACATCTTAAAGGGGTCATATGATGCGATTTCAATTTTTCCTTTCTCTTTGGAGTGTTACAAGCTCTTGGTGCATAAAGAAGATCTGTAAAGTTGCAAAGACTAAAGTCTCAAATCCAAAGAGATATTCTTTATTAAATTTAAGAGTCAGCCACACCTACCTAAAACGGCTCGTTCTAACACGCCCCCACATATCTACGTCACGATGTGGGAAGATTTGCATAACGCCGCCGAAATGTTCACGCAAAGAAAGGCGGCGTAACTTTTATTCTCGCTGTAGTATTGTTGTTGCCGCCGCCATGTCGT
>NW_015552615.1:1039955-1042550 GCF_001515605.1 Sinocyclocheilus anshuiensis | reverse complement strand
GTATTCGGCCAATCATAACGCACTGGATAGCTGGCCAATCACAGCACACCTTGCTTTTCAGACCGATGAGCTTTGGAAAAATCGACGAGTTTCAGTATGTGGAAAATAATGTTTTTTGAACCTTAAACCGCATAAACACATTTTATTACATCAAATACACAAAAATATTTTTAGCAACATCATATGACCCCTTTAAGAAACTGTCACACAACAAAAAGCATTATTGATATGATCCACCTTCAAGCTGAAAGTATTTCAAGCTTCTGGAACTCATTACTAAAATCTTAAAAATCTTAAAAATAAAGGCTCTTCAGTGGCATTGGTGAATCTTTAACACCCATGGAAACTTTCTATTCCATAAAAGATTCTTTAAAAACTGTTCACTGCAGATTCTTTGAGGAACCAAAAAGGTGTTTCAATGGCATTGCTGTGAAAATCTTCTAAAGAGTATACTATAGTAATGTGTACTATATTCTGTACATTAATAATATAATAGAGTGTAACAGTGCCTGCCTTATTTTTCAGTGGTGTTGGTTTTGGAAGTATTTTTTTTTTCATTCATTTTTCCTGTAGGGATTTTTAACAAGTCTTTGTAAAAGCGCTATAAGCCATGAATGAAACCAACCAGCTACGAGGAGAATCACATTACAAACTTTGATTTGAAGTAAAAACATCAATGAAAATTGGACAAAATTTTTTTTTTGAAAAGACTGTTAACAGCTTTAATGAGAGTAAGAACTACAATCAAATTAAAAACTATGGGAAAATATAAAAAAATATCAATTTAAAGTTGTCAATTGTATATAGAAACAATATATTTTAAGTTTTTTTTGTTTGTTTTATATGCAAAATATGCACATATATGTTAAAATTGTGTTTAAATGACCTCATTTGTGGTGCCTAATGAGAGTGGGCGGAGCTGAGCACTCATTGCGACTCTCTGATTGGTGGAATTTTCTGTACAGCATCATGATATTGTAATTTTTCACCAGGGATTTTGCTGTTAAACACGATTATTGTAAACATAAGTTGAAATAAAGCAAACTGATGGCTTCAACAAAAGCATATAGCATCGATTAACAGCCTCAGAGCAGGTCTGTCTTTAAAAGTTTATGAGTTGTCGTTAAAAATCAATTCCCCTATGGAGAAAATGAATGGGATTTTTTAATTCTGGAAACCGACTGTTGCACTCTATATAATTACTTGTGATCAACAGTTATTAGAAATGTGACTAGCAAAATTTGCTAGTGCGAGACTAAGATTTTAGTTGCAATTAGGTATTCAATGCGCATAGAGTCCGTTATGCATGAAAACAGACCCAAACCCCAAGAGTGAGTCGGGCCCCATTGGCCTGCAGTCGCTGTGGCTCGCTGCTGTCTCTCATTGTGTGTGTCTCTGGAGGATCAGCGCGGTGGCAGCGCTGGTGTTCCTGCACTCAAAGTTTATCCTGCAGCGCTGTTGTGCTAATTACTGCTGTCAGAGCTGCAAACACTCGATGCTGCGAGCTAAACGGCGTCTCCTCCAGTAATGCTAACACCGACGAGGGAATGTCTGCAGCTTTCATGCTGCGCTGGGGTTACACTCTTAAAAATAAAGGTGCTTCAAAAGGTTCTTCAAGCGATGCCATAGAAGAACCATTTTTGGTTCCACAAAGAAGCATTCAGTCAAAGGTTCTTTAAAGAACCATCTCTTTCTTACTTTTTTCTAATCTGAAGAACCTTCTTTCGCCACAAAGAACCCTTTGTGAAACAGAAAGGTTCTTCAGATGTTAAAGGTTCTTTATGGAACCATTTAGACAAAAAGGTTCTTCTATGGCATCGTGAAGCACCTTTATTTTTAAGAGTGTACACGTCTTACTTTAGCCTGTTTCACTTCGGTTAGCTTATAATAATGTTTTCTAATTTGAGTGGTACGGGTAGGTTTTCGCGGGAAATTCGAGCATGCCACTGCGTCATTATGTCACGTCTGTAAACATAAAGAAGTTGTCCCGGCTACTAGGCTATCGCATGTGAGGATCCTGCAGGTGGCCGATCGTTTATAGCCTTTTCTCACAGCAGCCGGAATAATTAAATGTATAATTTTGATGGCGGATTGTAATCCATAAAGGATTATGTGTTTATGAAACACATGTGAATGAAATTAAATTATATTCCAGTTTTAAATGTGCTTCTGATTACAGATAGCCTGGTATTACAAAAGATTTGTATTATAAAGAAAACCAGTTCGAAAGGAGCATAATTTGCCTTTTGCTTAATATGAAATTCGAGTGGTATAAAAATTAAATATTAGACTGTACAGAAATTGAAATCTACTCGCTTATACCCACTATATTCACGTAGTTACGTAATGCTGATGTTGTTAACATTAATAATTTGAGAATAAAGTATAACAATTATAATAATTATCACGGTTTGATGTGATATGAGCTCATTTAGATTAAATCACCATTGGAAGCGCGATTTATTGTAATGCTTTTTTCCTCAGTTGGTCAGAACAAACGTGGCAGACTTGTTACTTACTTGTTCAAATGGCAATATACGGTAAAAATTCTAATTTGGGTCATATTCCAAGACGTAGGCTAGAATCTGTGATTGC
>NW_015552615.1:1017619-1039945 GCF_001515605.1 Sinocyclocheilus anshuiensis | reverse complement strand
ATTCTTATATATTCCATATATTCCAAGACGTAGGCTAGAATCTGTGATTGCGAAGTACAGTAAATATCCACACCGCTGACTGCCACACATATTCCTCAAAACATATTTTTACTTTTAAACCAGATGAAAACATTGAAGAAAAATGCACCAAAACTACATCATTCCTATTATAATCACCGAATCTATATATAACATATATATATATATATATATATTTTTTTTTTTTTCTTATACAGTGGCAAGTACAAAATGATGTGAAACTGAAGACTGGACTGATGTAATTGTCATCAAAGAAATTACATTTTAAAATAAATGTATATAGAAAATAGTTATTTTAAATTTAAATCATATTTTCCTTATATTTTGATCAAATAAATGCAGCCTTGGTGAACAGAAGAGACTTGAGAATTTACTAAAATGCATAACAAATAATATTCCTTATATTATATATTATATAATGTAATGAATATTATTATTAGTATTATTATTATTATTATTAATGTTACATATTTAAATAAATTCTGAATATTATATTAATAAACTAACATTATCTGCTATAATGTTATCCATAATAATTCAAGAACTTAATAGCTGATTTAATCCATCATTCTGAGATCTCGGTGTTTTTACTGTTCTCCAAAATTTTGCCTACCATTGCAGAAAGCACACTTTCTAACCAAAGTATGTTCTCTTGAGACTTTCTGAACATGATTCAAAAGTGTTCCCCAATTTGCACCCTTGGGCTTCCAAAGAGAAACTGACTGGCTTTGCTGTCATCACGCTACATCATAGGAACAGACTTGCTGAAGAAACCACACTTGGCACTGGAGTTGTGTATGAGTTTGGCATGTTTGTTCTTGTGGAGTGCAAGTAATGCAAATACAAGCCTTGTTGCTTCACCATTCAAGGCAAAGACGGGAAACATACTGTTGCGTTTATCCTGCTAATGAGAGAATGTCTCATTTGCTCGTGGCACCGCTGAGGGCACCAGATTCAACCCTGCGCCCTGATCCATAATAAGCCAGAGAATGGGAACTTCAAGCTTTTCTCCAATTAGGATGTGTTTGCCTGGATAATCTAATGCTTCATGACATTCGCCTGCCCTTGGCATTTGCAGCGCTGCATGCTGGTTTGAGATACATTTAGAAAATGATGAGGATCTGGTCAATGTTGAGGGAAAAGCCCACGGGATCGGCTCATCGGTGCACGAGGCCTCACTGAGGTTTGGCGGTGTTCAGAGGCGAAAGCCTTTGCCCTCCAAGGACTTAAATGGTTGTTTTGGAGATTGCACATGACATATGTTCGGACGTTTGAGGAAAATGCAATGCAACAGCAACTAAAATGATGAAAATAACAGTCTCTGCCCAATTTTAAAACGCCTGCAGTCCAAATTAATATTTGATTTTGAGCCGAATACGAGTTACTCTCTCAGCTAAAGGCTTGGTACGCTTGGCACTCATGAAAGCCGTATTCGCATACATTCATAAACAGTGAACTCGCGTCTTATAATTACTTCCACCACTTCTCAAGTTCATATTTCACTTTGTCTACATCAAAGCAATGCAAAGTGATGTGGCATTGTGGTAGCCATGTCAAAGACTTGTGCGAAATGCACTCATGGATGAATGTTAATTAATTCAACTTTGCATTATGTAACTAATCAGAAAGCAATTAATAAAGCTACACATCAAGCCAGCCAGGGACGGATTAACGCACGGGCCTACCGGGCATGTGCCCAGGGCACTAGACCAGAGGGGAGCCCAGCCGAAATACTGCTCCTCCTGGAACGCGATTTCAACCATGCCCCCTCAGGATTTTAAGCAAAGTGGATTTTGAATGCAGCTTCCAAAAGACCAAAAATGGCTGAATAACATTTTTTTTATATTTGATACGATTAGAACTTTCAGTGCGGCACAGAATCAGCTGCCACATTCAAATCTGCGTTCGTGTTTTGGCTGGCGCTGAGCCAGACGCGTTTTTACAGTGCTGCACATTATAACCAATCACACAGGATTCTGTTGAGCTTATGAATGCAATGGCCAATCAGAGGCATTCAGATGAGTCATCGCTGAAAAGCCTGTGTTTTGTTCAGTGCGCGCGCTCGCTGACTGAATGCTGTTCTCTGGCGAATTCTCTCATCATAAACAAAGTGCAGATGTGTGTACGATGTAAGTAAGATATTCATTTCACAGTATAAACAGCTTCAGTGATTATAATGGGTGTTGCTGAGAGTGCTTGAACTCTGTCTAGACTGAAGATAATATTCTTTGATAATGCAAATATTCTTTGCTCTCTTTATGTACAATGAAAGTGTTATAATTAGTAACTTACAATGTTTTTATTAAATTTACGTTAAATACAAAGTCAGTCCTATTAAAATTCTATGACATGACACCCATATCTAGTACAAGTTAAAAGACGGGTTTTATGCATAGGCTAGTTAATAGATTACACTAATATTAGGCTACTTTTCCCATAGCCCATTATAGATAGACTAACATGATCTATAAAGGTGCAAAATGCATTTACTTATATTTGAGAATCGTGATATTTTATGATATATTTAACAAGTTTGGGAAAATTTCGAATAAAAAAGGAACAACATTTCAACCGAGGGGGGCCCAGGGCACCGCTGTGTCATAATCCGTCCCTGAATCCAGCATTAGCACACAAGAAAATGAATTTGTTATTTGGTAAAATGCCACTCACCTCTGACTTATGTCAAATGATTGAGTTTAAAGAGTTTTGTAGACTTTAGTTCATGTTTGTTAGCATTGAAGCTAACATCTGTTCTAAAGCTTGACAAAATAACCTTTTTGGAGATGGATGTATTTGTCATTGACTGACTTTGAGTGTTTTTTCTGAACTCTGAAGGCCCTTTAATGTTTCCCTTCCTAACTTCCTGTTAAAAAAAAAAAAAAAACATCACACAAAGGATCCAGATTTGTCAGAGAGCCCCTGCTGGAAGATCCTGTAATTGCAGCATCCAAGCAACTATAAGATGAATAGAGCAATGCAGTGATTACATATTTTTATAGGCCAACTCAGACGTTTGCATCACTCTGGTTCTCTCAAATAGGATTTTTCCATTGGCTTTTGATTTATTGCAGAAAATAAGCTCTGTGACCAATACATTTGATGATTCTTAGATGTTTTGTTCATCATGATAATCTTCACAAATGATGAATTTTGAAGCATAAACAGAGTCGCTTGATGTAGAAACTCCAGCAGTCACATGACTTCAGTTTCACCTACATTAAGCTTTGACAACTCTTTCAGGCTTTATTTTAAAAATATATTTTCCTGAAAGTTTTAGTTAATAGTTTGCATGAGCACAATTACCTGTGCTACATTTAAATGGAAAACAAGACCCCATTGGCAGAGTTTTGTAATTGTTTTAAGCATAAAGTCACTTTATTTAAAAATAACAAGTCTTTATATCCTTTGTGGTTTTGCTTCTCAAGATCTTGATTTAAGAATGTATAGATATTTTACTGAAAAACAACAAAAAAACGTTTTAGAAAGTTATTTCTTGCTGTGTATAATGAAAAAGAGGGATTTAAATTAATCACAGGTATCAATGTCTCTCTTGGAACTCATAAAAAGCCATCGCAGAAGGAAAACAAACAAATATTTCAACTTTTAAAATAAAAAAAAAATAAAAACTGTAATTTCACAACATTTTAGTAATTTGAGTAATTTGTCATATATTTTTTGTGCGTTTCTTAATTTTTATTTAATAAAATTAATTTGATTATTATTTTTTATTGTTATGATAGGAAAACCTTTTTTTTTTTTTTTGCTTTATTTATCAGCTGCTCAGCTCTACAGATCACAATAGAGTCATTATTCAGATCAACTGTTACTCTATCTGATGTGTCTGAAAGTGCATTAAATCAATAATATTAGTGGTTATTACTGATTAATTGTTATTGTTATTAATTGTAATATTAATGGTCTTTAACCCCCAAATAAATATACATTCTCTCTCTCTTTCTTCTTCTTTTGTTTAATAGATTGACTGTTAAGGAATCTGACTGGCTGGTGAAACCGATTGTAAGTTAAATATTTGGGTAATTTGCAGTATCAATGTGAAAAGAAAAATATACATGCTAATTGAAGTGAATGATGAATTATGCTGTTATGAAGAGCCATGATCTCTCATAAGAGTTAAAAAGTGTGCGTGTGTGAGTGTGTGTGTGTGTGTGTGTGTGTGTGTGTGTGTGTGTGAAGAGCAGGTTACTCCGCCAGCTTTAAAAGAAGAAAGCAAAGCCTCAAAAGGAAAAGCAATATAAAAGGATTGACCGCTATGTCACACTTCAGACTCCAGTTCTGATTAATTAGCTGATAATATTGAGAGATTTTCAGAATCAGTCACACTCGTTTGCTGACACATCCTCTCTGTGCTTCATTAATCACTATGCTACTGTTCGGCACAGTTTACCCAGTCACACTCTTTATTTACTCACATATTTTTATGTTAATTGAAAGAAGCACCAGATACTGTATCATCACACATGAACTTTGAAAATCCTGCATGGCCGTTTGGTCAGTTCTATAAGGTCAAATGTCTTTTGTGTTGTGTCATTATCTGAGGCTGTCGTTATCAAGCAGTGTTTGTTAATAGATAGCATTGAACAGCAAGGGCTATTTAATTACTGCATATTCATATAGCAATTATAAATGTGGGTGGCACCAGCCTAGTGTTTACTGAGTGACTTTACTGAGATAAATACTGTCTGCATCTTTTAATGAGTGAGCGTTCAACCATAAACAAAGACTGACGTACATGGAAAAATACTGTGATCGAGACACTAATTTTACTGGCTTTTTACCTTTATGTTTAGGAAAGAACCTGAAACACATAGAGCGCTGTAGAGATTATATATTTTTAGGAAACGAGTTACATTTTAGCACTTCCAGTTCCATCATTGTTTTTTTGTTTTTTTTGTTAAATGGTTGAAATAAGGTCGATGGTGAAGTTCGATTTTTTTTTTTATGTTTTATTCTGTTATATAAAATATATCAGTAACTATTGCTTGCATTGTTAAAACTTTTACTTCACTGCATGAAATGACTCTCTAAACAAAAAGTATTTTTGTCTTGATTTTCAGTAAAATATCTAAACATTCTTGAATCAAGATACATTTGAGAAGCAAAATGACATAAGATAAAAGTCTCAAGTTTTTTTGTTTTTTTGTACAAATTTAAAATATTCTTAAATTATGCTTTACTTCAAAAGCAAAATTACTTGGTATTAAGACTTGAGTTGTGAAAAAAAAGATATCTCCATAAGCACAATAACAAATATAATATAATATAATATAATATAATATAATATAATATTATATTATATTATATTATATTATATTATATTATATTTTTTCTTACTGTTCAAAACTTGAGACAGTAAGAATTTTTTTTTACTTCATAATAATAAAATAAAAAAATAACTCACTAAAATTACTATTATTATTATTATTATTTGAAATATGTATATACTTACATAAAAAATGGGCTGCAAATAAATCAAACATAAAAAAAGACAAAAGGATGTGATATTTTGACCTATATTAATACATTTGTTTCCCGCAGTTCTTTCTGTTGACAAGGGGAAGTCGTGGCCTAATGGTTAGAGAGTCGGCCTCGTAACCCAAAGGTTGTGGGTTTGAGTCTCGTACTGGCAGGGATTGTAGGTGGGGGGGGTGAATGTACAGCGCTCTCTCCCACCTTCAATACCATGACTGAGGTGCCAGCAAAAATGGCTGCCCACTGCTCCGGGTGTGTGTTCATGGTGTGTGTGTTCACTGCTGTGTGTGTGTGTGCACTTTGGATGGGTTAAATGCAGAGCACTAATTCCAAGTATGGGTCACCATACTTGGCCACATGTCATGTCACTTTCTTTCACTTTCATTTCTTCTGTTATCGTCAGATGGCATGAGCAATATCATAACACAAACCTCGGGAAAGCCAGTGATTCTTTTTTTTTTTTCTTTTCTCAGGTTTTTGTAGGAAAGACTTTTGATTTACAGTTTTAATAAAAGCACCGTATTTCCTTCAAGCTGTTGTATTTATAGAGCGCTGAATTATGCCAGCAAACATTACCCCAGTGAGACTGGAGTTATGGGAACATCAGCCACATCACACATGATGGCCCCACAATGTGGATTAACTATCTGTCGGCGCAAGAGAGAAGAAGACGGAGGGCTGAGAGGTAGAGTCGAAGAGAGAAACATTTCATATTCTCCCATCAGTCAGCAGGTATTTCTGGTCTGCAACAAATCTTCAATCACAATAAAAGCTCATCGCAGGTCTTCAAAAACATTCACCTCATGTCAATCGCCACCCCTGCCAGACTGAACCTTTGACTCAAACCCAGACGAAGAGAGAATCCTTCCTAAATTTACATTCAGCTCAGGAAAAGCGGCATTTGCTACAAAATATGAACTGAAAGAACAAACCCTGTGTTTCAAAAAAAGCAACAATATGGTCACTGTTATAATAATTCTGTTTTTTTTTTATTGCAAATTCAACATGCAATGCATGTTTCTGAAGCAGTATACCCATGCTTTTATTTTGTGGAATTAATCTTTTTAATGCATATAATATCACAGCATTGAATACTAATGTTATATGCATGCATATACTGCATGGTATCATTTCAAAGATTTAGATAGACATATATCATCAACAGCAATTCGATCTCAACATCTGTGGAAGTTGTTCTACTTTTCACTCAAATACAGCACGTTTGTTATGATGGCTATCTGTGCACTGATTTATTCACTCATCTACACTATATGCAGTTTGTGTCAACAATTAATATTTGTAAAAATGCTTATGTTTAATCCTGCGTCACTGGATAAATTGCTTTTATCATCCATGACACTAAATGTTATATTCATTACATTCTATATTTATATTTAAACTTTTGATTAAAATCATAACAAAAAGGGCAGATATTTGAATGCTTTCTCAAATCATGTATTTTTCCCCCCACACAAATTATGTCTTTTCACTTCAGACAATAAGAAAAAAATATCTTCTATCATAATTAAATAAAAAATACAACATTGACTAAATTGACTAAAATGTAATAAATTATATAATAAATAGAATTAATAAATTATATTATAATAATTATTAATAAATATTATATAATTATATTATAAATAATTATGATTTATTATTTATTAATTACATTCATCATTATTAACATCATTAATAATTGTTTTAATATTTATTGTTGTTGTTGTTAATTTAATATAAATGTATTTGTATTATAATATGTATAATACCTTCCTAAATGGCCTGGTTAGTTTGTTTACATGTTTTCTTCTTTTGTTTTATTATTAAAATGTTTTGAAATCATTAATGTTGTTTTCTTTGGATTATATTTACACAGAATAAAGTGTTTGGACAAAAAAAATTGCTTTGTTTTCACATGCATGTCAAAATCTGTTTATTTGCAAAAAAAACTTTCCATTTCAGTTTGCATTTTGAGTTTTATTACGTTTTGGGAGCCCTCGCCCACGTGCATTTGAATTCAGACGCAATGTTTTGGAGACAGTAAAATTTGTATTCTGTCCTTTGTTTTGATGTCGCGTCTCTTTATCCATATTTCTCTCCGTGCGCGTTATCCATATTCCTCGCATGCGACAGGCCATGTCAGTCACTACTTGAAATATGAGAGTTCATCCTCCACACAGATTAAATGTCATCAGCACATTCAAAACTTGCAAATCCCTCCTTCCATCTAGAGCAAAAGAGTGGAGGAAAGGACTCCTCCTTTCTGATTAAAGTGCATGTCCAAGTGTGTTTATGTTCTTACACTGGAGTCTCATTACAATGCATTCACTCGCTGGTCAAAATAACCTCTTCTAGCCCCTTAATCCTGCATGGAGCTAATGAGAGCCATGCTGGCCTCTTATCACAGCGACAACAAGTCACTGAGATACCTATTTCCACTAATACACCAGCTCTCCAAATGATTGAAAAATTATAATCGCCAGTGCCGGTGTTTGCTTCCTCAAGGTTCATTTCAGATGCTTGGTCAAGTGTAAAATGAAAGATAAGGGGAAAGAGAGGAATGCATAAGTGCTGGCAGTTCGTAAACAAGAAAGAAAATGACTATCCGAGTACACGCTGCTGTCCAGCCCGTCATCAGCACAACCTAAATTGCCATCGCAGGAAGGGTATAGAGGGTGAGGAGGGGGAATATTTGAATTCGATTTTATATAATGAGTGCATGGTACCATTTGAATGGTTTTTGAAAAAATTGTCTGAATAAAACAGGCAATTGAGAATGCAATCGAGTAAATTGATAGTCATACAATAGTATTGGCCTGTAGTATTATAATTATACTATAGTATTGGCCTACCAATAAAATGCATGTAAACTCTTTATGAAGTAAACTGGTTTTTAATGTCATAATTCATCATTTTAATGTCATCACTTTTTGTTTTGGGAGGATGCGTTGATTGAAAATGCTGTGAAATACATACAGCACACACACACACACGTTTGTTTCTGTGAATTGTGGGGATTTTCCGTAGACTTCTATTACTTTTATACTTACTGGCCACAATTTTGTTGCTGGAAAATTACATTTTATATGACTAAAGTTACTGCATATTAAAATGTATTTGAATTGATTTCCAGGTCTTTTTTATTTATTTATTTGTGCCTATAAAAAGGGCATTTCCCCCTAACCTTATTATCCTTATTATTATCTTTCATATCAAATTCTTACATTTTATTAATAATTACACTTAATATAATAAGACTCTACAGGGCTGTTGCCAATCAAATGAAATCAGTATTAACCAAACAAAATTTTCCACTGCTGGAGAAACAGAAGCAGCTGAAGTGGCATTTAGATGCATTTACACAGACAATTTAATGAAGCTGAAATGTAGCATGAATGCATTAACACTGCAAAATTACAACAGCATAAATAATGCTGTGAGCTTGGTGTTTTACATCAGGTTTTTTTTATTTACAAATATGAAAAGTTGTAAAAAATAGAAAAAAAAAAGTTACTTTTACATTTGAAAGTAACCCGCCAGCAGGTGGCAGCAGTTGACTGTCTTATTGAGTGAGTCATTGAGGCATTCAAACGATTCGTTCAGACGGCTGATTCATTCAAGAATGAAGCAAGTGCCTGTCTTTATGAATGGACCACTTGAATCATTGACTCAAATGATTAATTAAAAAATGCGAATCATTCAGTAGCCTAACGAAAATCCGTTGACGCTGTGTGTTGCTCAGAGATGCGCGACATTTCTGCTGCTAAGTTTGTTTGGAACTATTTTCGTTAAACAAATCGAGCAAAAACAGTCACATTGACATTATTGTACTAAAATGTATGCTCTAAGTCACTTAATATTAATATTAACTACTCATTTGAAGTCTTGTTTAAAATCAATGTCGAATTTACAATCATACTGATTTTTGGGGAAAACTGCACTCTCTTAGTCGTGTCATGTTAATTAATTAGGCTTTATGTAATAAATATAAAAACTACATTTTTTACCGTATTAAGTTTCTTCTGTGTGCAGTTGTGTTCATTTGTTTCGATTTCTCCATGAGATTGTCTCACGTGAGTCTCAACTGCCGCGACCTTGTTACTATTGATTATCCATTATGAATTGCCGTTTACACCAAGTGTAATAAAATCAGAATCATTCTCGCCGAAATTTTGGTGCTTCCCTAATTCGATGTTTTAATAAGATTAGATTAGTTGTCCGGTCGGGCAAGTAAAATTCTCTTTCACTTGCCCCTTCAAAAAAAGCACACAGATCATCAAAAGCATTCTCTCGCGCACCCCTGCTGGTCGGTCTGTGCACCCCAGTTTGGGAACCGCTGTTCTAGAGGGACATCTATCACTTATAGCTTATATTTGTTTAGTACATTTTTAAATTAATGTAAAAACTAAAATGAATTGTAAAACTGAAAATTATTTTTTTAATTGTGTTCAGCATGGTGGGCCGCATTTGAATTTGTGACGGGCCACATGCCACTGCCCTAACCCTAAACCTACCCCTTACAGAAAACCTGTTTGCATTGTTACACTTTCAGATAAACATTTACTATTTTTAATAATGTTTTTCCCTCGTGGGGACCGGAAGGCCAGTCCCCACAATGTCAAAAATTTCAGGTTTTACTATCCTTGTGGGGACATTTGGTCCCCTCAATTTAGCACAAACAAGTACACACACACACACACACACACACACACACACACACACACACACTCACACTCGCTCGCACGCACGCACGCACGCACGCACGCACGCACGCACACACACACACAAACAAATAAATAAATAAATAAAATAAAAACATTCACCAAAAACATTTTAAATAAATATAATTTAGAAATCCTTATGTCAATGAAGACATCACCCGTTCTAGGAATAATTTTTCTGATAATATTTCAGCAATCATGCACTATTTCATTTAGCTGTTTAGAATCAGAGCTAGTGATGCCAGATTTGTGAATGAATCTTTTGATATAATCAGTCAAACATTTTGCCAAAAAAGTCTGAAACTATTTGCGATTCAGTTTGATTAATTTGGACAGTTCACTCACACACTTATTTGCAGCGATTTCTCCCCCCCAAATAGTAACGGGATATTTTATAAGACAGAAAACAAAAAGAGCTCCGGATGAGGTGGATATTTACCTGCAATCCATTGTGGAAAACAAAACTTGTAACTGTCTTCAATCGTTTGTTCACGACGAATCAGCTCTTTATTGTGGGTACAGCTTGTGAATAACAGGTAAAGACTATTTATATCCATTTATATCCTTTAAAAAACAAGACCAATTCGATTCGAGACAGATTTGTTCAAAAACAAGCAAGTACGAGCGGGCGAGTCATTGAATCATTCAGTGAAATGATTTGTTCGAAAGCAATTCCTTCATTGAACAAGACGGATTCAGAGACAGATTTGTTCAAAAACGATTCCTTCAGTGAAACGAGACATGTGACTGTCGTTCTGGATAAGCTTTTTTCAAGGAAAAAAGGCAAATGACACACACATGAGCACATTTTCATCATATACTTCATATTTTTTGTATAGTACATTATTTTTAGGAACATTTTGTCAGAGTGTTTTTCTTTTGCTAGTTCGGCTCCTACCTCGGCCCATCCTTAAAAAAAAAAAAAAAAAAAAAGGTTTCATTTCAAAATTACAAAGAGACTATTATTATTGTGAGAAAATTAGTTTTGCTCATCTTTCCTTCATTCAGCACTATCTCACGGGAACCACATATATCTTTCTTCCCTTGTTTTCATTTTCAATTAATTTACCCGATTTATTTTCATCTCAGGGTCTCATTTAGTCCCCAAAAAGCATCTCCTGTGTGCAGTGACTCTTGTGTGATGTTTGTAGAAGTGATTTATTCCAAGGTCTCACTACTGGGTCGAATTCACTATCAGACTAACTGCGCTGGGTTTTGAGTTTTAGTCACTGTTTGTCCTTCACGTCTCCGTAATACAATCAGCAATAATCCAAGACCAAACAATAGCAGCGCTGTCAGAGAATGAAGTGTGAATACTAAGAATCTCCACATTCACTGAACAAGAAAACAGACTGTAGGCCTTACAGTGTTATGATCCAACATGACCTTACTTCTATCAAAAGTTCATCAAGGACTTTGTTGTGATTGCTCACCCACATTTTCCTGCAGCTCCAGAATAATTAGTCCCGTTCTATATGTGATCGACTCAGAAAGGACATGGATTTGACTTTTGTCAGTCTTTAACAAGACTAAATTCAATAAAAAGTTCCATCTCAACCCCTACGCTTGCATTATTTAACACTCTACAATATTTAACGGTCCCTGCCTACGGCCGAGACACTGGGATCAGCTCCAGCATCCTCGACAAGACAAGCGGTTTGAAAAACAGATGGATGGATTGATGGAATATTGAATGAATGCATCTTTACCTTTAAAAACGGCCTACTTTAGGATCTGCATAGAGCTTCACCAAAGGCATATATATACTGTATATAATGCAAGCAGGGTGAGTTCACTGCAGAAGATTAATATTCTGTGTGTCAGTGTGATCATACTATTTGCACAGTTTATGAACTTGGAAAATCCATCAAACCTGAAGCAGCAATTATCTCAGCAGTATGTCCTCGCTCTAAACGAACTGCCCTCTGCCATGAACAGCGATCAATACGATATTTATAAAGTGAGCATGCATCCTAAACGAAAGACTTATGGATAGAGCAGACTCCGAATCACTGCCGTGCTGCTGTAACCAGCTGTGGCACTAAACACAATAGTGTTTCTCATACTGAATTCATTTTGGATAAAAGTATTGGTTAAATTAAAATAAATAAATAAAATAATGAATTAACAAATTATGCAGTCTCCAAAAAGTATTGTTTTTGGACGTTCACCCAAAAATGAAAAGTCTGTCATCATTTACTCACCTCCAAGTTGTTTCAAACCTATATGAGTTTCTATCTTGTGTGGAAGATATGGAAGATATTTTGAAAAATGTTGGTAACCAAACAGTTGCTGGATTGACTTCCATAGTATGAAAAGAATACAATGGAAGTCAATGGGGACCAGCAACTGTTTAGTTAACAATATTCTTCAAAATATCTTCTCTTATGTTCAGCAGAAGAAAGAAATTCATACAGGTTTCAAACAAATGATGACAGAATTTTGTGTGAACTACAGATATGTCTACTCTACAATCAGATGGCCAAGCTTAGAGCTGTGCAGTATGTTTATAGGCCTATGTACAATTATTTTATAATATATTAAATAGCACTTATTTACAAATGATAAGACTGAGTAAATTGCATATTTTATGTATTTTACTCAGTGAAAACAGCTTTTATTTGATTGAAAATTCAGAATCGTCAACATGAGCTACTTCATTGTATTCAAATTCCATTGTTTGAATAACTCAATACATTTAGGCGTTAATAAGATTTCCCCAAGAATAGGCAGGAATGAACTTGGTATCCTCCATGTTTTCTATTCTTCCTGACAACAAAGAACTTGAACACTTGTAATTACGACTTCAGAAGTGCTCAGTAGGAAAGCTCCGATAGCTCCTGAAGGCAGCATTAGTACAGCCGTCACTTTAAATGTCAAACTCTCTATAATCTCTTATAATCACTATAATTCGGTTTTCAAAAAGTGGAAATAAATGGGTCGTGCAAAGCATGAGAATGGTCAATTCCATGTCAAAATATGCTACATATTTTAAAAATATAAAAAACACTTGCATATTTCTGTAATAACTCACCGCAAATCTTGCAGCACTTTCTATCGGCGGCTCGCTCCTCTGCGCGCTGCAAGTAAAAACAAATCAGCGTGATTCGCGATTTACGAACAAACCTCTGGTGGTGAATAAACGGAAGTCCATGGACCGAATTCGTGACAAAATGACTCTTATGAATCGGTGCTTCTTGTTCAAGAAGACTCATGATCTCAGGAGATACTAGTGTTGAGGAAAGTTACTTAAGTAAAGTAATGCATTACAATATTGCGTTACTCCCCCAAAAAGTAACGAATTACATACTTAGCTATTTTTGTATTGTAAGTACTGCATTACGCTACTTTTGAGTTACTTTTTAAGTCTAAATGTATAAACCCTTTTCACAACAAAAGTGAAATGAATACGCCTCAGACTGAAGGAAATGTAAATTCATGTCTGTACAGCAGAGGGCGCAGCTCAAACTAATTGCATGAAGAATATGACACAGGAGAAGAAAGTTCAACACTATTCAGCAACAACAAAAATGAAACACATTTTTGCTTAGTAGCCTATGCTTGAATTGTCAGTAGAAAAGACATTATTTAATCAAATGGGATTAAATACATAAATGTTATTTGTCTTATTTAACGTATTTAATCATTGCAGGTTTGTATAATAGTCTGAGTTTGTATTTCACTGTTTTTATTGTTGTTTACCTTTATTTAACCAGGAAGAAAACTCATCGAGATTAAAAATCTCTTTTTCAAGAGCAGACAATTTTGAGATCGGTCTGTAGTTATTTAAGATAGAAGGGTCACCACCTTTTAACAGGGGAACCACAAAGGCTGATTTCCAGATGGAAGGAATGACATTTGTGTTCAAGCACAGATTAAAAATATTAGTTAAAGGCACTGCAATAAAATTTGCTGCTAGCTTTAAAAAATAAGGATCCAATTTATCAGGGCCTGCAGATTTTGTCATGTCCAAATGCTTGAGGGCTTTATTTACGTCTGAAGCTATAATAGGACTAAAACTAAAAGACTGACTAGAAGGATCCAAACCAACAGTCTCCACTGTAGAGGAACACCCATGTTGAGTATTAAGTGACTCAAATAAAAATCCTGAGGCTATGAAAAAAGTATTTTGGTCTTGTCCGTGAGTTTTTGAGAGTCTATCATAATGCTTGAAGGAAATTCCTGGCCTTTACTGTTTTCTGATAACGATTTGATAGTTTTCCAAAATTTTGATGGGTTATTTAGGTTATGAGTAGTTTGAGAAAGAAATGGGCAGCTTTGGCTTTTCTAATTTTTAGAGTACATGCATTACGCAGTTGCCTGAAAACCAGCCAGTCAGAATTCTGATTTGATTTTCTGGCTTTTGCCCATGCCACGTTGCGCTCATGAAGGATATTTGCTAAATCAGAAGAAAACCAAGCATTGTTTCGGCCTTTAACTCTGTATTTCTTTAGTGGAGCATACTTATTAATTATATTGGTGAACCCCTCATGAAAGAGGTTCCAGGCACTATCAACATCTGCACTAATATTAATTTTTTCCCAATCATAATTCGATAACTCGTAAAGGAATTCTTGTTCTGAGAAATGCTTCATGTTACGCTTGACTATAATGCGTGGTTTAATTTGAGGTATTTTAGTATTTCTAACTGTTGCTACGACACAGTGGTCACTAATGTCGTTTGCAAATATGGAAGCTGTTGAGTACTTATGAGGAACGTTAGTTATAATCACATCTATTAGCGATGATTTTTCCGGGTTTTTGAAGTTTAGCCGTGTGGGACTGTCAACAATCTGAAAGAGATTTAATGAATCACAATAAGCTCTGAAATCATCAGATACTGGTTGTAACCAGTTCCAGTTTAGGTCTCCGAAGGCTACTAATTCCTTAGAGTTCAAATCAGAAAGGAGTTGCATTAAGGAGGGCAGAGCACCGCTAACAGCTGAAGGTGTCCTATAACAACCAACGACCGTTATACAAAGTGATTGTTTTTATTAATTTTGAGGAATACTGAATCTGTTTTTGTGCAGGTGAGATGAGTAAATACGTGTTCATATTTAGTCTAGAACTACAGTAACATCATGTTAACATGATTTCTCTCGATATGGCAACACTCAGTCAATACATGGGAAACAATATAACTGGCTTTAATTATTTGAAAAAGTAACTCAGATAGTTCCTTCTAAATTAAAAGGTAATGTGTTACTTTACTAGTTACTTAAAAAGTAATCTGATTACACAACTCATGTTACTTGTAATGTGTTACCCCCAACACTGGGAGTTACCAGTTTGAATCATCCTAAATAATCTTTTACTATATAAAGGTTATGATATTTCTTACCATATTTATAGTCCAAAAGGTTTAGTGAATGATGGCTTGAGTGATGGCTAAATGATTTAGAATGTAAATAAAAGTTTAAATGAATGCTTTTATTGTAAATTGTGTGGTTATGTTATGAAGAGTCTGTAAATTTATTTGAAATGAAGTAGATGGTGTTCTTACATTTAGATATTGCAGCACTTCAATAAATATTCACGAGAGGGTTAAGTTGCCCTTATCTAAATGCTTTTTGGTATTCAATGTTCACAACAGAATTAGAATACAATAGCATTTTAAAACAATGTGATAAAGCAGAGGAAAAACTCCTGGAAACTTCAGTTTCTTGATCTAAATGGTCCAAAAACAAACCTAGGTCAGAGACATGCTTACACAGATATTCTTGGTGTCTGTTGTGAGACCTTGACAACAAGCTTTGGGTTCTATTAATCAAATTATCATCACACCTATTTTTAACTCTAATGTAAATGTGGTTTTCTGAAAAAGCTCCAGCGCACCCGAGCACGACTAATAGGCAGGATACGAGAAAGTTGCCTTCCGAGACACATTGGTGAACACCCTCTAATGACCATTATTTATTTTAGCTGTCGTCCCCTTCCGAGATACTAATCTTACTCTCATTCATTCAACATGGGGATGCCATTAGGAAAGAGAGAGGGGGTAATTACTATGTCTTGTTAATTGTGAATATAATGGCAATTAATAATGTGCCTGGATACAAGTAGGGACAAAAGCAGCTTTATTTAAAGGGGACGGTTGACACAAAGCTGTGTAATTGTGCAGGTTGGTTTTAATTACCCTCTTTTATCAGCTTAAAGACTGTAATGAAATGTTTTGCTCAACACAGATGTGATATGTTAAGTGAATGTCTCTATTTTGCAAGAAAGTAGGTAAATATAGCTGTAAGGAGTACCTCAAAATGAGTAAATGGTAGATTAAATGTCAACTGCGGATAGTTCATGAGAGCAAAAAGCAGTTTTCTACACACTTGAAATCACAAGGACATGTATGCAGTAAAAATTACAAGAAATGCACATGAAAAGGTTTCGCTAATATGAGAGGCAGAAAAGGTTAATGAGACATGGACTGAGTTGTCATCATCACCCATGCTCATACCTGCCGTCTTATGGGTAGGTTATTGATTTCACATAGTGAATTCACTCGGCTGTGGTCAAATGTCAATGTTGACCATTCAACTCGCGGTTTCACTCCAGTGATACTTCATCTGTTATAGCAGTTCATGGGATGCTAGTGATCCCAAGTGTGATCTTTACTGTAAATGCTTTAAACTTGCTCTCAAAAAACATAAATGTAACTAGATAGTAAGGTTTGTAGACAGACTTTCATGTTGGCTTGAGAAAATCTGAATGTTTAAAATTTAGTTGTAAACTGCTGTAAGTTTAAAGAATTTACAGTAAGACTGAAATAGTTTTAAAGCTTGACGTTTGAAGGTTTTAAAGCCTTATAACAGCAAGATAAAACATGCTAGAAATTTAACAGCTTTAACTACATAGTAGAAAATGATAAAAGTGTGCTATTAACTCTTACATGCTAGAACATGAATGTAATTTCCATGAATGCTATCTATGCAATCTGTAAGATAGATAGATAATGTAACTAGATAGTAAGGTTTGTAGACAGACTTTCATGTTGGCTTGAGAAAATCTGAATGTTTAAAATTTAGTTGTAAACTGCTGTAAGTTTAAAGAATTTACAGTAAGACTGAAATAGTTTTAAAGCTTGACGTTTGAAGGTTTTAAAGCCTTATAACAGCAAGATAAAACATGCTAGAAATTTAACAGCTTTAACTACATAGTAGAAAATGATAAAAGTGTGCTATTAACTCTTACATGCTAGAACATGAATGTAATTTCCATGTAAGATAGATAGATAGATAGATAGATAGATAGATAGATAGATAGATAGATAGATTAGCATGTTGCATGGATTTACCATGTTATTAGCATGTTTTAGAACATTGCTAGTATGGTTTAACAAGTTGCTAGCCTTTTCTGACATGTTTTAACACAACTGATAACCTGTTTAATGATGTTGCTAGTATTTTATCATGTTATCAGCATGCATTAGCACATCTTTTAGCATGTTTATAGCATGTTTTACTTTGTTTCTAGACATTACTAACACCTTGCTAGTGTTGGTAACATTAGGATTTTGCATGATTTATCATGTTGTTAGCATGTTTTAGAACATTGCTAGCATGTTTGTAACAAGTTTTAACACTTTTGCTAATGTATTTTAGGATGTTGTGAGCATGTTTTAGCACATTGTCAACCTTTTCTAACATGTTTTTAGCACAACTGCTAACATACGATTTTGCGGATATGTTTTATGACGTTAATATGCATGTTGTTAGCATGGTTATAGCATGTTTTAGCTTGTTTCTAATAGCTGCTAACATTTTGACAGCATGTTTTAGTACATTGCTAGCATGTTTCAATGTGTTGGTTATATTAGGATGTTGCACAATTTACCATGCAAGTTAGCAAGTTTTAACACATATGCTAACATATTTTAGGATGTTGTTAGCATGTCTTAGTGCTTGCTAGCATTTTCTAGCAAGTTTTAGCATGACTACTAACATATGATGCTGTGAGTATGTTTTATGTGTAGATAGCACATTTGTTAGCATGTTTCTAACACAATTTAACACATTGCTAGCATGTTTGTCGTATGTTTTCAAGATGAAAAATAGTGGTTTCTCTCTGATAATACAGTACTTTGTCATGGGTTTCCTGACTTACAGTGGGAATCCTTTTAAACTTTCTCTCAGAAAGCTGAAGTGTAATGATCTGTTTACCCACATCTAGGGGACAGCAAGCAAATCACTGCCTTTCTCATTTGCATATAACATTAATAAAACTAATGATGTAAAGACGCTGATAATTAATCGTCACTTCCATTTCAAGCTCGCTTAAACAGCAAACATATCATATATGTGCTATTTAAAAGAGCCAATTTAAATACATTTAAATCCTAGACATATTTTCAGGTTTGAAGGTTTAACATTTAAAAACAAAGAAAAGGTTGTGACATAAAAGGAAAAATAAATTTTTATGTTTTAATGCTAATAATTTAATCCGTAAAATGGTAAATAAGAAACTAGTGCAAAATCGAAGCACTGACACTAATGTTCTGTATATACAGCGGGTAAAATAAGCATTGAACACGTTACTATTTTTCTCAGTAAATATATTTCTAAAGGTGCTGCTGACATGAAATTTTCACCAGATGTCGGTAACAACCCAAGTAATCAATACATGCAAACAAAACAAAACAAAACAAATAAATTCAGAAATTAAGTTATGTGTAATAAAATGGAATGACACAGGGAAAAGCATTGAGCACATGAAGAAAGGGAGGTGAAAAAAGGGATGGAAAGCCAATCAGTAATTAGACAGCAATCCTGCCCCTTGTCAGTGGAAATTAATATTAGCTGGTTCAGTCCCAACACCTACAGTACCAGGATGATTAAGATGAAACAAGGGTGGACATTTCAGCAAGACAATCTTGATCCCAAACACAGCCAAGGAAACTCTCAATTGGTTTCAGAGAAATAAAATAAAGCTGCTAGAATGGCCCAGCCAATCACCTGACTTGAATCTAATAGAAAATCTATGGAAATAACTAAAGATCAGAGTTCATAGAAGAGACCCACGGAACCTTCAATATTTGAAGACTGTTTGTGTTTGTGTGGAAAAATGGGCCAAAATCACACCTGAGCAATGCATGCGACGTCTTGAAGCTGTCATTACCAATAAAGGCTTTTGTACAAAGTATTAAATGCATTTCAGTAAGCGTGTTCAATACTTTTTCCCTGGGTCATTCCATTTTATTACACAGAACTTAATTTCTGAACTTATTTGTATTATTTTCTTTGTATATATGGATTACTTGGGTTGTTACCGACATCTGGTGAAAATTTCATGTCAACAGTGCCTTTAGAGATATATTTACTGAGAAAAATGGTGACGTGTTCAATACTTATTTTACCCGCTGTATTTAGGACAACTGTATTATTTTCTTTTCATATTATCGAGGTTTTCCTTCCTCAGTTTTTTTGCTTGAATGTCAGCCACTCATATGCTGAATTATAAATTAATATTGTGTTCAGTGAGTCAAAGCACCATAAGACAATATCCTAAGACAATTAAGTTTTTAATGAAGTGAAATCAAGACTTAGTTTAGTTCCCTATTGTGAACTTCAGGAGTTGTCCGAGAAGAGTATGGCTTGTGTAATGAAATCTAGAGCAAATGTCTAGACCGAATGTCTAAATGACTCTGAAGTGAATAAATAAAACCTCACGTTTCAGTAATTGACAGCTGATTATACAGTGAATGTATAGAGATTATAATAAGCAGTGTTCATAGGCCGTGTTTGATTTATGAGTCCATATAAATGATGTCACAGAGAGGCTGATGTGTTTATGGACTGAAATCTGGCCGCTGCAGCTGCTGAGATTTATCCCATAACTCCACGCAAAGAATGTTATTGTGATCATTTTCATAAGTATGCTAAACTGCTTGACAGGAGAGGGGAAAAAAAAACCTGCAGAACACCTGCTGTAAAACAGCAATAGCACTTTAAATAGGCATCCATGTAATAACCATCGCTTTTCACCGCTTGGCATCTTCCGAGGAGAGCATTGACTCGCAGGCATTAGCTGAAAATGGAGCTGATGTATTAGCCTGATGCGCTTCTCACAAGAGGACAAACCTGCAGTCTTTAAGTTGATAAATGAATGATGATTCTTCCGTGCAACGTTGTTTTTGATGGATATTGGTTTGAGCATCGTGGAATATTTAACAGGAGCTGGCTAACCTTTGACTCACCTGTCTCAGGGATATATATATATATATGTATATACACACACACACACACATATATATATATTACTATATTTCAACGTCCAATGTCCTATTTCAATATGAAATGAGTTGAAAGAGTAGAGCACTTGTCAAAGCGATTTCATGAGTACTGACAACTACGTGTTATACAACAATAAAAAGTGTAATTTATATATATATGATTTACTGTATATACATGACTAAAAATAAAATGACACATAATACGTTTTAACAAAATTGTTAACTATAATAAAATAAAAATATAAAAATATAAAAAAAATAATACAATAATTTAAAATAAAATAAGATATAAATTAAAATACCATCAGGGTTTGATCTCCAAAGCTGCATGCACGGTACAGTATGACAGAAGAGTGTGATGCAGCACTTTGCCACCGTGCTACATTATTTTGCTGAGTTACTGTCATGCTACTGGACCACAGCAACACATACAATGACAATTCATAGTGACCAGTTCATCTGTCAAGCTCCAAATGGGAGAAAAAAAACATGATAAAATGGAGATTTAATCCAAGTCTTCAATGACTGTTTGAGAGGAAAATCTCCTCTACTAAAGCTCTCAAATGCCCATTTTTGCAGTACGAAATAAAGTTGGATGTCAATTACGTCAAGTATTGTAACAATTTTTTTGCTGATCAGCATCATTTATGTAATGTGATGCATCTAAAAGCACTTCATTTGATTTGCAGCTACTTTCAGCTACTTTTCAATGTCTCTAAATAGATCTACGTATTGCGGTTTGGATCTCAGTGTGATATACGTTCCCGTTCGACCTCTCTGTGATCTTAAATCGCTGCCGATTTCTGAGGGACTGAAACAAGGTCATATGTGATTATTTTAGGTTTGTAAAGAGGAACTGTACAGTATCAGATGTCCCTGGTGAAACTTTGCGAGTCTTCTGAGGTACCAACAGAAAGATAAATGATGCTGTCATGTTTTCCGGCCTGACGTATGACCGAGTCTCCTCTCTACCTCCTTCGCACTACTTGGTTGTTTATAAAAAATACTTTAGGCTTAAGAAAAGGACAGGTTACAGCAGCGCTGACAATATAAAGAATAACACTGAAGCCTTGAATGTGAATGCAGCTCGACTGTACTCATGCATGCATTTTAATAAACTAAAAGCTTCTGAAACTCACAATTGCCAGCTTAAAATGTAATAATGTATAATTATATATACTATACTATATATGCTTACTATACTAATTTAGCTTAAAGGGGTCATATGATCTTGCTAAAAACAACATTATTTTGTGTATTTGGTGTAATGAAAAACACATTATTTTCCACATACTGTACATTATTGTTTCTCCTCTATGCCCCGCCTTTCTGAAATGCGTTGATTTTTACAAAGCTCATCGGTCTGAAAAGCGAGGTGTGCTGTGATTGGCCAGCTATCCAGTATGTTGTGATTGGCCGAATACCTCAAGCGTGTGACGGAAATGTTACGCCCCTTACCATACTGTGATGCCCTGTCTGGCCGGAGCGACGAGACAAAAACATGAAAACCCATTATAAACAAGGCATTTGTTGCATCCAGTGGGGACATAATTACGGATTATAATGACTTATACTGTCTTTTTACGCGTTACGTTGCATCGCGCCGCGTAAACATAAAACCATGTCTGCATTTGTGATCGGAGAAATTACAAACAACAAGCGCTACTCTACACTGCTCAAAACTCGCGTTTGAATCATCAGTGGCAAATTCTTTAAATATAAAAAACTTACTTACAGTCTGTGAGTCAGAACAGCCGGCATTATAGTCTACTCTACCAGGATCAGTAAACAGTCCTCCATAAACAGTGCTGCACACATCTGAATATTTGGGTTGAACTGCTCTGGAACAGT
>NW_015552615.1:1016090-1016470 GCF_001515605.1 Sinocyclocheilus anshuiensis | reverse complement strand
CACATCGTGACGTAGACATGTGGGGGCGTGTTAGAACGAGCAGTTTTAGGTAGGTGTGGTTGACCCTTAACTTTTATAAAGAATATCTCTTTGGATTTGAAACTTTGAGACTTTGAGACTTTAGTCTTTGCAACTTTACAGATCTTACAGATTGTTACAGACTGAAGAATTTGTCTTCAAGAATATGGCAACAAGTTTTAGGAGCTAATTTTTAGTCAATCCTGCAAGACAGACTTTTCAGGATAGAAGATGGAATAAAAATTAGCTCCTAAAACTTACTGCCAGATTCTGGAATATAACTTCTTCTAACAGTGGTACAAGAGGATGTGGTGCTGGTCCTTCAAGAGTCACTCTCAACTTATCTGTCCATAAAGCCTATA
>NW_015552615.1:1005514-1012527 GCF_001515605.1 Sinocyclocheilus anshuiensis | reverse complement strand
CACATCGTGACGTAGACATGTGGGGGCGTGTTAGAACGAGCAGTTTTAGGTAGGTGTGGTTGACCCTTAACTTTTATAAAGAATATCTCTTTGGATTTGAAACTTTGAGACTTTGAGACTTTAGTCTTTGCAACTTTACAGATCTTACAGATTGTTACAGACTGAAGAATTTGTCTTCAAGAATATGGCAACAAGTTTTAGGAGCTAATTTTTAGTCAATCCTGCAAGACAGACTTTTCAGGATAGAAGATGGAATAAAAATTAGCTCCTAAAACTTACTGCCAGATTCTGGAATATAACTTCTTCAAACAGTGGTACAAGAGGATGTGATGCTGGTCCTTCAAGAGTCACTCTCAACTTATCAACTAAAATGCATGCATTTTAATAAAGTGCAACTGGAAGCTTCTGAAACTCAAAACTTAACAAATCCAGCAGTCCAGAACTCTTAGTAAATCTAATTTATTTAAAAAAATATTTGTCTGCATAATGAAACTCTTGGTTCGCTAGCATGCTGCAGTGCAAAGTGACATCCTCATTATTTTCAATCAAAGACATGAGGGAGGGGAGGATGCTAACCTTGCCAGTTGTGTGTGTGTGTGTGTGTGCCGTTGGCATCAGCAGGCATGCTGAGACAGCTCAGCGTCAGTCAGTGGCGCATGTGGAGAGAGGTCGTGACCCTGCTCGGAGGGAGGCTCACTTTGATCAATCCGTAAGTTGCACAATAATTGTGGCTTCCTCTGCCCACCAACAATTCAATTAAGTTGATTGGGAAATGCAGCGATCTTGACTTCAGACACTCTGGAAATAAATTCATCTGTCAGTGAAAGACATGACGGAGAATGTCATGCAGATTTCTGCATTCTTTACACTTGTTACTACAGTAATGCTCCTATTTTTCTCATCCGGTGCCGAGATTGTGTCAGCTCACTCTTTTTTTATTTATTAATTTTCTTTTGGACAGTGGCCAGGGGTTCATAAATGCACAAAAATAAAAGAATCAATTTATGCCTAATTCATAAAATCCAAACTTCATTAACACACATATTAAAATAAATAATATACAAATAAATGATACACGTACACCTTCCAAAAAGCATTATTATAATTTAGAGCAATATCTACCATCCATATATTATATACAGTATATAGCTATACAATTACTTTATTATTTATTTGTCAATAGCTAAAATTTAAAATGTAAGCCAATGTATGCAACCGAAAGAGGGTTTAATTTGGTTCCATTTTAATTAATGACTTCACTGATTTTATTAACTTGAACACGACATTTACTGTGCAGTTTCATTTCAACCTAATCAGCCACTAACTACCTAACACCTAAAAAACTACCTGCCAGTATGTATCATATACATACATATCATATCAGTGATTTCAGTGCATGAAGAGCCATAATGCCATAGAGCCATCATCCTCTCACCCCATCAAAACAAGGATCCTGAGCCTGGTTTGAGCCATTATTTACAGTACATCTCTTCTGAAGAAGCCAGTTTCTCAGAAACATCTGAGAAGCAGGAGAAACAATTGAGATTTTAAAAGGCTTTTTCTTTCTCATGTGTTTTTTGACTTACAGTTAAGCCCCTTTTCTGACTAAATGTTTTATTTCACAGTGTTGTGTTGTAATTTTGAGTCTCATACGCTCAGACTCTTTAATGACAGATGTGAACACCCTCACTCCATTCCCAAGGAAAAGCGTCCATCTAAACTCTTGAAAAATGCATTTGGAATATAAAACTGACACAACACTGTGAAGACAAGTAAGCGAATTTGATTTACAGTGTACAAATTCATCCAGGACCCCATTCCTGCTTCCAGTTTTCGCCCCTTGGTATCCTTTTCATCCGTCTTTGTTCACCAACTCCCTGCTTTTTTGCCTCAAAATGAAATAGATTTGCATAATGAAAGGGGATCAAATTTAGTGTACGGGGGGAGGAGAGTGCCATAATAAAGGATGTTCTCAGAGGGAGGCTGATGGCGAGGAGCGTGACGAACTACGGGCGGAGAACAGAGGTGAACGCGGGAAACAATAAAATGTAATTACTCCCCTCGCCCCGTAATTCTGCTCGTCCAAATACCCAGCTTGCGGCGCACGTTATTTCATTTGGCGACGGCCACAAAGGCTCCTCCCGAGGCGCCGATGAGTTTTACGACATGACAATTCATTCAATCAGAACAGTTGGAAAAGTGATATAACAATATAGCTGACTTTGCGAAGCCGGTCGATTCTCTCTCTCTCTTGGAGGTATGACTAATTACTTTCTCATTATCATGCTAATATGGGGTCCTCAACGCGGAATCGCGTCTAATTATTGGGTTATTTGTTCTATCTCTGTTCGAGGGATGTTGAGATGTGTGTCATTGAGATGGAAATGACTTTCAGACACTGGAAGCGCTCTGCTTTGGTCCAGGCTTTTCAAAGGCTGAATATTATCTTGTACGGTTCGTCCTGGAGGACGGTGCTGGCGATGGTTGGTTCTTCACGGCAAAGAGTGAGGCATTTTAGGGCAGAAAAAATCAATGGCGGATAAAAGCACAATATCTAAACCTGGCTTGGTGCTAAAGGTGAAGCGCGTCAATGTTAAATAATACACACAGCTATAAGTAAGACATTCATAGGGTGTTTCCTCGGAAAGTGCTGACTGGAGACTGGAGAAATTACTCACTTTTAATACAGTGGTCAACATTTGAAGTGGATCAAAACCTTTCTTCAAAGTTGTCCTAAAACCAAAACAACACCCATACTTGTCTTAGGACGACTTTGATTAACTTTTTTTGATCCACTTCAAATGTTGCCTACTGTACTCTAACTAACACAAGCCAGCTAGTTCCTGTATGACATCATCCCGCAGAAAGGAAGTGACATCATTTATTGCAGGTTTCCCAAATGAGGGATCATGAATTGATAAAAAAATGAATTATATAATAAAAAAAATATCATAAATAACTGTAAATAAACAAATCAAAATGAGTCAGTTACTAAATATGATTAAATATTTTATGCATACCTGCATGTCATGTGACCATTAGCCAACATTAGAGAACATGAACTTGTGAGTATAAATTTTTTTATATATTTTCCATTTTCATTTTCATTTTTAGTTATTTTAGTACATCACATTAAAGTAAATTAAAATGTAGTTGCTTTAACAACTAAAATATATATGCATTGCATTGTTTAGTTAACGATTATTTTATTTCAAGTAATGAAAATGTTTTTATGGTTTAGTTTTACTTTCATTTATACAGTAACTATTGCAAATGTGTTGTTCAATTATTTAAATAGTAACTTAAAATCGCAGGAGGTGAGGTTTACCAAACGGAGTTCATGAATTAATAATAATTAATACAAAAAATATAATAATTAAAAATAATTATTAAGAGGAAAATAAAACCGAGACACATTGAAACTGCTGTCAAGCAGCTCTACAGAAGGCAGCAGTGTCATTATTCAGCTCAATTCAGTTCTTTCCTGATTAAGTTCAGTTCAATGACGATGGTGTCGATGTTGAACACGTGATTCAGCTGTAAAACAGCTCTGCAGAAGACAATAGTGTGATTATTCAGCTCAAGTTTTGTTCTTATCTGATAGTGTCAGTGCAGTCAAATGGATAATATTAGTGAATATCAAGTGTCTTTTTACACTTTTATAGAAATACACGATTGACCTACATATGACATATCTCTCTCCTGTATGGCAGTGATTTCTGCTGCATCAGCTGATGATCACTTATAGGAAAATCCACATAACTCAGTTTACGAGACACTAACATAAACCAGCACAGCGCTGCGTGATTCCTGTCCAGTGTTTGGAAAGGACTCGTGCTGTAACTGCGCTCAGATAATGAAAGAGAGGCTGTGTGTGACGGCCCCGCTCTTCAATAATGCATGAGGGTCTCGTCTTCATGCTGTCACTCCTCTTGACAAATGCTAGGGGTGAAAGGGAAGTAAGTGTGAACAAAACACTTTGTCACACATACAGGCTCTCGGAGCCCTTCTGCTTTACACCGACAGATATATAATGTTACATCTCTATAAGTCCCAAACAGCGTATATACGGCATGCTTGAATCGACAACTGAAAATGAGGCTATGCAGGATATCATGATAGCAAATAAATGCTTGATATCATGTAAAATGCATACACAAATTTTAAAACAAACCTTTATTTGCCACAAATGTTTATCAGTTCTTATTAACCACATTATTGTTATCGTTAACTATATGGAAATCCACTTCCAAGGCAATAAAAAAAAAATTAATAAAAAAAGGTAACTTTTTATCTCACAATTCTAATTTTTTCCTCTGAATTCTGTTTAAATATTGAAAAAAAAAGTCAGAATTGAGATAAAAAGTCACAATTAAATTTTTATTTATTTCTGTTTATTTATATATATATATATATATATATATATATATATATATACATAAATATACATATATATATATATATATATATATATACAGTCATGTGAAAAAATTAGGACACCCTATTGAATTCCATGGTTTTCTGTATCAGGACACAATAAAAAAAAAAAATCTGGTCCTTGGCAGGTCTTAAAATTTGGAAAATAAAACCTCAGATGAACAACAACACTTGTTGTTTATTTATTTAACAAAAATAAAGCCAAAATGGAAAAGCCATGTGTGACAAAGTTAGGACATCCTTACTGTTAACATAGGAATTAAGAGGTTAAGTAGTCAGGCTCTGCTAATCAAATACCTTTAATTAACTGATCATCAGCAAGTGTGAGCAGCTCTATAAAAGCAGAAGTTTTGACGGTTTGCTGGTCTGGAGCCTTCAGGTGTGTATTAACACAATGCCAAGGAGGAAAGACATCAGCAATGATCTTAGAGAAGCAATTGTTGCTGCCATCAGTCTGGCAAGAGTAGTACAGCCATTTACAAACGATTTGAAGTCCATCATTCTACAGTGAGGAAGTTTACATGGAATTTCATGGAATACTTAACTTAAAACAATAAACTAGAAAAAAATTGAAACTGAAA
This sequence comes from Sinocyclocheilus anshuiensis, assembly GCF_001515605.1. Taxonomy (NCBI): domain Eukaryota; kingdom Metazoa; phylum Chordata; class Actinopteri; order Cypriniformes; family Cyprinidae; genus Sinocyclocheilus; species Sinocyclocheilus anshuiensis. Next base: position 1,007,509 of record NW_015552615.1, on the reverse strand, counting down.
ATTAGAATTGTTGCATTGGAAAATTTCCTTAAAAAAAGGTTTATTTTAAATTACAATATTACAAAAACTGAAATAAAAATAAATTAAAGTTAAAAAATATTAAACTAATAATAATAATGATGACAAAATCACATACAATTACTAAAACTTAAAATAAAATTAAAATGAAAACTGAATATATTAAAATAAAAACTAATTCAAAATATTAATAAACATCATAATACATAAATAATGCATAATACATAAGTACATAAATAATACCAAAACAAAAAAGTTTTCAATTCCAATTCCACAGCGCAGTTAAAATTACAATTAAGTGTACCATCTACTCTGACTAAAGTCTGTTGAGATCACTTCTGCATCTACATCAGCTTCTCTCTGATTCCAGCACAACGCCACACTCAGCCATAGCTCCACTGCATCCACTAACGCAGAAAAACCCATTATACTGTTATATTTGAATTAAAAAAGACAAGTGTAGGCCATGTTTGCAGGTATTGGTCTTGCATACAGTCTCAGCCGTTGAGTGCAGATGAGCTGGGTCATGGGGGATTGACTTGAATCTAAAAACACATGAGTTTTGCAGCATTATGCTGCTCTGCTCTCTCACATGTGGCTATTGTTCAAGAGTGACTGTAATTCCTGATGAAGATAAACACGAGCCAATGTCTGCTTCACATAAACCTCAAACCTCTTCATTTAGAGAACTAAAGTCAGTGTTCATTTGAATTGGCAATGCATTTCAACAAGCTTTGAATTCCCTCTTGTGAAAGCAAAACCTGCTCATGATCTAAACATGCCATGCATTTACAGCAAACATTCCCATTCAGGGCCATACACACTACACACGTGCATGTGCCTAATATCACGGCTAAATATGGGTCTAAATGGCCAGGGTAAGTGGTTAGGGGAATGAATAAATGAAGAAATAAAATTGAAATAAAATAATATAATATAATAAAAATCAGTTAAATTAAAATACATTAAATGTTATGTTTATTTAATAATTATAGGGACAAAAAGTTTTAAGTTGTACTTAGACAAGTATTGGTAACAGCTGTAAAAATGCTCAAATGAATGAATAATATTGAATTTGAACTCATTAGGTTGTCAAACAACTGCACTATAAAATAAAAAAATAATAATTAAATATTTAAATAAATACAAAAAAAAAAACACGTTTATTTTAATACAGCTAATTAAATTTTCATTCAAAGTTAGAGCACTAAAATAAGTAAAACTAAATAAAGTAAAATTAAAAACTAAAACGTAAAATCTATATAGACATATTTACAAATCTAACAAAAATGGCAATATTCAAAATTCAAAACTAAAACAAATAAAAATAAAAATATAAAAATAAAATCACATTTGAAATATTAACAAGAACTATGATATCAATGATGCTAAAATAACACTGTAACCAACATACAAACCATAATCAATCACAGTCATTTATTAATTTTAGTCATGCTGAACAGTAAAAACACAGAGCTAATGCATCAGATGTAATGCTACAAGCGCAGCTCTCTGAGTTCGTATTGATCCGGGTTTCTCGCTCTGATTTTTCACTGAAATGTACACGTGTCTCTGTTGGCGATGAAACATTTAGTTTGATGATTTTGCAGCGTCGGCACTTCCAGCCGCAGATGTGCTCACATCCGTCCACCCACCGGGCTTCAGTGCGCAGGGAATTCCATTAATTTGACAATAAATCTTGAGGGCGTTTCATTGTGGATGAGAACCTGAATTTCTGAGTGCTGGCTGGACACTTTCTGCTTCTGCCGTCATCAAACTACATCCATCGCCAAATGACTTATGCTGTTCTCACATTCAGTGCTGACCTGAGTCTGTGCATGCCAGACTTGGCTAAGTAATAGATGTTTGCCAGGGATGAACAGCTCATTGAAGCAATATCAACATGCAAACCAGTTGTTGAAAACAATATTAAAGAAAAGTTCATAAAAAAAAAAAAAAATCATGGCTTGAGATAGA
>NW_015552615.1:1002471-1005400 GCF_001515605.1 Sinocyclocheilus anshuiensis | reverse complement strand
ATTATTTTATTTTCATTATGTAAGTTAATTATTAGTTTAATTATATTTAATTTAATTTTGATATAAAAATGAATTTAATTGCATAATTAAAATTACATAAATATAAATTAATAAAAAATAATACATTTACAATTTCTGATTAAACACGTTTTTATAATTTTTTTATACATTTATATATATATATGTAATACTTATTAAATAGTATGTGTAATAAAATGTATTAATACATATAAAAATATTAATCATTAATATGCATATACCTTTTATATATTTTAATATATATAAATTATCATTTTATTTTAATTTCATAGTTTTTTTTTATTTTTTTAAGTAAAACTATATATATATTAATAAATATGAAAACCCACACATATATATTTAATTATTTTTTTATTAATTTATATATTTATAATTTATATTTATTAAACAAATAGTAAATAAGTAATATTAATATGTATTAATAAACATTAAAAATATGATTAATTAATCAAATGTATAATTAATACATACTAATTATTTCAAATTAAAAATGTGACGTTATATCTAAAAGGCTGCTGACATCACTTACCCATCACTAGCGCACCACTAGGTTTTTGGCCAATGGGCGGACGATGCATGATGCTCCCAGCAGGCTTTGCTTGAATTCCCTGCAGCAGTGAGGAAAGCCTTGATGCAAAACAAAGCTGCAGGACTGTCAGTAAACATTTAGAAAGCAGATGAGAGTGAGAGTGGGTCATTGAGGGTAAACTGGCAGAACAACAGGTGTGTGTACACAGCGGCTCATAACAGCTTGTGTGTGTGTGTTACGGGATATTTACATCACAATTAACACCGGAATTCACAGCTGCACGCAACAAAATATATAAATATATACAGAACACATCATTTGGATCTGAATTTGATGCAAATATAAATGCATTTGAGCTTGACTTTTATAAATTATACATAAGCGCACATTTGCAGACGATCTTGAGATGTTTACATTTATGCATACTGTATTTATTTACATACATTTAAACACTTGGGGTCAGTAAGATGTTGTTTTGAAGGAAATTAATATTTTATCATTAAAGGATGCATTAAATTGATCAAAAGTGACGGTAGTTTATACATTTATAATGTTTCAAAAGATTTCGATTTCAAATAAATGCTGTTCTTTTGAACTTTCTATTCATCTGTGAATCCTGAAAAATAAAATCCATCACGGTTTCCACAAAAATATTGGGCAGCGCAACTGTTTTCAACATTGATGATAATCAGAAATGTTTCTTGAGCAGCAAATCAGCATATTAGAATGATTTCTGAAGATCATGTGACACTGAAGACTGGAGTAATGATGCTGAAAATTCAGCTGCGCATCACAGAAATAAATTACATTTTAAAACATATTCAAACAGAAAGCAGTTATTTTAAATTGTAAAAATATTTCACAATTTTACAGTTTTTATTATATTTTTGAGCAAATAAATGCAGCCTTGTAAGCATTCACAAATCCTGAGTCTTTTCAGCGTCTCTCCTCTAATCATGTCACACAGAGACTTGTTTGTCCATCCAATCAATTCCTAATGGATAAAATCAAATCTACATGATTGAAAATCCTCTTTCACCCAGAAATGTGTGACGTTACTGAAGGCAAATGGCTCGGGAACAGACTACTGCTGTGTGTTTTTCTGATGTGACCCATTCACAGTTTTTTATTTTTCTCCAGGAACAGGGAAGCGTGTGCCGCGGCTCTTTTTGTTCTGACTTCATAAAAGCAGCTTCTGATGCTGCGGCAAACATATGCATTTAGATCCACAGTCCCTCATGGTGAACCCCTTCCTCACTGAATTCCAGAAACCAAGCGAATGAAAGTTGGATTTTTATGTCTCTTGCACTGGCAAACACGATGAACTATGAAATAAGCCCAGCATGATGTAAATAACACACTTTACACACACACAGCAGGGATGCAAATATACACCAAATGCATTTCCATTGCAGATTATACTTACAGCAGACTGCTGCACTTCTTCCTCCGTTCCGTTCCAAATCACATCATTATCCCGCCATCTGACAGACTGTCATTCTGACTGAAGGAGTTTGTAACACCTGGAGAAAGACATCCGTTAACATTCCCATTCATCTCAACGGTAGATTCTCCACTGGCACATCAACAACACTAGAAATACAAAATTAAAAATCTTTGTTATTTTAGTGTCATTGTGATACTTTTAAAGTTTGTAAATATTTAGAATTAGATTTGATTAAAGGGGTCATATGATGCTGCTAAAAATAACATTATTTTGTGTGTTTGGTGTAATGAAATGTGTTTATGTGGTTTAAGGTTAAAAAAACACATTATTTTCCACATACTGTACATTATTGTTTCTCCTCTATGCCCCGCCTTTCTGAAACGCGTCGATTTTTACAAAGCTCATCGTTCTGAAAAGCAAGGTGTGCTCTGATTGGCCAGCTATCCAGTGCATTGTGATTGGCCGAATACCTCAAGCATGTGACAGAAATGTTACGTCCCTACCATACTGTGATGCCGTGTCCGGCCGGAGCGACGAGACAAAAACATTAAAACCCATTATAAACGAGGCATTTGTTGCATCCAGTGGGGACATAATTACAGATTATAATGACTTACACTGTCTTTTTACGCGTTGCATCGTGCCGCGTAAACATAAAACGTCTCATAAAATGTCTGCATTTGTGATCGGAGAAATGACAAACAACAAGTGCTACTCTACACTGCTCAAAACTCGTGTTTGAATCATCAGTGGCAAATTCTTTAAATATAAAAAACGTACTTACAGTCTGTGAGTCAGAACTGCCGACATTGTAGTCTACTCTCCCAGAATCAGGAAACAGTCCTCTGTAAAATGCGCTGCACACATCTGAATATTTGGGTTGAACTGTTCTGGAACAGTGTTGTAAATACAAC
>NW_015552615.1:978299-1001642 GCF_001515605.1 Sinocyclocheilus anshuiensis | reverse complement strand
TCAATTTTTTTTTTTTTTTTTTTTTATTTACAGTAGTTTCAATTTTTTTTTTCTTTTTTTTACTAAATTAAAATAAAAATAAAAATTGCCTGGGAAACTATTTGAAATATAAATATAAAAATATATATTTTAAATATATAAATATTTAAATTACATTTCTAGTATATTTTACAATAAAAAAACGATTTAAATGTTTCTACTATGTTCTAAAATGTATATTTAACTTTAGTTCAGTTAGCTTAATATTTTTATTATTATTATTATTTAATGGATTTAACTTAATATATTTATAACTAAAAAAACTATATATATATATATAATTTTTTTTTTTTTTTAGTTATTATTAAACTGTTTGTTTAGTTTTAGATTATTTAGTCATTTTAGTGCTTCAAATTTAAATGAGAAATGTTGTTTATGCTGAAATATGTTTGCTTTTTATATTTTATTTTAGTTCATATTTATTTTCATTGCAAGCAATATTTATTTAGTTAGTTAGTTTTAAGTTTAGTAAACTCTAATAACTCTGCGCAGAACCACTGAACTTTTTGAGCTAATCACCTACACCAAAATCACCGTTTGTGATTTGACTGTAGGCTCTGAACTTACATTGAACCCGAAACGTTCCTGTAACATTCGTCCTGCATTAAAGCCAAACATGAGTCAAAACGCCACAGCATTACTGACAGCCAAACACAGCCCATTAACTGAGGCACACAAACTTATAACAGCTCTGACTCTGTGCCCTTATTAGTGTGCATGATGCCTGCGCTGTGGGTGTAAAGGGTCTAAATTGGCTGCTGTGTGCAAAGTGGATGTCGCCACAGTTAATTAGTGCTGGAAATGTCCAGAGCATTGTCATGACGGTGCGGAGCCATCGCTGAATGCTGACCAACGTTCAGAGCTCGACATGAATAAACTACTTCACCTTTTGAACTGACTAACAGTGTTTTTAGAGTTCCTAAAAGATGACTGGAGAATAATATTAAAACAATAAGTCACTCAAGACTGTGACTTTAGCACAGGTGAAGGGTTTGTTGCTTTCATAAAACAACAACAGCATTATGATAACAGCCAATACTGTTTTTCAGCATTGATAATAATCAGAAATGTTTCTTGAGCAACAAATCAGCATATTAGAATGATTTCTGAAGGATCATGTGACACTGAAGACTGGAGTAATGATGCTGAAAATTCAGCTGCGCATCACAGAATTAAATGACATTTTACAGTATATTCAAACAGAAAACAATTTTTTAAAATTGTAATAATATTTCACAATACTATTGCTTTTATCAATTAAAATGTAGCCTTGGTGAGCAGAAGAGACTTCTTTCAAAAACATTTAAAAAATCCTGTGACACGGGAACTTCAGGGAAGTTTAGAAGGTCTGGAATATAGTATTTTATACCGTTTTTATTCACTATTTACTGTAAAACCACTGCATTTCCTTTGTATGCAAAAACAAAATTGCAAACATGCTTAAAATTTCTCCTTTTGTGTTTAACACTAGACAGAAAGTCATACATGCAGTATTCAGCACAACTTGGGGGCGAGTAAATTAATTGACATTTTGGGCTGAACAAACTATATGAACTATATAACAATCATAATTATCTATTATTCTGCCAAATTCAGCAAAAATGACTGCTGATGATTTATGCAACTATAGAGGTCTGTGTATATCAGTTATTTTAGCACATCTTCAAGCATGGCTCATCCAATCAGATTCTAGACTCGAATCACAAAACCTGTGATGATTGACATGAGTGTGTAAGTCAAGTTGATAATTGTTCGCAAACAAATCCTGATGGAGCAAACAAAGGCTGATCATTTCTCTCATGAAGAATGAACACAGAAGCCTGGTTTCTCCTGCAGATCATGTTGACTTTCTCGATCTGAAACGCAGATAACTGTGTTTGTTCCACAGACAATCATTCTAGCTCTGTTTTCACTGAATGATGTTCTGCTCTGTCGCCACGTCACGTTAATATCAATATTTGTAGACAGATTCGATTTGTGTCTCAATGCACAATCAATTATAGAAATTGTTCTGGTTGATTTTATCATGGGGATCCACACTGTGGGAGTGATGCTAATCATCTCAACTCCTACCTAGTGGATATACATCTCAAATACTTTATAAGTGTTTTGTTATTGTTAACTAAAACTAAAACTAAAACTAAAATAAAAAATATTAAAATGCTTCCAATAATTGAAATGAAGTTTTAATAATATCAAATATAAATATTGTGTTGCAAAACTTTAAAAAAGTTTCTGGAATAAAATATAAATATTACATAAAAAAAGTAAAAACTTAACTTTAGCAACTAACTGAAATAAAATAATTTTAAATATCGAAATGGTCAACACAGAAATAAAACATAGCTAAAAATTGTATTTAATGACCAATTATAATTTAAATGCCAAAAGCACATAACAAAATAACTAAAACAATCCTAAAAGTGAAAGTGAAAACTGAAAACATAAAAATAAAATATTAAACATATTAATAAATACTATAAATACTATAAAATATTAATACAATGCAAATGCAAAACGCTGATATGAAATGCCACCCATAAAATAAAAATGAAAAATGCCCCATTAAATGACAATTTCAGCATCGACAAATTGATATCACTACAAATGATTGCATGACAAAGTTGAAATAAAATAAAATACTAATATTATGTGAACAAACTTAAACTTAAAAAACTAATAAATTGTTTTCATTAATTGAAATAAAGCTCAAATATAAATAAACTTCCAACACTTAAACCTTAGCTGAAATAAACTGAAATAAAATGAGTTAAAAAACTACAATTCATAACAGAATTGCTAAAATGGTCTAAAATGAAAATATTAGTTAATTTAAAACATTAATAAATACTATATATATAATAATAAATAGTAGTATATAATTAATACTAAAATAACACTGATCTAAAAATATCAGCCATAAAATGAAAATGATTATTTAACAGAATTTCAGTATTGACAAATTGATATCACTACAAATGATTGCATCAAATTAACATGAATAATTAGTTAATTCAGAGTATGATGCTTAGAATGTTTTCCAGGGAATGTTGACAGAGGAATGAGTCTGTGCACGAATGAGAGTCCAAACAGCTGATAAAAACATCACAATAATCCACAAGTAATCCACACCACTCCAGTCCGTTAATGTCTTGTGAAGCCAAAAGAAACAAATCCATCATTCAAATGTTTTAACTTTAAAAAAAATAAGAGTCCATAATCCATTATAATGCTTCCTCCAGTGAAAAAGTGCATCTCCTGTCATCTCTCACATCAAAATCCAGCCACATATTTGTTTAGAACTGTTTTGGCTTGTAAACGGTGCTTGATCTGTGCTGATTTCTCTCCTGATTCAGACCAGATGACTTTTTCACTGCATGGAGGACAACAATTTGATGATAAAACGTCTAAATGATGGATTTATTTCTTAGCTTTTGGCTTCACATGGTGCTAACTGATGGACTGGAGTGGTGTGGATTACTTCTGGATTATTGTGATGTTTTTATCGGCTGTTTGGACTCTCATTCTGACGGCACCCATTCACTGCAGAGGATCCATTGGTGAGAAAGTGATGGAATGCTACATTTCTCCAGATCTCATGAAACTCATCTTCACCTTGAATGGCCCAAGGGTATTCTAATTTTTGCATAACGTAAATGAATATTGTCTCCCCAAATTCTCATTATTGTAAAGCAAAAAATAAATATTTAAATTATTTATACATCACAGATATATTTCTTACGTTGCCATTCATTTCTGCATATTTTGAATTAAAGAGTACATTTATTAGGCTATAGTATTTTAAAAAGGTATTACAGTAATGAGAATCACCACTGCGAACAATAAGAATTACAAAATAAACAAACAAACAAATAAATAAATAAAGCTGCTTAACAGAGATGAGAATTTGGAGCCAAAACGTGGCAAAACAACAACAACAACAACAAATGCTGTCTTTTTTTCTTTTCTTTTGATTTTGGGCTAAAATGTGACCTGGATATGTTTCCATGTGATTTATCATCCAGTACGCACTCTTTTGTGTCCCAAAAAGTCACCAAAGAAAATTCTTGAAAAACCGTAAATATTTATTGATGAATTCAATTGTATTTTTAGCCATACATCTGCATTTTGGGTGGACATTTAAGGGTGCTGGTTCAGGGAAAAACACGACCACTGCACCCCTCTCTAGTTCATCATACTCAGCCCAACACAGAATGATCAAAAACCAATCAAATCACTCAAAGGAAAGCAATCTGGAAACATCTCGGCACACGCACAAATCATCAATGAACATGTATATCAGGGATATCTAAAAAAGAATGGATAAAGAACCTGTCAGATGGTCTCGTTTGTTTCTTGCTGTGCATTGTGCCATGTTGTTTTGTCTTTCAAAACTTCCCTTGAAAACCGATTCAATGCCGAACGCAACATCCACAACAAGTGATCTGGATAATTAGTTGAAAAGCAACACAACACACAAAATGTATGACAAGACAAAACCAATGCTCACAAAACCTGTCAAAGAATCACATTTCACTCCAAAACCTAAAGAATAAAACAAATATATTTTGCACAAAGTAAAGGAAGCCTATTGTTACTTTATTTTTATGACAATTAAGCACATTTTCCCCAAACTGTCATTAATGCAATACAAATGACAGTGATTTACCAATATTTAACTATTATATAGTCCAGAGAATCTTATTGGGAATAATGAATACAAAAAGTTGCATTACAGTAACTTTGGGGGAAAAATACTTAATTGTCATAAACACAATTAAAACAGACATAATCTTTTTTTAAGCAAAATGTCATTTCTTATTTTATTCTCTTGATTTGCGGGTGAAGTGTGAGTGACCTAGACAAGTTTTTGTGAGATTCACCTCAACAGCCGTTACTTTTCTCCAGCAGAAACAATTCGTATTTTACAAAAAGAGTTTCTAAAAAATAAATACAAATATGTTCAAGACTGATTTACTGTCACTGATAGTTTGCAAACTCCTCTCAGCAATCCCACCTCAACTCAGTTTTTTTTTTACCCACACGATATTCAGTCCTTGTCTGTCACCCTGACAAATTCTTCAGAAAATTGTCCAATTTTGTATTTCAGTCCACTGCCAGGATTAATAAATAAATAAATAGAAAGCAATAAATACATAAATATTGTTTTACTTTTTTTGTTTGTTCATTTTTTCTTTAAATAAATTCATATAATTTTTTTTTTTTTTTTTTTTTAATGTTGGTACTTAAAAAGTCTTTTCACTGTATCCCTCCGGATCCCACTGAATTTAAGTCATTTATCTCCACAGATGGGCAAAGAAATCACAAAAAAAACAAAGAATGAGTGTTCTTCGTGGTGCATATGGCACAGCCCCGTTCCTCTTGCTCTCACTGACAGGTGAGAAGATGTTGGAGGTTTGCCCAGCACCTGGCCTAGTACTTTTCTCCTTCAATATGTGTCCTGAACTTTTCTACAAGACGAGAAGTCACTTTACAAAGTGTAACGGGTGACATTAAAACTCTCCGGACTGACTGGGATCCACAAAACGTCAATGCGGCACTGCAGGGAGAAAAAAACGACTCTGGGAACGGTATGCTCATCAGAAGATGGTGCTAGGATCCTTCTTCCTCGGGCAGCGCCGGGGCGTAATATCCCGCAAGCTGCCTGAAGCGTGGCCCCCAGTCGCTGAGGTACGAGAAGTCCTGCTCTGAGGTGGTGGACAGCGTACGGATGGAGCTTAGCGAGAGAGCCGGCGAGCTGCTGCCCTCGAAAGCGTAAGTCTGGAACGAGTCGTACGGCGGCACCGATAAGTCTACGTCCGCCTGCTCCACTTTCTTGCGTATGTAGCCTTTGAAAACCGTGAAATCAGCCGGGCCGCCGTCTCCAACCACTCTGTTCTGGATCCACTGTGGGACCGGGCGCAGGTCAGGGCCCGAGTCTGAGTTTTTGACCTCGGGGAAGTCATAGAGGCTGCGCAGGGCGCTCATGTCGTACGCCTGGGTGTCCTGCTCGCCGCCGCCCTCGTCGTTGTATTTAATGACGTTGTCCCGCATGTCCTCCTCATCTTCGGACATGCACTGGCCCTTCCTGTGACGCTTGAGGGTCAGGATCAACAACACCAGGACTAAAGGAACAATGAGAGACAAGCAAGACAGCTTTATTCAACAGGGCTGCGGTTAGAATAGACATCATGTTATGAAGAATCAAATCTTCCTTGATCTTTTGAAAGTTCATCGTACTCTGAAAGTCCAAAAAGAGAATTTATTGCAATTTACCTTCAAAGACATTGTGAACTTTCAGACACAATGAAGTAATGAGGAGAGATTTAGACAGATAGGGCCAGATTTACTAAACAGGGCAAATTAGCGTTCGAGCGCAATTCCATAAAAGCATTGATGGGAGGGGAAAAGTCTGCGTGTGATTTACTGACAATGCGCACATTACCACCGATGCATCCAGATAATTTCCATAATGACCAGCGCAATCTACAAAGAGCAGCGCAAATTAGCGGCTGGTTTAAGACGTGCTTTTTTTGGGTGTTAAATAATGGCGCAAATACCAGTAATTCGACGAATTTGATTGCGTTGCGTGATTCATTTTAATAACCTCCTCCCGTAAATTTTGCATCTGAAAGGGAAACTCCTACAAATGCATATTCAATAAGGTCAGATGCAAAAATAACTGTGTCCACGTCTTTTCAGTGCAAACTCGTCACTGCGCGTCTTTAGTAAATCCTGACATGTAATATTTTAACGCCAAAAGACGGTTTGCAGCGGCGTAAGCTTTTAGTAAATCTGGCCCATAATGTTTTTTTTTTAAACCAGTAAAACAACAAACAACAACAGCAACAATAATAACAATAAATAAACCTTTACCAATGTTATACTGTATGCAGACCTCAAGTAATTAAAAATAAATTAATTTTATTCAGCATGCATGCATGCATTACATTGATCAAAAGCGACAGTAAAGACATTTATAATGTTACAAAAGGTTATATTTCAAATACATTCTGTTCTTTTGAACTTTCTATTCATCAAAGAATCCTGAATAAAATGTATCATGGTTTCCACACAAATATGAAGCAGCACAACTGTTTTCAACATTGCTAATAATCAGACGCTGTGCTCCACTCGTCTGTCACCGCAGTTACCGTCTGCTACATACTAGAACGCCACAGCAACTGAGAATCTCTGACACATTCCACTGCCTTCCTCTCTTTCTCTCTCTCTTTCATGCTCGCTGGTTTTTTATCCTCTCGTTCTTTGTCCCATGACAGCTTTAGATCTGGATGGTAGCCAGCGGGCTATGACATTGTTCTTCTTCCGGTCGCTCACACACACACCCACACACACACTCTCTCTCTCACACACAGAGCGGGATAATACCATACAGTCTATGGATAACACACACACACACACGCATAGAGCGGGATAACACGCAGAGTGTCACACCACGTGAAAGTGAATCCTGAGCGGTGAACTAATTAAATCCTGAGCGGTGATGCAGCCGGAATTTCAGTGCATCTCTAATTATTGGTGAAATGAATTAGAAATGGATATTATATAATAGCTGCTTTTTTGAACATTTTAGCAATTTAAAAATATTAAAAAAGGATTTTTTACACTGCACCCCTGCTCTCGACATACGCGGCACCCCGGTTGGGAAAAGATAAAGGTTCGTTGACGACGATATTTAGTCATAATTTTCGTTGACGAAAGCAACACTACGCATCACAGAAATCAATTACATTTTAACAGATATTCACATACAAAACAGCTATTTTAAATTGTAATAATATTTCTTATTTTTATTGTATTTTTTTCAAATAAATGCAGCCTTGGTGAGCAGAAGAGACTTCTTTCTAAAACACTAAAAAAGAAGGATACATTGTGGAAAACACAGTTTCGTGACTTTAACCTCACAATGCAAATCGAGACCACAGCGGTGAGGAAAGTAAACTAAATTAACCTTTTAATCTTAGGGGAAAATGTTATGTTAAAGGGGAGCTTTGTTAACATATGCCTCACTTTTCATGAGGAATTATGACAAATTAATACAGTTTATTTAAAATATGCAAAGCCTATGAAGGTGTCAAGACATCAGAGTTTCCAAGAAAATTACTTATTAGAAAATGAAATTGTCTCAAATAGGAAAAGGAAAATCCATTAACCTCAAATTGACTCCTCAGTAAACAACTGAGCCGCTTTTTGTACAGCAGCAGTCGACTTTCCTCAGCAGATCACACCACAACACGAGGAGGATATTAACAAACCCAACCTGGCAACGCTATGCAGTGAGGGAACTTATTACAAACCACATCTTAATTTCAATGAGAGACTTGTCCTTTCTGTAGCATTTCAACTACTGCATTATCAGAACAACGCTTGACAAAATAATCTCACTGCAGTTTCTATTAGAATTGACTCTTTGCTAAGCTCCGCCCCTTTTGGTTACTGCTGCTTATGTAAGAATTAACTGAATGATGTCATTTTAATATTCAGTCAATGGTAAAATACACTTACTGCATATTATTCTTTCTGTGAAAATCCATTAGAAAGAGCATAAACTTCTCAGATAATTATACACACAGCAACAGCTGCTAAGCCAGGATTGGTCAGTAGCATTTTAAGGCGGAGTTAAGTGCACTCAAACAATTGCATTATTCATTGGCATCTGAGACCAGTTATTAAGTGATATATCCACCATCCCATTGTCTTCATCCACTAACAATATGTGATTGAGAGGAGAAGTGCAGAAAGGATTACAAATAAATGAGACGTTCACAAAGCATAGCCACGAGGTGCAGCACAGATATGAATGAGGAATTAAACGTGAACTGAAAAGGCAAACAATTGAGATGGATCATTTAATAAATTAATGAGTCGGAAAACAAAAGAAGCATCCCTCTCAATAAATCAACGAACCCTTAATCTCAGCTGAATTATGTTAATTATCTTCTGCGTTTGTGATTGTATAGCGTCTTTCTTGCATTTCATCTGTCAGTGTTGTTTAAATAAACACTGAACCGGTGGCAATATTCACTGCAGCATTTACAGACTCTTTTCGGTCATAAAAAGCCAAGCAATTCCATTCTGGGAAACGTTGATGTATTTAATATGGATATCCAGTTAGAGAAAAAAGGTCTGACCTAATTCCATCCATGCATCTGTTTTAAGTCTCCTAAAACTGGAGACAAAAGCAGCGATATAGGAATGTAGGTTATTGCACTAGAAGGTTTTGAGATTGACTGTTCAAAAGTTAGTTGCATGCACAAACCCAAGACCCAAGGTATTAAACTTCATGCATCCACACCATTTGCACTATGGAAACGATTTATACCTCAAATCATGCTGTTACTCTTCTAAGCGATCGGATTCATGATTTTCTGGCCCAACAGACCAGAATAAAATCTAAAGATTAGAATATCACAGAAAACACTCTTCACATTTTCTTTAAAAATGTAAAAGTGTCATTTTTTTATTTCATTTTGAAAACTGGAATAATTGTTACTCATCAATTTATGTGAATTACTATATGTTTAAGTCGGCTAGCTTGCTGTAGTTTTAATGCAGTGTCATGTTTACAACATTATCGTGTTTTATGATGATGTGGACTGAAGCATGCCGTGTTCAATTCTGTTGTCTGCTTTCTGCTGGACAATACATTGCTGTTTAATTAAATCTGCTGTCATGGTTTGGCTCTCCATCACACAGCTCACAAAATATAAACAGTAAACATGCATATTCATAGCTGAAGTATTAAAGACTGTACTACTTCTACTAATTCTAATACTAACTTCTAATAATGTGTGTAAACAGCAGCTTGAATAGCTTTTAGTTTACATTACAGCTCTGCTGGCAGTGCTGGGTAGTAACTGATTACATCTAATCTGGATTACGTAATCAGATTCCAAAAAACATTTTTTTTTGTAATTAGATTATATTACATTTTAAAATACCTGTAACCAGACTACAGTTACTTTTTTATTGATTACATGATTGCATATTATTCACACAATAGCAATTGATTCTCCCTTATTCTTTTTTCCATCTTTTTACATTTTCCTTTCTAAAATAGACTACATTCAGAATGTTTTCCAGTTTTGTGGACATTAACACAAAGTCCAGTCACAAGTGGTTATAATTACACAGAAAATTGAGAGGACACGTAGCATTTGAGCATATTTAAATCAACGTAATCCAAAAGTACTCAGAATATATTATATAAATACCCTAATCTACCCAGCACTGCCTGTTGGCTACTAAAAGCCACAAACTACAGTTTTGATTTCAACAGCTCTTTAGCTGCAACGATGCAAAAATCACGATGCATAAACTCAATATATAATGTCTGCGGTGAGAAGTTCAAATTCAGTAAGTGATCATCTGAATATTTCATTAAGCATGTTTTCTCTGGAGGCACATGTCTGATCAAAGGCTATCCATTTTACATAATTATTAATGTAATAAGAGTGCCATTGTCTTGGCTGGCGTTCTAATCTTGAGAGGGAAATGTCTGGGGTCAGGCAAGGATTTCTTTCATCTTTCCGTTTGAGGACGAATGACTGGGATGAAAGCTCTCAGACAACCGTTTATGCAATAGTAGAAAATGGCAATGAAGTACCTAAAAGTGCTAAAAAATCCTGCATTTTAAGAAACATTGCCTCAGATATACATGTATTTCAACGCAGACTTTAATTTTTTTAAATGTTCTATTTGAGTTAGAAAAGTTCATGCTCTAATTAATCCAAGCCTTACTTTCCTAAACATATTTTGAAATATGTAAATTTTAGAACTACCCTTTATTAAGATGAAAAGGACCTTCTTTTCTGTTGTATAATGTATAAAAGCTTCAGAATTTGGCAGTAAACATTTTATTTCATATGCTCTATAACTACAACTTGAAACACATCAGCCTGATATACTGTGTCAGTAGCTCAAGTTTGTTTAGTTTATATATCAATGAATATATACTATACACACACACACACACACACACACACACACACACACACACACACACATATATATATATATATTGAATCTAATCAAATTTTTTCTTGTCATGACCTCATGGGGTCCAAATGAGACCACTAGTGAGAATGCAATAAAATATATTAATTACAAATTATATTATCAGAATAACTGTAAAAAAGTTAAAATGAAAATTTGCTCTCATTTGCATACTTCTATTTGTTTAGTTATCTAGAAATACTAGTGCACAATCTAAAATACATTTCACATAATTTTCTTTATTTTTCTGTCTCCAGGCTTAAATATGATTTTGAATCTCAGTTTCAATGTGTTCCCAGACTTTTAAATCCATTGCAGTTGGCCTCAAAGCTAATAGACAAATTGAAGCCACAAAAGTCACATTTTGATATCAAACTTTGTTTAGGGTTTGATCAAATCCCCATCCTTAAGCAAGAGCAATATTAATAGCGATGCCTTCCTTACCAAGCACTGCAGATTCTGAGAAAACCTATCGGATATGCTTGACCTGACACGTGTCAATCTCCATGCGTCTGTCAGATCGCAGCCACATCACGGTCTATTACCTTCCAAAGGTACAGCATACGAGTTACATAAGCAAAAAAAAAAGTGTATTTGAGGACAAAACTATATATTTAGAGCCCAGACTGCACAGGGAAGCTTGTTTTATGGATAGCTTTTGTGGTAGATGGGAACACATAACAGTGTATTAAAGTATGAGAGCGCATATGAAGGCTCTAGCTGTGAAGTTGAAGCTAATTTTGCTCGCCGTGGACCATCCGTCTAACGCCGAGCTTTACGAGCGGCTCCAACCATATGAAAACTGACAAAGCGGCGTACAAACAAGGCAGAAAATGAACAATGCTCTCTGGCCCTTTCCGGAAATGACAAATAAATCAGATACAGCAATTTCCAATTCAGCAGCCGTAGCCCGCACTTGGAGTTTCATAATTTCGCTTTCACAGGATAAACCGGCGAGAAGTATTTATGATCACTTACTACTGTTTATGTCTTTCAGCCAGCACTCGCTGTCAGTGTTTATCTACCCTAAACATGTTGGGAGGAGAAAAGATGGCAGGCATGTTAATCTACGTAACTGACTCGGGATAGGTCGTTTTGCAATTGTTTACTCACCAGCAAATGGCTAAAAACACCCGAGCGAATAATGCCGCAGATAGAAAGACTCCTCAAAGATGCTCTCTGGCTCTTTGATTCAGTATTTTTCCATAAGCCTCGGGGAGATAAGTCTTTGACCACGCTCTCCCTTCATGTTATTCTTCGATTCTGGCATTATCAAGGACTCTAAATGGCTGCGAGCCAGGTAAAGTGAATTGAGTGACACAGATTGCATTTGCAGTGCATGATGCATACTAAATGCGCTAATTCATGTGAAGACGGCATGAGATGCATGCATGCAGACTAGTCTTTAGACACATTAGAGGATTGCATGCATCGATTGCATAGACCGGTTTAAAATGAACAAGAATTGAATCATTAGAAGGGTTTATCACTAGGGTGTGTGATATTGGCATTTTATTGGGACTTTTTTGATAACGATAATTAAACAATATTTTCTTGAGTGTGTTTTTGTGCTGTTACTTTGCCTGGTTTAGGCCTGTCATCATGGATAAATTAAAATAACATTAAAACCGCCAGTAGGTTGCGGCAAGACCGTGTCATAATGATTGATTCATTGAATCATTCATTCAAACGTTTTGTTAAAAACGGCTGATTCAGTTAGAAACAAAGCAAGTGACTGTCATAATAAATGGGTCACCAAATCACTGACTTGTTTAAAATGGGTGATTCATTTAGAAACAAAGCAAGTGACTGTCTTTATGAATGAATCACTGACTCACTGACTCAAATGATTCATTCAAAACGGCTGATTCATTTAGAAACAAAGCAAGTGATTGTCTTGTTATTAATGAATCACTGAATCACTAACTCAAATCATTAGTTTAAAACGGCTGATTTAGAATATTTAGGAAAACAGCACTGTTGGTTGTCTGATATTACTTAACTATATAAATATAAAAACAAAAACCCATACAGGGATATATTTTTTGCTTTCATAATTTGAATTACAGCGACATTCTAACCATATTCTAATAGGCTTCATCACGCAGTGAATGCTTTTGGACTTTCAAGACGTGTTTTTGTTTGTTTTTCGCACGAGTGAGTGTCATATCCATGATGTCAGCTCGCATATCATTAAAACAACAATTACGATAGTATCGCAGACGATAAATATCGACTTCTTTTTCCCAACAACCTACATCTGGACTGAGCTGTGAATCCGGCCTCCGCTGTCAGGGTAGCGCTGAAGGTGTCGTGGGAAGAAGCACATTATGTACCTGCCCTTGTGAAACATGTTGCGACTTCTTGCCGTGCAGATGTTCGGTTAAGCGGACCTGACAAGACGGCTAATTTACCCTTGGGCGGCGGGTGGCCAGGACTCCCATCATGGCAGATGGGCTGTAATTGGGACGGATGTGTGCAGATGCCTTGCTGTGCCCAAATGGATTTATCACGTCACCCTCAGAATGAACTGATGGAGGGGTTGTTTGTTTGAAGCTAATTAGGCAGAAATTTGTTTTCATTCCCTCCTTATCATACTGCAAATTGATCTAATAGGAACGGTGCGGAGTTCGAGGAAGGCAAGGGACACCCGCTTCCTTCCAACGTCATGAGATCTGTCCGATCTGTGCACTCAATGAAGAGGAGACATACTGGTGAAACTTTCCATTACATCAAGACTAGACCACAAGAAGAACGACTAGATTACTAGACTAGATTAGATCCCTAGACAATCCCACTATGAATTGTATCCCTTGGGCGGCGGGTGGCCAGGACTCCCATCATGGCAGATGGGCTGTAATTGGGACGGATGTGTGCAGATGCCTTGCTGTGCCCAAATGGATTTATCACGTCACCCTCAGAATGAACTGATGGAGGGGTTGTTTGTTTGAAGCTAATTAGGCAGAAATTTGTTTTCATTCCCTCCTTATCATACTGCAAATTGATCTAATAGGAACGGTGCGGCGTTCGAGGAAGGCAAGGGACACCCGCTTCCTTCCAACGTCATGAGATCTGTCCGATCTGTGCACTCAATGAAGAGGAGACATACTGGTGAAACTTTCCATTACATCAAGACTAGACCAGAAGAAGAACGACTAGATTACTAGACTAGATTAGATCCCTAGACAATCCCACTATGAATTGTATATTTTTAATTGTATGAATAATATAAAGGAATATGGTACAACAGACTGTTTGAATATTGACCAATCAGAAGCCAGGACGGGAATTAGTATAGAACAGAATAGGAGAGAATAGTGTAGAATGGAACATAGACAACAACAATCCTACTATAAATTATATTTCCAAAAACAGTTTTAATGACATTTAAACAAAAATAGACAAAATTAATTAATTAAATTAAAATCAAATATTAAATACAAAATATGACAAATAAATAAATATTAAATATAACAATAATAACAGGCCATGTTACTTGAATGTCAATCAGAAGCATAGCAAAGAATATAATATTAATTATAATGAATTATTATGTTTTCAAATATAACTTTTGATTCCATTTAGATTAAAATAGAATCAAATAGGCTAAAATAAAACAAAAGACTAAAATGTAAAAAATAAAATAAAAGACTAAAACAAGAAAATAAATAAAATTAAATGAAAAATATGAAATAGACAGATAATAAATAATAAAATATTGGATAAATATTGGACAAAAAATGTTGGATACATATTGGAAAAATAAAAAAGCCCAGCAGCAGGTTATGTTAGATGAATATTGAACAAACATTTAGCACAGAATATAATATTAATTATTATGAATTATGTTTAGTTAAAAAATTTAGTTGTTTAGTTTAAAAGTTTATTTTTTTCATTCCATTTAGATAAAAATAGAATAGAATGAAATAGGTTTAAATTAAATTAAACGAACAAATTATATTATGAAAAAAAAAAAATAAAAAGCTTAAAATGTAGATAAATAAAAATGTAAAAACTTGCTACTGACCAATCAGAAGGACCAGAACTAGCATGGAACCGAACTGAACAGAACAGAACAGAACAGAACATCATAGAATACCATATATACTCTCTAACTAGGCTAGAATATTTGGCTAGAACACAGATGTTCCATAATCGGAGTATGAATTGTATTTGTCCATCTGGGATTTGAAGGTGGCTGCAAATGTTCTCAGCGCTCATCAAAGTCTATTCAGTGCTGCCAAACATTCACACACCAACTGTGCTCTCAAACATCACAGATTTAAAACAACCAGCATTAAACTTTCAGCCGTTTCTGCCTTTCAGCTTCACAGCGCTGCTTCAGTTTTAATTGATGTTCATTTCAGAAGAGGATCAAATCCTCTGGGACAACAATTAAATTGAATTATTAATAAGAGATCAATTTTGAGGTGCTTCGCGCACATATTTGCACGAGTCGCACGACACATTAAAACTAACGACTAAATGATGAGACATGTATGAAAATGTAAGTGGTGTTTGTCCCGGCAAAGTGGTGTGAGTGGATGCCATTGCTATGTGGATGCTAGGTGGTTTTACTGTATTTACAGTATTACATGAAAAGAGCCTCTGTGGTTATGTTTTCATATGATTTCATTTAGATTAAAATAGGCTAAAATAAAATAAAGTGAAATTAAAAATATATACATACATAATGAAAACAAATAAATAAAATAAACATAAAATAAAATTAAAAAAAAAATTAAATAGACACTTAATTAAAAAATAAATAAAAATTAAAAAGCTTAAAACATATAAATAATATATAATAAAAAAAATTTGCATAAAACAATATAAAAGGAGTAAGGTATGGCAATCTATGTTACTTAAATACTGACCAATCAAAAGCCAGAACGGGAAATAGTATAGAACAGAACAGCATAGAATAGAAGATGAAATTATTATGAATGATGTCTCCAAATATAACTTTTGATTGCATTTAGATTAAAATAGACTAAAACAGGCTAAAATAGGTGAAAACAAGCTAAAAATAACAGACTAAAATTCTATTAAAATAGAATAGTAAATAGATACATAATAGAAAAATACTATTTTAAATATAAAAAGCTTAAAACATAAAACAAAATTATTAAATTATGATTATAAAAAAGTGTAAAAGTATAATCTGGTCTCTAGAAAAGGCTTTTTTTTGCTATATTTATCAAATATCTTACGCCTGATCACTTACAAAAGTAACATTTTCTTCACACTTTTCCCCAACAAGCTTTAATACTTCAGGTTAATAGTTTTGAAAACTACGAGCAATAGTGATAGCAATGCTTGACTTAGCAAACACGGCTAATTAAACAGAAATGAGTTGCGATGGATGACCCACACATGACCCATAAATGATTCACCGCAGGAAAGATGAGCAGAAGCAGGGGCGTAGATTACGCGGGGGACGTGTCCCCCCCACTTTATATATATATATATATACACAGTATATATACAGTATATATATTACATTTCTGTCCCCCTCACTTCTGAAATGATGGCTACGCCCCTGAGCAGAAGCGTGCTCAGCTGCCTGAAAACAATTCATGTACCATACTTTCCCGAGAAAGAGAGAGAGAGAGAGAGGGATGGGAAAAGCGCTAAGTGGAGAAGAGAGAAATAAAGACAGATATACTGAGGCCAGGAGAAAGTCATAAAACTTTCAGAGATGACAAGAGAAGCGCAGTCCACCGCTCCAGTACATGGGAACGGGTGGATGTCTGGATAGGCTGCTCTATTTAAAGCTCAGCGCTCCGCCGGGACAGCGGTGCTGATGCTGCTCTTTTTGCGAGCGAGGGCTACATCCGTTTTGAGCATCCCTTAACTCAGCCGTCCTCCGCCAGAGAGGCTGCATGTCATTCGCCCAGCCCTATGTTGTGCGTGTGTTCGCTCTGCGTGAACAAAAGCTTTCGGAGGATGAGCAACTGCAGAGGATGCTGAATGAAATATTGATCAGCTTTTATGTTATTCTAGCTTTGTTTTTCGCCTCCTGCCGCATTTGAACCCAGGTTTTAAAGAATGATGGCGAGCCATTATAAGAGTTACAGCGGTCGTGGAGCTAAACATGCTCAGAGCTGGCTTGGCTCTATATCTGCTGCTCTCCATGCATATAACTGATGAAAGCCTGCTCTGTGAATGCAGATATTAATGCACATTCTCAAGTGGACATACTTGCATCTTCGAGATCTGTCGGTCACCTGTGTTTTGTTAAAGGTGAGATTGTACAGATGAATGACCCTCGCTTTCTTTCACATCACTGACACACAGGCACACATTCCGTGACATACTTACTGTATATGAATGCCGAGGGAATCTTCTGAGTTATTTACCACTTAATATCTACAAAGAGCATACCACAGATAATAAATGTTTGAGTGCGCCTGAATGAATGGGAAACACATTGGAAATCAATGGAAATCTATCAGACGAGAAGTGTGAATAAATGTTTAGAGGCATCTACTCATTCTTTATTGTTACTTTTTTTCCTCCATCGTTTTAGAATAATTTTAGAATTTTAGAATAATAGCTGTAATTAATATTCTTATTACTTTATTTATTAAGACACTGTTATAGTACATATGTTGATATAAAACATTGATATAAGAACATCATTTAAAAAAAATAAAAATAATAACTTTTGGCATCACAAAAATGAATTTTAAAATACATACATTTTTAAATTTGTAAATTAAATTAATTATTATAATATTTAAATAGGGTTGCAAAAAGGTGGAACATTTCCAGTAAATTTTGGAAATATTCCAGAAATTTTGGAAACTTTCCAGGATTTTTTTGGAATATTCCAGGGAGTTTTGGAAAGTTTCTGGAAATTTACCAGAAATGTTCCACCCCTTTGCAACCCTATATTTAAATAATATAAAATAAAATATATTTTTCAAAGAAACTTATACAGTATGGCCTATAACTTTTTTATAACTTTTTTCATCCAAAACATATATAAATGTCATTTTATAATAAAATTTATAAAATTGCTTTACTTATGGATGTACACAAATTGAACTATATGTTAATAATAATGATGTAAAATTAATAAAACTATAATAATTTGTAAAAAAAAAAAAATAATTAATTAAAAAGAGGTTTTTAAGATCTTGAGATAAAATGAGTAAAGTGTGCCCAAACTTTTAGTGACTTGTGGCATGCATTTATTCATGCGGCAGATAATTTTTATCCACAGTGAACACTGAATTCAAGCTATAAATGTCATCAGTTTCTTTGTTCCCTAGAATTCAAACCCATGACCTCGGCGATGTTCAACCAGTCAAGCTACATGATGTTGGTACTCAACACGCTGTCAGATCTGTCACACTGCTTCAAAACTAGAACCGCAGCACAATATTACACGCATACAGCATGAGACCGGTGCATCAACCCCGTCTGTTAAAGTCTTTCATCGCACAACCAGCGGAAAGAGAAAACATGGTTACTTTCGCTTGGCATCCGTGTGAGGATGTGATGTAATGCACTGTTTACATTCAATAAACTCACAGGAATGACACCAATGATGCATAAGCAGAAGTTGATCCACCTAGAAATGCAGTACAAACTCAACTAGACAATCTATGCAACACTGAAATACAAGTTTCTTGCCTGCTTGGCTTCCTAAAGCATGCATTTCACATTTGTTGTTACGAACTGAGGAATGCATTGAATTGAATAACTCATAATGTTCCTATAAGATTATAAGGTTGATAAGTGAAGGCTTTACCGATGAGGATGAGGATGCAGACCAGCAGCGCGATGAGAGCGCCGGGGCTGAGCGCGGCTGACATGACGTAGGCCGTGGCGTTGCAGGACTGAATGGCTCCATCCGTGTCACAGCCGCACACGTGGATGGTGAGGGTCCCCGTGCTGCTGAGGGCCGGAGGGCCGCTGTCCACCAGCAGGATGGGCAGCAGATACACGTTCTGCTCCCGACGGTTGAATCCGGAGCGCTGCGTCCTGATGCCGGCTGTGTTGTCTACAGAGTCAGAGAGACCAAAGGTTTGAGATGCAAACATACGACTCAATATATGTACTCTGTTATTTATATATTCTATTAGAATATGCATTATTTTACTATCACTGAAAATGAAGGAAGTGTGGCAGAGCCTTATCTGTTGTGTGTAACCTTAGTACAAATCTTAGTATAAACATTACATACTATGGTACATTTAAAATTAGCACAGTTTTGCCATCTTACGACAATGGTAGAGCAAAACGTTGAGAACTAAATATTACTTAAAAAAGAAAGAATGAAAATAAAGAGAAACAGTCAAAAGTAAAAAAAAAATAATAATAATATATATATATATTTCTCTCTCTCTCTATATATATATAATAATGACAACAACAACAATCAATTTTAACTGATAATAATACACTTTTTTTTAAATAAATACTTTTATTCAGCAAGAACGCATTCAATTAATCAAAAGTGATAGTAAAAACATTTATAATGTTACAATTCTGTTTCAGATAAATGGACCTTAAAACAAGTATAATTATACAGGAATATAATTAAGACCAATTAGTCAACTAGTCATTCAAACAAGCCACCAACTTAAAAAAAATTACAGTGTAAAAAAAACAAAAAACAAAGTAAAGATAGACGATAAAAATAAATACAAAATATATTGATAATTTATGATAAAATAATAATTAAAAAAGTAAAAACTAAATTAAAGTGACACTATACAAAAGCAATACAATTTGTATTTATTTTATTTAAAATATATTTATAATTTATAATAAAATAATAACTAAAAAAGTAAAAAAGAAAGTAAAGAGACAATAAAAGCAGTATCATTTATATTTAGTATATTAAAATGTTTATAATTTATAATAAAATAACAATTAACCTTAAAATAAAAAAATAACATTTAATAATTAAAATAATAACATTTAATAGACTTTTCATTGTTACAAGAACATTCTATTTCAGATAAATTAACCTAAAACTAGCCTAATTATACAGGATCTTTAACTAAGACCAATTAGTCAACTAGTCATTCAGAAACTCACCTACTTTCAGTTTTGGTAAGAGTAAGAGACTTTTTTCAACAAGATTTTACTGAGTTCAAACTTTTGAATGTAAAATAGCCATACTTATATACACACATATTCACACACACACATACACACACACCCAATCGCTCTCCTAACAGAAGAAACAACCCCAAACTGAACACATTGCAGGCTGTAAGCGAGAAACAATGCAGGTGTGAAGTTCCCAGAACTGAAGCGGCAGATGTATGAATGTGACGAACACCGACAAACAGCAAAACACTATGAAAAACTCCAGCAACAGCTCGACTAATGGACTTGCATACAGGCACAGGAGCCATCCATCATGAAGGACGTACATCACCGTCAGCTCCAGCGCTAGAGCAAGACTCACTGATAAATACAGCTCACGTCTCCACATACGGCACAGAGACCAGGAGTTTCTGCTGAGTAAAAGCAGGATGACACTGTGACTCGACTGGGCCTGTAAATCTTCTCTCCTTCTCATAAATACAGCACACACCATCAACGAAGGCAACAAATCCATTTCTGAAGTCTAAAACATCGGGAACGGAGACATTACCATAACCAAACCACAGCGCAGTCGTTTCCCTGCGATGAGCCCAAGTAAATACTGAGATGTGTTTTCAAATGCGACGCTGACACGGTCATTGATCGGGTCGAGAAACCAATCATTTATTAAAGAGCGCAGAGCCGTGACCTGTCAATATTCATCTAGTTGGGCCGCGTTTTTCTGGCAAACACCTAAATGACAAAAAGAGGACGCAGAAGTAAAGCATTGATTGAGTTCAGCACCTCGAATCAGCGCTCAGATAGCTTCATATTTGATTTAGAGTCATTTAAAGCTGTGAATCAGATTTAGTGCTTACGTTTATTAGGGTTGGATGAATTACTGTGACCTTTCCAGTCGTTAGATAAGGATTCTTAAAAATGATTCAAACGCAGACCAATTCACTAATGAATCATTCAGAACTGACTCAGAATCAACTCACAATGATTCACAAATCGGACATCACTGTGCACAAGAACAATAATTAGCTATGAAATACTGTAGAAAAGAGCATAAAATGTATATTCTCACTATTTAAATTTCATAAAAAAAAGAAAAGAAAAGAAAATAGAAAACACCATTTTAAAATTCACGGATACTTTCCATGAGAGTCAAAACCTTGGTTTAAAGGGTTTTGAAAAACTCTAAAAATGTATATAAGTATAATAAAACAATACATTCAATAACATTTAAATGATATATGAAAATAATTTATTTATAATTTTATTTTAAAATAATATTATTTTAAAAATACATTTTCATATTATACACTCTGAGTTGAGCTGCCAGTACTTTTTCTGCTATTTTAAGGATTTTTTTTTTTACAGTGTATTTGAATAGTCATTAATAATAACATTGTATCAGTTTAATATTACTATTAAATAGTTATTATTAATTATTTATACGTGACATATGTATGCATTTAATACATAATATCATATAATATAATATAATGCATTATATACACATTTCATCAAAATTACAGAAATTCAATGATCAGATCATCCTTTTTAAACAAAACATGACGCACAAAAGGAATTTGTAAAATTTTGAACTACTATAACAATAGATCTTGTGCTGACAGTATTGTTTGTTTGTGGTTAGTGGATGATGTTGATAATTCATGTGACCAGTGTGACCTTCAAAGATCCACTAAAAATCATTAAAACAGCATCTGATTTGAACGCGATGAGAAAGAAAACATCCCGCAGCATTTGAGACTCTTGATCTGCTGAATCACATTTACACATTTAGACGAGTCCAAACACTTGTTTTGGGCATCTGCATTTGCCAGATGGAAACATATTGTAATGTTTCTGTATCACAGCATCGGCTGACTGAGGCCAGAACAGTCAAACTCCTTTGAATACGGAATACGGAAAGAGAACAATTAAATCAAACTAGAACAAAACTCGGCGCCGATGCCAAAAACATCCCAAACTGAGTAACAATGAACAATGCCCTCGGCCTGCGCTATGCGTTCTTCTGCGACTAAAAACCCGCCAGCAGGTGTCCGGGGAGCAAACGGACACGGAAAGTGTTGGAGGAAAGACGAATCAAACACTGGTGTGAGAAAACAGCCTCGTGCGATCGACTGGCTCCAGACGAGCCGTCCAAAACCAACAGCCAAAAGATGTTTTGTTTGGAGTCGTCAATCAAATTCCCAGCTCTCTCTGTCCCTGTCCCTCTCTGGAAGGACTCTGTTCCAAGCACAAAGTAAGAGATGAGTTTAATATTACAGTGAAAGGACAGCTGAATCAATAGCACAGATAGTTAAAAGTCTGACGTCCTCGTGTGTCGGATCACAGCGCTGCGGCGCTCAACTGAGAGAAATTACAGATTCAGGCTGACAGCTTGACAAATGTGTCTGTGAAAACAGAAGTATGGGGGATACGGGACGTGGGAGGACACAAAGTGTGCTCTTTTGAGTGTGCTTGAGAGGGGAATAGCAGGGGAAACCTGCGGAGGCGTCCTTTTAGGAGAGTTTCTGGGTGAATCTCACAACAGCTGTCAAGAACACGTCCAGGTCATGTTTCATCCCAAAATCAAATGAGGAAAATAGGAAATTATATTCAGCAAATAGAAATTCAAGCCTGTTTTGGGATCATCAAAGGTGAAGTGTGTGAGGCTATAGTGGCAAGAAATAGAAGTGCAAAAATGATGAATGTTTCTAGCAATTTTCAAACATTCCCCTCAACTTTCCAGATACTTTTGATGGCATTAGTGGAGCAGAAATGAAACACTTTACCTTGCTTTTTTTTTTTTTTTTGAAAATCAAGCACATTTCCCTCCAGTTTATCATTACTGTAATGGAAATGAATATCATTGTCATATATATATATAATTTATTTTATTTTTATTTCGGTAATTAACTATCTTTGTGATACTATATGAATGTGTTTTTATTTTTATATTTATTTATTTTATATTATATATTTTCAGTTTTAGTTATTTAAGTACACTAAGTTAAACTAAATTAAAATCAGAAATGTTGAGAAATAAGAGAAATAATGCAAAATAAATATTGTATGTTAAATATTGTATGTCAAGTAACAAATGTTTTATGGTTTTAGATTTTATCATTTATATATAATATTTATATTTATAAGGTTATAATTTACATATTATACATTTTGTTTATATATATATATATATATATATTTGGATATTTTTATTAA
>NW_015552615.1:943538-978286 GCF_001515605.1 Sinocyclocheilus anshuiensis | reverse complement strand
AATATTATATTATTTTTCACAAATAACTGTTTGTGCTTGGTCTTCACTTCCATTAATGTATTTAACACATTTTAGCCACTATTACACTTTTTTGTCATTTTTTCTTTTGATATAGCGGTGAAATTTGACCTGTACATTTCTTCATCAGATTCACTCTTTTAATTTACATATAATGACACACTTTTTGTTTGCAAAGTGTTTTAG
The DNA here is from genome assembly GCF_001515605.1 of Sinocyclocheilus anshuiensis. Taxonomy (NCBI): domain Eukaryota; kingdom Metazoa; phylum Chordata; class Actinopteri; order Cypriniformes; family Cyprinidae; genus Sinocyclocheilus; species Sinocyclocheilus anshuiensis. The sequence continues at coordinate 978,082 of NW_015552615.1, read as the reverse complement.
TTATCATTTCTACCAGCTCTAGTTGATCCGGTCTGTGTGTGTGTGTGTGTGTGTGTGTGTGTGTGTCTCTGCTCAAGCATGCATGTATGTGTTTGGGTATGTGTGTGTGTTTGTGTGGCCCTCGTCCTCACGTGCTCAGCTGACATTTGCCTGGCTCTCCACCGCTGACATTTCCTTCCTGTCAGATCAGTCTGGATTTGCCCATGCGTCACATCAACTTACACACATCTCTAAAGAGCCCGGCAATAACACAATCCCGCTCGGCCTGACGGGACACAACAGATATAAGACTGACAAAGCAAAACTGAAATGAAAAACTACACTGAAGGAGAAAACGGCCGATTATTTGCAGATGGATTCACATCAATAATGCCAGCACACTCCCTACCTGGATGGCATTGTAGGGACATTCTGCAAGAATACTGTCTTCTAGTATACCTTATTTATTATACTGTGTCTGAATGCTCAATGCTGAATTGCTACATTATATTTCTCAGCATGAAGTGGTAACACTGTTTTTAAGCTCACATTAATTATTTAAAATAAATTATGTAATATGTAATTATACAATAATAATAATAAATTATGCATACTAATAAATTACGTGAAATAAATGTTAATTGTAATTTAAAATGTTTTTTTTTTTTTAAATAAACTAATAAATAAAATGTATTTAGTATTAGTACAATGAATGAGATTATATATATACAATCATAAAAATTGTGCCTGTGTCCAAATATATATGGACCTAACTGTTTGTGTGTATATATATATATATTATTGATTACTATTACAATTTGTAATTAATCGTGATTAATCAATTTGACAGTCCTAATATGTATATATTCCCTAATCAATATACATAACGTTAATATTTAATTTTAAATCAATTTTAATTTGTCATATTTATTATTTATATGTAAAACCTCATTAGTAAAGCAGTTAAAATGAAAACTCATAGTTAATGTTTTTTTTTATGTCATATGTAATTTTGTAATTTTATGTGTAATGTAATTTGAGTTTTTTAATGTGTTTCTCTGTGAAACGTTTATATACTTTTGATATGGACTAAAAAACACAAAGCTCCAATACTGGGGTTTTAAATAATCATTATAAGACCCAAAATAATCCAAGCAAAAATTGATAAAAGAATTCTCAGTACACAACAGAAAACCCATGCATATGAATTGGACAGAAATATTAAATACCCCTCATTCTCTGTTTCTGAACACAAACACCAGATGCTGCAACAGAAGGTGATGTTATAAAAGTGACAGCGTGGCCTACCTCTCGGGAGCGTTCATGAAAGATTGCATTTGTCAAGTCAGACTTAGACTAAAAAGAGTATTTTCTGCTCATATTGGTCTTTTCGCCAGAGCAGATAAACTTGGCTCGTACTTTTATGACACCTCGTGCGGGTCAGAGACAGCCGAGCGGCCCATCATACACAGAAAGAGCCTGGAGGAACTCTATCCATCTGATTATCCTTAACAGAAGGGAGATAAGGTGTCCGCTTGGCGCTTGGGGAAGTTCACTCAAAGATAGCGTAAGAACGCTTTGTGGAAACTCTCTGGTCGAGGGATTTTTGAAGTTCTTTCTAACCACACACACAGACCTGACGTGTCTATTTGTCCTGAAGATGGATGGACGCTCCAGACGTGTCCCACACCAGAGGATTAAGGGAGAGACTTTTCCTCTCGTATTGATTCTGTCTTTGCAGGAGCCGCAGAGCTGAGCCGTGGTCATCATGACACACGAGTCAAAGGTGAAATGTGTTCGCAAAAACCAACAGGGACCAGAGTACAAATGCCGCTTTAATACTCCGAGTCAAACAACAGCATTTTTTCCTGATTTTACCTTTAAAAGTGACTGGACAGCCATTCCCTGCTACAGTATGTGGCACCTGTTTTGCCCAAATGCAATTGATACCACTGGCCAAAAGTAAGGATTTTTTTATTTATTTTTTTTTTATTAAAGAAGTCTCTTCTGCTCACCAAGGCTGCGCTTATTTGATCAAAAGTACATCAAAAATTGTGATATATTATTTTTATATAAAATAAGTGTTTTCGATGTGAATATATTGTAGAATATCATTTATTCCAGTGATCCGCAGCTGAATTTTCAGCATCACTACTCCAGTCTTCAGTGTCACATGATCCTTCAGGAAGCTGATTTGCTGCTCAAGAAACATTTCTGATTATTTTCAGTGGTGAAAACAGTCGTAATGAGATTATATATATACAATCATAAAAATTGTGCCTGTGTCCAAATATATATGGACCTAACTGTTTGTGTGTATATATATATATATTATTGATTACTATTACAATTAATATGATTACAATTTTATAATTCATTAAAAATTTAATATTTATTTAATGTAATATTATTTATTTATTCGTTATATATTTGCTTTTGTTAATTGCATTGATTACTATTATGTAATATATTATTATATATTACGCTTTGTGGAAACTCTCTGGTCGAGGGATTTTTGAAGTTCTTTCTAACCACACACACAGACCTGACGCGTCTATTTGTCCTGAAGATGGATGGACGCTCCAGACGTGTCCCACACCAGAGGATTAAGGGAGAGACTTTTCCTCTCGTATTGATTCTGTCTTTGCAGGAGCCGCAGAGCTGAGCCGTGGTCATCATGACACACGAGTCAAAGGTGAAATGTGTTCGCAAAAACCAACAGGGACCAGAGTACAAATGCCGCTTTAATACTCCGAGTCAAACAACAGCATTTTTTCCTGATTTTACCTTTAAAAGTGACTGGACAGCCATTCCCTGCTACAGTATGTGGCACCTGTTTTGCCCAAATGCAATTGATACCACTGGCCAAAAGTAAGGATTTTTTTATTTATTTATTTTTTATTAAAGAAGTCTCTTCTGCTCACCAAGGCTGCGCTTATTTGATCAAAAGTACATCAAAAATTGTGATATATTATTTTAATATAAAATAAGTGTTTTCGATGTGAATATATTGTAGAATATCATTTATTCCAGTGATCCGCAGCTGAATTTTCAGCATCACTACTCCAGTCTTCAGTGTCACATGATCCTTCAGGAAGCTGATTTGCTGCTCAAGAAACATTTCTGATTATTTTCAGTGGTGAAAACAGTCGTCATATTTTTATGCAAATAAGAAATTAATACTTTTATTCAGCAAGGATGCATTAAATTGACCAAAAGTGACAATAAAGACATTTATAATGTTACAAAAAAAATTTATATTTTAAATAAATGCTGTTGTTTTGAACTTTTCTAGAATCCTGAATAAACAATGTCCAAGAAATATTAAGCAGCAAAAACTGTTCAACATTGAAAATAATAAAAACCATTAATAATAACTGAGCACCTATGATAATTGATAATAATTGGGCAGCAGATCAGCATATTAGAACGATTTCCGAAGATCATGTGACACTGAAGACTGGAGGAATGATGCTGAAAATTCAGCTGCGCATCACAGGAATAAATTACAATTTACAATATATTTAAAAAACAATTATTTAAAATTGCATTATTTCACAATATTCCAAAACGAGATATAGATAGACATATGCCAAAACTTATGATAAATGCAATATTCATGCATGTAAAAGAAAACTTTCCAGTGCATCCAAAATGTATAATAAAAAGATCAAATATCCAGTCTCTCACCCTTGATGTCCCATAGTGTAAAATGACGGTTGTTGGAGGCCTCGGGTGCCAGTGTGAAATAGAATCGATGTCCAGACTGCGGTTCGTCTCTGTCCACCACACTGATGGTGTGAATGAGCTGGAGAGGAGACAGAAAGACAGAAAGAGGTTAAACCTCAGTGTCTCCACCGTCCTAATCAGAGAACGTGCTACTACCTTCAACCAGAAAACAGCTGAAAAAAATGTCACACTGAAGGAACTTCTGCCAGACTGCATGACTATTCATATTTACTAGTCGACTATTCAGCCAGAAAAGTAGCCGACAAGTCAATATTTACCTTATGTAAATGACTCACTTCTGGCAAGTCAAACAGTGTGCGAGTCTAGAGAAGGTCCACTGCTGAGATGGTGAGGCTGACAAACCAAAGCGCGCATATCTGCATTTCCAGGTTCATGCAGCTGCTGTTGTCACAGCGGTGCAAACACAAGTCATGTTGCCCTCGCAAGAGTTCATGTCAGCCTCTGGCCAACATCTGATAAGCTTAACAGCACTTTGCAGTAATTCTGGCTTGTATGTGACTCTCTAAATGCACTCAGATCCTCTCAGATATCTTTAGCTCCAGTACGGTTAATTTTTGAATGTGCTTCATGAATGCAAAACACTCGGAGTTCACAGGACTTTCACTTTTAGGTAATTCAGAAGGTTTCAAATATTGGGCATTACAGGTTACTGTACAAAGTTGCTGTCAAAATGTTACATAGATGCATTAAAAACCAGACTAATCGCATAACTAAACTACTAGTCAACCTGCTGCATAACATTTTGCACAACGGTTAAATATATCTCTAGAATAATATAAATTAATTAATTAATAAATTTCCTTGACGGACAAATGAAGAGTTCTATATTCTATATATTCAACAGTTGTATATGTATATACATATAAATATTTTCAAAATATATGTGTGTATTTATATGTACATAATAAATAAACACAGCACGCATACATATATTATGTAAACAAAAACGTTTATTTTGGATGTGATTAATCACGATTAATCGTTTGACAGCCCTAATATATATGGGTAATTTTAATTAAAACTAAAACATTTTCATTACTTGAATTAAAATAAGCATTTACTGAAAAATAAAATAAAATAAAATACAACTTTAGTCGCGCAGGCATAATTTCTCATTCTCATTTGTGTACATACACAAAAATAAATAAATAATAAAAACTAAAACTAAAATTAAACCACCTAAAATGAAAAAGAAAACAAAAAATATTCAAAACAAATATTATAAAACTACACACACACCAACCGTTTTTTTTTTGTTTTATACAGTGCTTTCATTTATTTTCCTTTATTAATAATCTTGATTAATATTCACTTCTATGCATATAAATCCTTTTTAACAGTACATTTATATTTTGACATTAGCTGGTGCATGAACTAACAATGCATATTTGTAAATTATAATCAAGAATCATTTTTAAATGCTCAATATTACTGTTGTACCATTACATTTAACGGATTCACATGCAGCACATCATTTTGCACTGCTTTGTACAGGTTAAATATTACAACTTATGCAAAAAGCGAATATACTGCACTGTGAAGCCAGAGCACTTTGCATTCAGAAAGCACACTATAAATGACCGCTGTGGACCTCCTTTCTTCCAAAAAAACTGTATTTTTTGTCATATTATGCTAAAACTACACGGAGCTCTCTCGGAATTACAGTCTCTGTGATAAATCAGAAGCGCGAGGCGGAGAAGTTGTTGTGGCAGTGAGAGTGGGTGTACTTGTGAGCGGCATCGGGCCCAGTCACTACATTAGCCGGATTGTGAGACAACAGATGGAAGTGTTTAGGAGGGTGGGAGGAACAGAGGAGCGGTGGAGAGGGAGTGGGCGGCTCTTCAGACAATCCCGCCAAAATTCCCATGTTCTCTCATTGCTCATTTCTCATTACACGCTCATCAAAAGCCTCGCACGGCGTTTATGTCAATTTTTAGGGAGGTGATAAAAAATCCAAGTGTAATTAGAGGAGAGAGGGGAAAAAACCTAAATTAAAATTCTTTCTGCAAAGTCTTTCCTGTGCCCTAAAGTCAGCGAGGAACACTTGCGCTTGCTCGGATTGGAAAATGAAAAGGAAAGACGCGCACACACCGGGAAAGTGAAAGCAAGGACAAATGCTTGTAAGGCACAGCTGTATACTCAAAGGAGACCCCACACTAACACTGATGTTTCCCCTTCAAAATGATTAAAGCTGGAGTTTCCAGGAGAGGCAAAGTGCTTGTGTTTAAGCCTCAGTCCTCCAGGACGCGCTCGTTTGACGGGCTCCGCTTTGACTCCACCGCGCCGCTCCCGCGAGGAGAAACCCAACATTCACCGCCGCAGCCTTTCAAGAAATAGTTCGCACAGAAATGAGCATTCTGTTCACATCGTGTCAGTTCAAACCTGTACACTTTTTCGTTTTAAAAGAAGTCCATATGACTCATGCACTATATTCCAAGTCTTCTGAAGTGCAACGATAGATCGACAGCAGTCAAATTTCACAGAAATGTTGTTTTTTGACATTACCAAGCCTAGAGAGATATTTTTAAACAATGACAACAAAATTCTATTCTATTCTATTCTATTCTATTGCAGCATGGAAACCATGAAATTTGGCATCAATATATTACATTTACATTTATGCATTTGGCAAACGATTTTATCAAGTGATGTGCATTGCTTTTAATAAATAAATCAATAAACATGCACATAAATTAATATGTATATTATTGATTTTCTTTGAAAATGCTGGAATGAAGTTATTTTCATGATGGTTGGATCTGTTAAGACATCTTGATCCATATTCCTTAATTGATTCACCACAAATGACTCTTTTGAACTGGTTCTATTGCAGCATGGAAACCATGAAATTTGGCATCAATATATTACATTTACATTTATGCATTTGGCAAACGATTTTATCAAGTGATGTGCATTGCTTTTAATAAATAAATCAATAAACATGCACATAAATTAATATGTATATTATTGATTTTCTTTGAAAATGCTGGAATGAAGTTATTTTCATGATGTTTGGATCTGTTAAGACATCTTGATCCATATTCCTTCATTGATTCACCACAAATGACTCTTTTGAACTGGTTCTTTTGTAAGAATCAGACCAAAAAGGGGATATTTATAATTAAGTCTTTTTTTTTTGTTTAACAGATAGATTATCTTATCATGATCAAATCCAGTTTAAATGCCTTCCAAGATGCATTAAAAAAAAAAATCTAAGCCAAAAAAACCTATAAATAAATATGCATGCAAATAAATACATCACACAAATAAATAAAGACAAAGACATAAATACATAAATACATATAAATGCAAATAAATAAATAAATACCATTTAAGTGACACTTCCAAATGTAATTTTAAAAATGTGAACGTTCCTTTTGACAAAAAAGGGAGATTATAAGTAATAACTTCAGCTTAAATTTCAGTCTGTTTTACAAAGCTATTGTATGACTTTACTTTTAAAGAACTGTACTTTTATGGTTATTTTGAAAGCCATAAACACCATAAACTCTCTTTGTATGTCAGAGTCTCTTTTATGATCCTGCAAACAACAGCAGACATGAGGGTAAGTAAATGATGACGGAATCTAAATTTGTGGGGTGAACTATTCCTAAACTAAAGCGACATATCTGTTTAATGACACAAGGAAACTATCATCTTTGAGTACTAATGTTTGCTACTACCGAATACTATTTAAGTATACTGTGCACAGCATGTTTGTGCCCTGAGGTGCTGATGTAAGAGTCTCATGTGAGAGCTGGACTGCATATCTACTCAGATTCTGGTTTAAAGCCCACAGACTGTCAGTCACGCTCATATGGAAACACATTCTGGCACAGAAAGAGAGTGCGGTGTTAAGATTCATTCATGGCTGTGTGCACAGTATTGTTACTGCAGTCTGTGAGCAGCAGGCAGGCTAGCCAATATTTACCAGGGTGAGTTAAGGTAAATGTAGGGTAATGCAATCATGCATGCAATCTTCTGCTGTATTTTTAATCTTAAAAAAATTATTTTCTGTAAAAGCTGTGCAGGAGTCCAACCTGGATCATGTCTAGATGACATTCCCTGTCTCAACTTTCCAATCCAATCCCAACCTGTCCAACCAAACAAACAAACAAACAAACAAACACTTGTTTTCTTTTACTATGATAAAAAACGTTGTGCTAAAACTCATCTCTTTAAAATAACATTAATGACAATTTATAATACATTTCTGTTAACATTAGTTAACAAAATAATTAAGATACAATAATAATTGAAAACATTTTACAGCACTCTTCAACCATACTTCCACATAAAAAAAATGTATTTTTTTAACAGTAAATGTTATTAAACATTTCTTATTAAACAGTAAACATCTAAAAATAAATAAATAAATAAATAAATATATATATATATATGCATTAATAATAATCCATCCATAAAAATAGGGCATATTTATTTTATTTTTTTATTTTAGTTTAGTTTAGTTTAGTTTTGCACTTCATTGCATTGTGTTTTAGGGTGATAATAATGTCCTGGCAAAAAAATTACCAGTATATTTTCCATTTTTTCCCCTTTCACATTAACACAGTACTTTGGGCCCGTATTTTTACAGACTTTTCTTAGAATGTAAATTAGCACTGACCGGCATAGACATCTACGCAAACTTAATTTAGTCTTTTCTAAATGGTTAACCAGCTACAGAATGAGACAGAACTCCAGAAAATACAAATGTTGTTGACGCTGGAGTAAAACTGCAGGTGTTGAATCCCCAAAACATATTTCTCATAAGTCGAGCAGTACTTGCAGCTGATAATGCTTCTGCTTGATTACATCCACAGCAGCATTAAACTAAACACTAACCTGTGCTTCCCATCGGCCTCATTATTCGCAGAGCTCCACTTCTGTCTGCGGCTGATAATGTGACGCCAGACTCATTTAAGAGCCTTTAATCAACACACACAAACTCCTGTGACTTTCTTCACATTGTCTGGGGGCCAGAAAAACAGCGTTACACAACACGAGATCTCCAGCCGCATGACAGAGGACGGGGGTAACGGGACACATGTTATATTTTGAAGATGTTTGTTTATTGGTCTCTTCTCAGACTGAAAGGGAAGTTTTGTGGGACTCCTGCTGAGCGCCTGCTTTCAAACGTCCTTCATCACAGCATCGCTTTAGTGCTCGCCGATGAAATTCTGCTCACTACTGTGGAAAGTTGGGATTTGGGAAACGGTACTTATTGATTTTCTTTAAAAATGCTGGAATGAAGTTATTTTCATGATGTTTGGATCTGTTAAGCTTTCTTGAACCATATTCCTTTATTGATTCACCACTCCTGAACAAATAACTCTTATCATGTTGTTGTTTTTTCTATGAATCAGTTAAAAAGGGGGTATTTAGTCAATTCATGCATTTTTAACTAATTGTCTAGATATCTGATCATGAAAATATCCAGTTTAAACATCTTTCAAGATGCATTCAAGAAAAAAAAAATCCGATAACTTTTTGCTTTTGTATGCCAAACTTGTAATATCTAGCAATATCTCTTATATAAGAAGATCAGATTTCTATCCATTTATATTTAGCATTGTTGTTGTTGTTGAAGTTAAGTAAAACAAAGCTAAAAAAAAAAGTCAAATATTACGTTTAAATATTAACATAGCTAAAACTAAAACTGAAATAAAAATAAATTAAAGGTAAATAGAGCCATAGAAAATAATAAAAAATGACAAAAGCGCATAATATAAAAGTAAAGTAAAAATTACAATTACAATATAAAATAAAAGCTAATTAAAAATATTAGGAAATACTATAATACTTACGTTAAACTAAAACTACTTCAAATATTTTTTGTTAATTTAAATAAAGCTAAAATAAAATATAAATATCGCACACACAAATTAACAAAACAAACCTAGAAACTAATTGGTAAATAATTGCTATTAAATAAGTTTAAGTTGAAGTACTAAAATGACTAAAACTGAAAGAAAATAAAATTAAAGCTAAAATGAGCTATTAAAAATAAATAAATAAAACATAAAAATGTCAAAAAATAAAAGCTAATTCAAAATATTAATACTACAATAGTTTTCAAATAATACTACAATAATACTGTTTATATGACCACATTTATGACCAAATGGAACATGCATGATCTGACCGATCAAACTGCATAAAGTGATTTACAAATGGGTTTCATACTGTTATGAATGAATGTAATGATTTACTCACTGATTCGGTCTCCCTTCATCATAATTTCAAAAAGAACCATTATGATTCGAAAACATAGGACAGAACTCTTTACGACAAAGTAAATGCAAGTAAATTCAAGGCAGAGACATTTTACATACATGTTGATGAAAGATAAAAAACAAGCATGCACTGATGAATCAGAAACATGCATTAAGATATTAAACAAGGTCAATTCTTCATGTTGACTTTAAGCAACCAGAGCTGTTAATTGGAACGATTCTCATCCTTCCTATTTTGTGACCCTCATTTGTTTAATGAGCTGTTGTTTGGATGGTAAAAAGAAAAAAAAAGAATGAAGTAAACAAGGGTAAATGAGAACACAAACTATATTAAAAAAAAAAAAAATGAACACTGTTTTCTTAACAAATGTTAATTGTGATGCCAAAGATAGAAACAACAAAAGGTCATCTGATATTTCCCATTTCGAAGGGCAAAACTAATGCCTGAGGGGTGAAGGATTGGGATGGAAAAACGCTGAGAGAAACAGGGACTTCTGAGAAAGAAAGACTGAGAAAAATAATGTGGAGGAGAGAGAGATTGTGAGAGGGAAGCAGTGTGTGGGAGTTTATTGAGTGGCAAACACAGCTCCCTCAAGCAAAATCATCTAATTAAATTTCCATCCAACAGCCCCCTCATGACCCTTTAAGCTGCGCGAGGCTCGGAAAGTGAGAAGCCAAGAGTCTCCCAAAAGTCTCGCACATTCTCCAGAGTCTTCCAGGACCAAAGGTCCTCTCTGAAAGTCTTCCTCTGGCTCACAGAGGAGGAGGAGGAGGAGGATGCTGACCTCTGAGACGGATCGAGAAGTTCAAGGAAAAAGAGTTTTCATTCTATGAGTTGGCATTGGAGTGATGAGGAGAGGAACTGACTGTAATTAGTTAGCGAAGGCGATAATTAATCTGGGCATTGAAAACCTGGAAATATCCGGGTGATTTTCAGACAGGAAAAGTCAAAGAAATTAATAAAATATTCAACAACTGATGAACAATTACATCGTAAATAAAGAACTCTAGTTATGCTCAGATTTAAAATATTGAATTGGCTAGGAATTGCTCTTTGCGACTGCAATCACCGTAAAATAATTAAATCACAGATGATTGCATGGAAAACCACTGATCAAAAAATGGGACCTTGTTAAACACGCTCCCATTTCTTTTTATCAAGTACTGTTGGCAAATCTGATTAATTTTAGTTCAATTTCAATAATAAAAAAAATTGATTTGAGTTACTGTACAGAAATCTTAGTGCCGCTTAAAAACAAAATGAAGTAATCAATTATTATCAGTCTTTTTATAATGCATTTAAATAGCTGTATGCCTATAAAATCCTATAAAATAAAAGTTTTACAATTATTTATTCTGCATAAAATATATACATATATAAAAAAAAAACTGAATCCCTATATAAACCTCCCAGAGCCAACTGAAAAAAAGAAAGAAGAAATTATAAATTATATTATAAATGTAGTAATTAACAAATGTATTTTTAAAGTGCAATAAAATAGCTATGCAATATAAATTCAATAAAGTTTGCATTGAAAGTAATTTTATTTTATTGTTACATTAAACTATATTTTTAAACGAATTAAACGGACAATTATAAATATTCAGTGGCAGTCCATTTGAGGAGGCAAGAGAGGACAAGGCGACGAGCTGAGAAAAAGTAGCTCAACTAAAGATTTACTGCCATTCTATATAGTTTACTTACTGAAAGGCAAACCTCAGATGTACTGTATGTAACAATTTAAAATATGTATTTTTTTCTTCCACTTTAAGCACTACATGAATGCCAGAACAGGCTCACTGAATGACCAATCAGAACGGATATTCAAATGACACAGCACCATTAACTACCATCCAAATGCAGCCAAAAAATCAAAGGGAGAATAAATGTAATTTCCCTCCTACCACATAAATGACCCTCATTATCAAGGTGACCTTTCAATTACTCCTCAATTCACAATTTACATCAGCCTCCTCTGAAAATGCCCTCATGGAGCACCACTGCAAATGTAGCTATGTGTTTGTCAATTTAAAACATGATTGATTTATATTTTTACTTCCAAATAATACCTTAAAAAATTGATTCCTAAAACTCCCAGTTCACAGCTTCGGTCGAGCCTAAACTTTCAGCAACATAATTCCTGCTATTTTCCACAGAAGTAATGAAATATAAAATCATATGCGCTTTGAATGAAATGAGGGAGGGTAAATTTTCAGTTTTGGCTGAAATAACCCATCTGTAGGAGTGAATTCAACACAGGTGTCACCATGCGATTGGGAGCCAATCCATCTCCACGGCCGTCTGAGCGTGCATGCGTGCGCATGGGAGCGAGAGTGTACTTTTCAAACATTAGTCACGTAGCCGGGACTGTCCCACGGGAGGACCAGACCCGTGATCTGTCACGGAGAGCCACTCGGTGCGTTTGATGTCCTGTGTGGAGCTGACAGGCCTCTCGTCCCCGGGCCGGTCTTAGTATTTGCCTTTCCACCCGGCCTTTCCCTGCACACGCAACTCTATATGATATCTGTCTCTCCTCATCCCATCAGCCCAAATACCACAGGGTTACGTGCTCATACCGCTTCACATGGCAATCTGAACAAGGGTCAGGCGTGTAGATAATCAACGAGATCATGAAGGGGACGCGCCGTGAATCTGGAAGGATAAACTTGAAATGTATCTTCGTACATTTGCATCTTTTTAAAAGCCCACTAAGGTAATTGTGGGAAGATGCATCACTTTTCTTACTATGGTACTGAATAATTATCAAATGAATGCACTGTGGTATTTATATTTACAATAGCAAGTACCATGTCTTTAAAAAAAAAAAACATGGTACTATCATCGCATTTTGGAAAGTATCATGGTATTCTTGGAAAATAGTTTTTAAATGGTACTTCCAAGTAAACCATGATAAAACACGGCAGGACCATGGTACCATTTTTAAGTCATGGGAAATATTTCAAATACCATTTACAGAAAAAGTACCATAGTGCTACCATATTTTGGGGATATTTACAAATGGTACATGTCCCAAAAACATGGTAGTACCATGGTATAATTTGTAACTGAAGAGAAAGTGTTCAAAACAAGACCTTACCGAAAATAATTTACCATTATTTTACCATAGTTTGGGGTACTTAAAACAAAACAAGGTACAACCATGGTACTGTACATGTTCTAAGAAACATGGTAATACCATGGTGCTATTTGCAAGTGAAGAGAAATAGTTCAAATAGCATTTACAGGATAAAGTACCATCATTTTACCATATTTCGGGGTACTTCCAAGAAAACCATTGTAGTACCACAGTAAGTGTTCTAAAACATGGTAATAGCATGGTATTATTCGTAAGTGAAGAGAAATGGTTCAAAACAAGAACTATCAGAAACAAGTACCATCATTTTACCATATTTTGGGGTACTTCCAAGAAAACCATGGTAATTACCATGGTAAATGATCTAAAAAAAATAAGGTAATACCATGGTACTATTTTTAAGGGAAGATAAATAGTTCAAACCGCACTTACCAAAAAAGTACCATAGCGTTACCATATTTTGGGGGTACTTCAACGAAAACCACGGTAGTACTATGGTACGTCTCCAAAAAGTACCATGCAATTATTTGTAAGTGAAGAGAAAGTTCAAAACAAGAACTTACAGAAAAAAGCACTACCATTATTTACCCTATTTTGTGTAAGAAAACTATGGTAGTATCATGGTAAGTTCCTAAAACATGGTAATAGCATGGTACTACTTGTAAGTGAAGAGAAATAGTTCCAAAACAGCCCTTACAGAAAAAAAGCACCATAGTGTTACCATATTTCCGGGGTTCTTTTTACATGATGTCATGGTAATACTATGGTATTTTAGATATAGCACAATAGTAATATGCATTTTTGGACAATAATTATATATGACAATATTAATGTGTGTGGGTTTTTTTTTTGCGCTAGCTTCTTTTTCCCACTATAAAATCAAAAGCGCGTCCTGTGGATCCCGCGGCCAGCAGATCTACCTGACACTTAAATCCGCATGAGCTCATAAACGCTTTCTCCTTCCATGTCTAACATCGGTGTCACAGCGCTGGAAGGGGAGTCGCGCCCCCTGAGCCAAAGCTGCTTATGAGCTATCGGCTAAGTCCTTTTTCATGTCTCTAGCCCTCTTTCTCTCCCTCCGTCTGATTTATTCACCTTTTACACACAAACAAATACGCTGTGTTGTCATCCTTCAAATGGGATCAAACTCCATGCATTTAGCGGCTTAAGCTAATCTGATTTCACTGTTGTTCTATCAGAAACGCAAGCGGTGACGCTAGCGAGCGCTGGAGCAGAGAAAGGCGACGCTAGCATGGCACACGAACAAAGCTTGATAATTGGGCTAGCAGTAGAGTGCAACGTCATGAGAAATGTGAAAGCAAGCAAGTTTTTGAATCACACAACAGGCCACATGAAGAGAATATCATCCGGTTTGCAAAAAATACAAACACTTTCTTGGGGGGCAATTTTATGACTAATTTATATAGGTAATTTTCGAGCAACACTGACTCAACCGGCCTGTTGAAAGCAAAAAATGGCTATCATGATTTATTCAAGATTTATTCAAAATGCAACTTATGTAAAGAACATAAACAGGTTCCCTCTCGTGCAACCAAAAAGGACCGTCTCACCCGATGCAGTGTTTATGTGGAGGCCAAGCTTTGTGCATCTCCTACAAAGCGCCAATCTTAGGTGCGAGATAAACGAGTGTAATTGCGTGTTCCTCCACAGGCCTAATTTCCAGCCCAATCACCAGAGTGATTAATCACAGAGCCAGAGCGTGCATAAAGTTTTAACACACAAACCGCAGCGTCTCCTGGCCTCCGCGGGCGTCTCTTGCTCACCTAAGCCAATTTAGTCGACACAACGCAATGGGGGACCCTGGGGAGGCAGACTACAAATCACGTAAACATGCTACAGGTTATCGTAAAGCTATTACATCGCTGAAGCTGCAGCATGGGGCTTCCAAAGAGTCCTGCGTTTAATGAGAGAAATTTATTACGATAAGCCGTCACCGGATTGCACTTTACCTCTGTATTTGGGGGACCGAGACGCTTGCGATTTTTCACCTTAAATGTGCTTCACAGCGGGTATCATGGCCCTTTGGTCTGAAACGGTCCTGCTGGAAGATGAAACGTCTTCTGAGCTCCTATGGACTCAAACGGCATCTTTTTCAGCATATACTGGTATTGTGTTGAGCTCGGTCTTTGTTCTGTCCAGTGAGTTGGACAGATGAAAAGCGGCTACACAGCGTGACGCTACATCACAGGATGCATGGTGATTGTTAAGGTGTGAACGCCACCCATATCGCTTTGAGTTTCCACTAAAAAACCTCTCTGGCTCTGGCTCATCTAACAAGAAAAAACATGCTCTTTTGTGTCTCCCTTCTTTCAAGTAGACTTTTACTTTATTCTGCTTGGTAACCCTTAAAAAGTCACTGCTGGTGACTCTGTGGCTTCTCACACAAGTTTCCTTTTAGTTCTAGTGCTTTCCAAGAACATTTTTGAGTATTTCAGTTTGCATATAAGGTCAACATGAAATTTGAAATCAACCAGCTTTTCTTTCTTAAAAAAAAAGAAAAGAAAAACTATACATATAGAACTGTGGCAACATCTTCAAGATGCTTCAAGAAACCTACCTGCAAAGCTACAGTACTGTTAAAAGTTGTAGGCACTTGTGTAAAAATGCTGTAAAATGAGGATGCTGTCAAAAATAATGTCATAGGTTCTCTTTATCAATTAACTTCTATTAACTAAATGAAATCAACATTTGGTGTGAGCATCCTTTGCGTTTAAAGCAGCTTTTGCCCTCGGTGCACTTGTGCATAGTTTTTCAGGGAGCTTTGTTTCTTGAAGCATCTTGGAGACGTTGCCACAGTTCTTCTGGATTGAGTCTGTCTCAGTTTGTTCTGTTTCTTCATGTTACTCCAGACAGACTGACGATGATCAGATCAGATCAGATCTCTGTGTGGAGCACTGGCTGTTGTCACACAAATATCTCACTGGATTATTACAATTAATGGCAAAATTAATGTTTGGAAATGCAAACTGATATTTCCTACTGACACACTCCAGCAAAAGATAGAAATAACTGACTTAAAACCATTTTTAGCTGGTGAAATACATATATACACACACACATACAATACAATATAAAATAAATGGTTTTAAAAAGATTACAAATTTCTTTTTTTTTAGGTATGATATGACATCCTTAAACACTTAAGGCACTGTGTAGTTTTACCTGCACATCTTTGAAAGGGTCTTTAATCTTAATTTTCACAGCTGTCATTCATATTCACATGGTTAAATTATTCTTTATCTCTGGGGTTTTATCCAGAAAAAGACTGGTAGTTAATTTAATGATTCACAGGTGACTTTAATTATTCACAATTATGTAATTACTAGAACAACTATTTTTCACCTGTGCATCACATTTACTGTATGCTTATATGCAGCATAATTTCATTGCTTAAGATTTGTTTCTAACATAAAACGTAACTGAAACAATTAAAATTGAGTTTCAATGCTTAAACCAATGACAGAGAATAAAATATAAAATGGTACTTAAAAAAATCAGCAAAAAAGAAAAACCTAACAGGACACACAAAATATATATTTTTAGTCTTTCAAACTGAACTTGGTTATTTAATGGTTAAATAACTTACAAAAGAAAGCAACATTCATGCTTTTATTTTTCCAAGGATGAAAACGGAAGATGACAAAAGCCATTCTTACACACAGCCAAAAATGTAGTACAAAGGTTACTAGTTCTGTACAACAAAAAAATCTCTGAGCATCCTTAATCCAGCAATAACAGTCCTCATTCAGTGCCTCTATTGTGGAGCGAAGCCCTCGAGAAGAAGAGCGCAAAGACACACAGAAAAGAGGAGTGCACACAATTTTCCATGACATCTCCAAAAAGCAAGAAAACCTTTTGTTGTTCTTTATGTTTCACGGCCGCTCTAAAAGAGGCAGGAAAATGTTCGGCGGATCAACAAATAAACACAGCTTTGAGGAAATAAACTTAAAAACTAATTCTAATAATTCCAGTCAGAGAGAGAAGAATTGGGGTAATAAAGCACATCATTGTCATGAAAACAATGTCATTACTTCAAAAAATAAATAAAAAATCATGTTCTTTGAGCAAAATATATTTTGTCATTTAATTTTTCTAATTTCAAACAAATATAGCTCTTTAAGCCCCATTTCCCCTTTAATTAATTTACATGTTTACATTGTTCTCTATAATCGTAATCATGCATATATGTCAATTACCTCACACCGTGACTACCGCCATTGAAAAGCACATGCTAATGGTTGCATCTCATCATATCTTGAATAAAAAGACATGGCACAGTCAAATGAAGTACTGTACCTGCTCAATGTCAAGTGTCTGGATTAGCAGAAATTATTCTACATGCTACATGCAATTTGTTTACATGGAACAGCATTCTATAGATTTTCATGGTCAATGGCAGTATGAAGTGAAAAACCTACTTGATCCTTTCTTCAGATGAATGTTTAGTGTACTGTACTTCATAAAAGCCAGTGTAGCTCTATTTCAAAACCTTTCAAACTTTCTCAAAGTAGTCTCAAAAACACCTAATGCCCTAGAAATGGATGATACCTTTTAGCTTTCAGTAAGACCATGTAATTCATTCAAAATCAATTGATTTTTAATTTCATTTATTTTAGTATATGTTAATATTTGTTAACATTCAAAATCAACAAGATGTTAATAAATAACATGAAATCATTAATTATTATTATTATTATTATTGTTGTTGATTTTTACATTACCAAATATGGTCAAAATTGCATATTATATATTAACATTTGTTAACATTTAAAATCAACAAGTGAATCAATACAAAATATTGAATAATAATAATAATAATTATTATTATTATTATTATTATTACCAAATATTGTCTGTCTATCTATTTTTTTTATTTTACCAACTATCATCAACATTTTTGTATTATACATATTTACATTTGTTAACATTTAAAATCAACAAAATCTATAAGTTAAATTAAATGTTAATTATGAATAATATATAACATTTGCTAACATTTAAAATAAACAAGAAGTTCATAAATATAAAATAAATCTAATTAAATGTAATAAATATAATTAAATAAAAAAAATATAAAAAAGCTGAAATGTTGATTATAAATAATATTTATTTATCCATTCCGATTCGTTTGGCGGAAGAAGACAAGATGGCGCCGATGTGTGAGGCTCGCCATCGGTCTGGGTTGTTATGTGTTTGTGTTTGTATGCTGTTATGTTGGCTAACTTTTTTAACTCAACAAGTGGCTTCACTCTTGAGTTACGATCGGTATCAGCTATTACTCATCAAATCAACTGTGGATGAGGCGCTAGCAATTGACTACATGGGCTCAAGTCACTGTCCCCCTCCTGTGTTGGCTAATGTTCTCGACCATCTGTGGCGTTCACCATACGATGCTCCACGCAAAAAACGCTGCCGGAAAAGAGGATGCCGTGGCGGTATCATTGTTAAATCTAGAACGCTTCTAGCAATAAACCTGAGGTCCGTGCGTCAAATTGTTACGCTATGCCAGGCCGCTTCCCGGTGTGGTTTAGAGGGATCGGGTGGATGGATCCAACCGATCTTTTCTGAAGCGGTACGAAGGATCATTCCACCACGTTGTCGGGGGAGAGGCGTGGATCATACGAATCATACGAACCTCCGCTATTTGCACCGTGAGCAGCCTCGTATCAAGGAAGTAACAGCAATTCAACTTGCGCAGATAAACGCCCGTTCGCTAGTAAACAAAACTTCCATCCTGAATGACTTTATTACGACGAATAAACTGGATTTCCTCTTCATATCAGAAACCTGGCTTAAGGTAGGAGATTGTTCGCCGATGGGGGGGGGGGGGGGATTAATGACTATACATCAAAAAAAATATTCACTGTCAGATACTTCAGCTATTCCAAATAAGAGGTACAAACCCAGTGACGGTCCCATAGGAAAGAAAAATCAAAAGTGAGATCTCTTTAACACCTCAAATATTTATCCTAGACAGAAATGAGGTTACAACACTGGATACCAGCTCATGTAATAATCAATTCCAGAAGATGCAGTGCAGCTGATAGAAGCAGAAGCTCCTGCTTTAATAGACAGAGACTCCCCAAAGGAAAGAAATTATCAAAAGTGAGATCTCTTTAACATCTCAAATGTTTCTCCTAGACAGAAATGAGGTTACTTTAAGATCGAATGGAGATTTTTGCTTGAGTCACCTGCTTCTCAAACTTGTCTCCTGAGACAAAAACTCTAACACTCTCACAATGCTCTCCTTTAAAGTTTTAGAAGAGATCTCAACAACATCATCTCCTCAAAAGTTTAGATTGGAGAGCCCAAGAACATCACACACTTTTTTTTTCTTTAGATTTTTCTCTTTAGCTAAATAATCTGGGGGTCTCATATTTGTCTCCTGTAATGCTTTAGAAGAGATCTCAACAACTTTACAAAGTGTGCATCAAGTCAAGTACTTGAAAAGCACTAAATAAAGGGGGGGAAATCATAAATTCAAAGTTAAAGGTTTTATTGAGAGAGGAATTATGAAGAAATAAGGATAATGTTACTTTTTATGGGACAATGTTTATGTACTAGGCACATCATTTGTTGTTGGAAATAGTAATGTAGCGGATGCCTTAATCAAAACTGATTTACAGAAAATGTAACCCTGGAGTTTTCTTTGCTGAAAGGCACATAAATGGCTTATGACTCGATCTTGATTATTAAAGGGGTCATACATGATGTTGGTGTAATGAAGTGATCTTCTTTATGCACCAAGAGCTTGTAACACTCCAAAGAGAAAGGAAAAATTGAAATCGCATCATATGACCCCTTAATTGACTAATTTGATTATTAATACATATTATGAAGAAATGTTTGAGCTCATATTGAGGCATTTGACTTGGTGCACACTTTGTAAAGTTATTGAGATCACTTCTGAAATTTAGAGAAGACAAATGTGAGAGCTCTCTTAGTGTAGGAGAAATGTCTGAGCACAGTGTGTGATGTTGTTGAGATCTCTTCTAAAGCTTTAAAAGAGACAACTGTGAGTGATCCAGTGTCTTTAGCTAAGGAGAAAAATCTGAGCATAGTGTGTGATGTTGTTGAGATCTCTTCTAAAGCTTTAAAGAGATCTTTTTTAAATCTTTAAAAGAGACAAATGTGAGAGATCCAGTGTCTGTAGCTAAAGATAAATATCTGAGAACAGTGTGTAAAGTTGTTAAGATCTCTTTTAAAGCTTTAAAGAAGACCATTGTGAGAGTGTTAAGAGTTTTTGTCTCAGGAGACAAGTTTGAGAACCAGGAGACTCAAGCAAAAGTTTCCATTCACGGTAACCTCATTTCTGTCTAGGAGAAATATTTAAAATGGTAAAGATCTCTTTTTTATTTTATTTTTCTTCCCTCTGGTTAGCTTCAATGTCGTTTATCTATACCATTTCAATCAAAGACAATACACGCATTGTCATATTTGAAGTTGCTTTATGTAGATAGTGTTTCATTGCACAGTGATATTACATACATGCAAAAATAGGCTGTGCAAGACAACATTTTAATACTAAGCAAAGCAACAAAAAAAAAAAACACTGGTACACTACTGTTACATTTGTTAAAAAAAAAGGTATTGCTCTTATACTAAACATCTTGCACTTGTAAGTCCTTTCTAGTGTGTTTGGAAAATGTGGTGTATATACAATGCTGGACATTGAAGATAAATTTAAACATTTAAACTAGTAACCCTTGATATTCTGAAATGTTTAATGCTATTTAAACTACTATTTAAATTATATTAATAAATAACTATTTAAATGACAGTTTTAGTATTTACAATATTAGTAAAAGTTTAACGTTTCTCCTAAAATAAAACTGAAGACATCTTATGACAAAGCTGATATCTCAATGAGACATATAAGAGAATCACCCTTTAGTATCCTGAGCGTAGAGTAAGCTTTGTTAGAGTCATAGCCTTGTGGGCAGCACATCAACGTGAAGCAGAACTGCACCGCAGACAACATAGGTTCAAATCCCAGCTAAAGGTACTTTCCTGCTCCTGTTCAGTTCTCACCTGTCCAATTGTTTCCTGTCTCTACTCCTACTGTCGTGACCATTAGAGGTGAAAAACCCCATTGCAATAAAAAAGCATCAGCAACCTCTGAGCAGTAAAACATTTTTATAATGGAGTCTTGCAAGAGATTACAGCAAGAAAATAAAGAGATCTCCCATGTTTCGCACACGTTTCTGTCCCATTGGCATTTTGGATTCCTTTCTTTCAGAACTTTCTCATGTCTCAGTTGTGTCTGCTTTAATTTCTCCTAAGGAATTTTAGGAGAAACATCTGAGACACTATTGATACTAAAATGAGAAATACATGAGAATCACAACTAAGTCTCCTGAAGTTAGAAAGAGAAACCACTGATCAATAAAATATTCCTATAATGGAGTCTTGATAGAGATTGCAGCAAGACAATAAAGAGATAATCTTAATGTTTCTTCCACCACATTCTCTGTTTTGAAATTTTTTTCTCAAATATTTATCATGTCTCATTTGTGTCTACTTCTATTTCTCCTAAGGAATTTTAGAGGAAACATCTGAAATGCTGTTGATACTAAAATGAGAGATATATGAGAATCTCATCCAAGTCTCCTGAGCTTAAGAAAAGCAACCACTGAGCAATACATTTTTCCTATGGGGTTGGCTTAGTCTATCGGCCACCGAAACCATTTTTTGAGCGAAATGTCGACAAAGTATGATCGCTTTTTGCTCTTGGGTGATTTTAATGTGCATATTTGCTGTGGTAAGGACACACTTGCATGTGATTTCGTAAATCTGATTAAATCTTTCGACCGGGTGCAATGGGTAAATAGCCCTACTCACAATCAAGGCCATATGTTAGACCTGGTTCTAACCCATAATTTGCAAATCGAAGATGTAAAGGTTTGTGGGTCAAATTTTTCTGATCATATGCCTATCACATTTAATACTTCTACTACCATTCAACCTGTATTTTTAGAAGACTCCTTGGGTTGGTTAAAGTGATTACATGCTACTTCAAATGCTGAGTTTACTGCACTATTCAAAACCAAGTGCAATCTCTTAAGGCTGGAATCTTCTCTGCCGCTTTTAGGTGCTGATGAACACTGGTCTCTGTTAAATTCAACATGTGTCGATATTATGGAATGTATTGCTCTGCTAAGACCTAGAAAACATAATTCCAAAATTAATCCCTGATTAAATGAATTGACTCGCTCCCTCAGAAGACAATGTAGGCAGGCAGAGAGAAGATGGAAAAAGAGCAAGCTCCAAGTTCACTATGAATCCTTCAGAGATTCGTTATTCAAGTTTCAGAAAGCTGCAAGTGATGCAAAAAAACACTTATTTCTTTAAATGCAAACTCTACAGTAGAAAAGTTTCAATCTGGGATTAAGGCAGCCCATAGCACAGAGTCGGCACAGCTGAAAGTGTTAAAGGATATTTTTCTCACTCTAGATAAAGGAGATGCTGTGATTTTAGTGCTGCTGGATCTCAGCGCAGCATTTGACATGATTGACCATAATATCCTTATCTCTAGTCTGGAACACAGAGTAGGTTTAAAAGACACGGTCTTGAAACGGTTTAAATCCTTTGTCAGTGATAGATATTTTTCAGTCAATTATGGAAATTCGACTTCTACCAAAAAATGCCTTTTGTGGGGTGTGCCACAAGGGTCTATTTTATCTCCCACTCTTTTTTCTTTGTATTTGCTCCCGCTGGGTAGCATTTTTAGAAAGCATGGAGTATCATTCCATTGTTTCGCCGATGACACTCAACTGTATTTACCACTAAGACAACCCAACAACATCTTTGGATTCTCTTTTAGCTTGCCTAAACGATGTTAAAAACTGGATGGCGAAATTTTTTTTAATGTTAAACGATGACAAAACAGAGGTCATTTTATTTTGCTAGTCTAATGACTCTGCCAAGGTCCTTTTAGATTCGAGCAGGTTGGCACGGTACTGTAAAACGTCGGTACGAAATTTAGGTTTCATAATCAATGATAAATTAAATTAATTAATCAATTCGGTGGTGTGGGCCTGCTTTTATAATCTGTGTCTTTTAGCAAAAACTAAACCTTTCTTATCAAATGTAGACCTTGAAAGAGTCATTCATACTTTTCTTTTATCACGTCTTGATTTTTGTAAACCTTTATATGGTGGCATCTCCGCCGCATCTCTGGCACGCCTGCAATCTGTGCAAATCTGTGTGAAATCTGAGTCCATTACTCCAGTTTTAGCTAATTTGCGGTGGCTCCCCGTTCATTTTAGAATCAAATATAAGATTTTAATGTTTGTATATAAAGCTTTAAATAATAAGGCCCGTACCTTACTAATCTGTTGATCCCTTATAATCCCCTTAGAGCACTGCTGTCAGAAAACCAAAACCTACTTACAATTCCAAGGACAAACCGCCTTTCAAAAGGTGATCGTGCTTTTGCAGTTTTGGGACAGAGATTATGCAATAGGTTGCCTTTATCTATTAGATCTGCTACGTCCTTATCAGTATTCAGGAACCTGCTGAAAGCTCACTTAGTTCTGGCAGCCTACAACAGCCAAACTTGTATGGGGTAAATGTGGTGTCTATGATGTTTGATTTGTTAATATGTGTATCTTTTATTATTGTCTGTTTGCTGCTTTTGTACTGATACTATGTAAAGCACTTGGGTCCAACCTCGGTTGCTTTTAGTAGTGCTATATAAATAAACAAACCAAACCAAACCATCTATACATTTATTTTATTTTATTTTATTTTTCCAAATATTGGCAAGCTTTTTTGTGTGCCGGGCCAGTTCACTAGGTTTGGAGCAGAGCTTGTGATTTTTATCCCCTCAAAAATGCACTTTTTGTGCATAGACCACAGAAGACCGTTGGTCAGGTGGGTCTGAAACAGCATGAAGGTAAATAAAAGATGAAAGGAGTCTCATTTTTGGGCTGAACATGTATTCTTACATTCCACGAGTAAACACATGCGAAGATCTGCAACAAGTCGCTACAAAAGCGCTGCAGGTGAGTTTGCTTCACCGCTGCCGTTTTTTCCGCGACTAGAGTTTATAAATTGCCTTTGGGACGAAATGTCAGACGGATCATTCTTTCCAATTGAAAAAGGTCCAAAGCAGGAGCAAAGCAATAATGAAACTATTCTGACAAAAACAGGAAAGCGATTGGCTCGGTCCTAAATCTGACACACACTGATTGTTCTGCCGGACTCCAGCGCTTCGGTCCGGGTTCGGAGGTCATGCGAGGTCACGGCGCTGTATCTCTCAGACCGGTCGCTTTTTAGGACGAGGCCAAACGGGAAGGAGAGACTGGTGAGTTGAGCCAAACTACATTAGCCCAGCGGGATCAGATGAGATATTGAGCTTGGGAAAAACAAATCTTGTTAGGCGTTGTAAACTGCCGTCAAAGCGAATCAGGGAGGCCATGCTGAGTGCGGCAGTCCCACAATGCAATTAGAATCTGACCACTTCATCACGCCGCACACCTGATGTTCCCGCGATATATATATTGATAGATATTAGCAGCGAGCGCAGCTGTCTGAGAGGAGCCGGCTGATGTCAGATCACGTACGCTTTTCACGGAAATGACAACGTTTTCCTCGCAGGTCCGTATCGCGGCTGACAGCTTTATCAACACGACCAAGTCAGTGTCTCCTGACCGCAGATATCCTATCAAATCGGCAGTAGTGATGATTTGTGTGCGGAACAACGGATCTGCTTTCAGACGCAGATGCGATCGTATCGAGGCATGTCTGGTGAGCATGAGTCCTGATTAGTTTGATGTGAGTTCTCAGGCTTTATCTCACCTGGCCAGGTTTGGCGTCCTCGCAGATCGAAGCCTCGTAAGGAGTGGCGAGTTCGGGAGGGTTGTCGTTCACGTCCAGGATGCGGATGCTCACCGCCGTCTGAGACGCCATGGACTGGTTATCTGAGGAGAGGCAGATACAGCCATCATTAGTGCCATCACAACTGGATTAGCAACTATTAGCAGAACTAAATGTTCGTAAAAGTCAAAATATCACATTAGTTTGTGTGAGTCGACTGGAGTGACGCGAGCACGGGTTCAGTTTCTAGGAAACAAACGCTTACAGTCTGAATTCACTACACCGTAAATAACTTCAGATTAAAAGCATCTGACAAATGCATAAACTTACTGTAATTACACTCATTATAAAACACTGAAAACAATACTAGATTTTATATGATAATACTACAGGAAGAAAAAAAATAAATAAATAAAAACATTGAAAAATGCTATTGCTAACAAGTGGTGTGTCTTGTCAAAATTAAAAGAAAGAATAGAGAAGTTATTTTTTATAATGATACTATTATACATGATATAGAAAACAACAACAACAACAAAATAAACACAGTGAAAAACAAATGTTCCTAACAAGTTTGTGTAGTTTAACAAACTTCATAAATATACTACATATTATCTAATGTAGGAAGAAAAACAAACAAGCAAAATAAATAAATAAGCACTGAAAAAATCATATTTGTAACACGTTTCTTTGTCTTGTTTTATAATTATGCTATAATTATAATCTAATGCAGGGAAAAACAAATAGACAAAATAAACACAAACAAACAAGATAGATAGATAGATAGATAGAACAACAACAGATAGATAGATAGATAGAGATATAAAATAAACTTTCAACTTAAAAATTATTCATAACTTACACAGTTTTTTTCTTTCAGTAAATATATCAAAATATCTATTAAAACAAGAAACATTAAAGAACACCATTCTTAACGAAGACAAACAAGAATATACACAGAAAAATGTACATACATTTTTGAACTTTTGAACGTTTGGAACTTACATAATGACATAAAAACAGAAAAATGGATTCAATATTGGGCTGCAATATCATTTTGATCATGGCCTTATTAAGCTTCAATAACATGGAAATATTATTGGAAAATGTGTACATAATTAGTTCCATTTAAGTTCATATAAGTAAAATTATCTAGTAATTAAAAAAACTCTCATGTTGGAGGCGACTGATCCCGAGCTCATTTCTGTGCTTCATTATTTCATTAGAAATGTTTTAATTTTCATAAGAGATGCTTCTCAGCACCACAGCAGGCCACCGAGTGGGCCACCATTTTAATTGTAATGAGACATAATTATCCTTTCCTAATTAACACAGTGTTGCTGTTATGCTTGTGTTTATTTACGGGGATGTACAGTAGTCCACGCATGTTATGTGATGTAGCATATTTAAATTAGCGCTGCCTAATTTAAATATGCCGTTTCATTGTCTTGTTTGACTATACATTATAAAACACAAACATATCTGTAAACCGAATACAGTTTTGGAAAACCAGATTCATCCCAAAATCAAAAGAAAGAAAGAGAATTTATTCTATAAATACAATATCATATATAATATCGAACGTAGAAAAAAACAAAACATATGAATAACAATTAAATACAAAATAAAGTAAAATAAAATACTTAAATTACAAAGTATTCATTGTGGCATTATTTACTGCTGTGTTGGAAAAAACAACAACAATTAAAAATCAAGTATGTTTAAGCGGAAACTAAACTCATAATACATTTTGAATAGAGAAAATTTTAAAAAGACAACCAAACAAAACAAATATTGCAAAGTATTAATCATGGCAGTGTTTATATATTGCCTGATATTGTTCTGATTTAATAATAATAAAAAAATAAAAAAAATTAAAATAAGTATTTTAAAACAAATCCTGGTCTTAAAAGCTGAAATTGAATGCTAAATGAATTTTGAAAGGATAAAAGCTATATCATATTAAAAATCTGAGATTAATTGCTGAAAAATCATTTAAATGGCAAAGTATTCATCATGGTGTTATTTATTATATTGCCTGATACTGTGCTGATTTAAAAAAAAAAAAAGTGTCACTTTATTGTAAAAGTCCACGCATGTTATGTGATGTAGCATATTTAAATTAGCGCTGCCTAATTTAAATATGCCGTTTCATTGTCTTGTTTGACTATACATTATAAAACACAAACATATCTGTAAACCGAATACAGTTTTGGAAAACCAGATTCATCCCAAAATCAAAAGAAAGAAAGAGAATTTATTCTATAAATACAATATCATATATAATATCGAACGTAGAAAAAAACAAAACATATGAATAACAATTAAATACAAAATAAAGTAAAATAAAATACTTAAATTACAAAGTATTCATTGTGGCATTATTTACTGCTGTGTTGGAAAAAACAACAACAATTAAAAATCAAGTATGTTTAAGCGGAAACTAAACTCATAATACATTTTGAATAGAGAAAATTTTAAAAAGACAACCAAACAAAACAAATATTGCAAAGTATTAATCATGGCAGTGTTTATATATTGCCTGATATTGTTCTGATTTAATAATAATAAAAAAATAAAAAAAATTAAAATAAGTATTTTAAAACAAATCCTGGTCTTAAAAGCTGAAATTGAATGCTAAATGAATTTTGAAAGGATAAAAGCTATATCATATTAAAAATCTGAGATTAATTGCTGAAAAATCATTTAAATGGCAAAGTATTCATCATGGTGTTATTTATTATATTGCCGATACGTTGCTTATTTAAAAAAAAAAAAAAGTGTCACTTTATTGTAAACATTTTTGCTTTTGGGGTATATTGCACAAGTTTTCACGAGATTCACCCAAATAAACCAAGAGCAGAATAAGAACACAAAGCTCTGATCAAGTGCAACAATGCATAAGGAACAGATTTCAAGTGTATTATTCCTCTAAAGCCAGCAATACTTTCTCTGTGCTTATATAGAGCAGACATCAGAGCTATATTTAACTAGCGATGTGCGCCTGCGATATGAAGAGAAGGGATTTGAGCAGATTACAGGATGCAGGGCTTCTGTTAGCGGCACAGCAGATGTTGGACGGCCACATATCTTCATGACATATTACCAGTCAGGCACTATATTACAAAATCTGCTCCTCAATCCTGTTTGAAAGCATGTCGCAGAGCACGGCACGCGACTTACACAGAAATCAAGTCTCATGGGGTTTGGCAGTACGCTAAATCCAAAAGGACAGGAGGGTGATTATGAACTGCTATCTCAACGATCGTTGTCTCAAACATGTGGATAACACGGCAATAAACACTTATTGTTAGTAACGGCAAATTACAAATGACAACACAATAATAGATTCTTTATATCAGATGAAGATGCGCAATATGACAACATTTTTTTTTTTTGCTAATTTAGCTAATTGCTGTGTCAATGCACCACTGTGTTAATTAACTTGGAGGTCACAGCATATATGTCTAAATATAATATATAAAATATTACGCTGAATGAAAACTTTGCATCAAAAATTTTAATAAAATAATGAAATAAAATAAAATAAAATAACAAAATATTTATTGTGATATATCAAGGTATATTGCCTGATTTAAATGAAAATAAATAAATAAATAAATAAAAATAAAAAATAAATACATAAATACAATATTTATTGTGGTAATATTTACTATTTTGTGCCGATTTAAATACAAATTTAAATTACAAATAAAATACATTATTTTACTTTTTATTCATTTATTTTGTAAGTAAAAATATAATGAAATACTGGCCAGTAAAATTTCTTTATGTCCTTACAAGTCGCTGGCATTTGACATTTATTTTGGTAATGTGGAGTTCACTGCATATACTGTATGTCTAAAATATAAAATATGAAACTGAATGCACCCTCTTAGTCTTTCATAATAGCTAGTTTAATATAATATTTTGAAATTACAGAGCTGGCACTTTGTAAACCAGTTTCTCTACACATTGTGAGAAAACATATTTAAAGAAGGTTTAAACGATCTTGCATGATTCATATCCAGTCAAATGTTTGTCTCATAAAAACAGAAGAAAATAAAGAAAAGAACGTTCAGATTGCCTTTGGTGCATTTCTGACTCATAAGAGCTCCAGCGGGAGTTACGTGCAGCAGACGAACCCTTCCCTGCGTGATGCTTGGCACTGAATTAGTAGAACTGACAGAGACTGCAGACCTATGGCCTAAATATTAAATTAAACTCGTCTTGTTTTATCAGCTCTCCCGGTTGCACTAACCGTGCCTAATGAGCTTCAAATGTTGTGCAAATTGACAAAACAATATCTCTGTCCTCAACCCACGCCTGAAGACATAAGAGACGTCCAAGAGCAACAATTTGGCATGGAAGCAATAAGTGAATTTCTAGTCTGGATGAGCTTGACTCATTTAAAATAGTGTATAAAGGGCTAAATTGAACTTTGATAGTAAAAGCACTGCTGCTTTATTTTCACTGCGTCACGGCCTCTCGGACAGACCATGTCAGATGCAATAAACGTCTGTGAACTCGGGTCATCGCTGCAGATGAAATGTGTGAATCATGTTGCTGAACTTCATCTGTCTCCTCGAGAATAAAACAACCCTGGCCAGTACAGTCTCTTTCTCTCCTTCTAAGAACTGTATGCATTAAAACTGAATGCACTGTATTTGGAAAATGGAACAGCAACATGTCATTATTGAAAAAATCTAATCAAATTACAATAAATGCATAAATGAATGAATGCATTAATGAATGAATGAATAAATAAATAAATTAATTAATTTGTTATTAGTAATATAATTACAAGATAGATCATATCTGATGAACTTCAATAATTCTAAAAACACAAACATTTTCTTAAAATTTCCATTAAAAAGATTCATAAAAAAGTCATGCTTAATAAAAATCAATTATTTGAGAAGCAAACTTGCAGAGGATGTTAAGACGTGTTTTTGGAAAACATATCTTGAATTAAGATCATTTTTCTCTCTAATATTATAAAGTTGGAAAACAGTATAATAATTCTAATGGTATTATTATTACTATAAATAAACAGTTGATTCAACAAATTTGTTTTTAGTAATATATTTGCAGTTAAAAAGATAAAACACAGACTGATGAACTACCATAATAATAATAATAATAATAATAATAAAAAAAAAACATTTTCTTAATTAATTTATCCATTAAAAAGATACATCTTTAAAATTAAAATCTATTTAGAGAAGCAAAATTGCATGAGATATTAAGACGTGTTTTCAGAGAATATATCTTTAATTAATTAGGAATTAATTAAATTCCTTCTTCTAACCGTAATATCATGAAGTTAGAGAGTATTAACAGTAACAGTATTAGCAGTATTAATAATTAGAGTTATTAAAGCAAAATTGCATGAGATGTGTGTGTTTTCAGACAATATATCTTGAATTAAGTTAATGTTAACAGTTAAGTGAATTAAATTATTAAAAGTTATGATTAAAAATGTTTCCTTGCTGGATTTTTTTCTTCTTTTTTTTTTTTTAAATCATACATCACTAAATTTATATTTATGATTAAAGCTTCATGCTTAATTCAATTCACCAATATGATGAGAAAATACATTTAATTTTGTCCTTGATGTCAAAGACTGCCCATCAAATCAAACTTTCTGGTATTTTAGAGGTCAATTACTGCACGAACGCATTCAAATCAAGAAAAATAAATCGAAATGCTGCTATTTGACGTCCAATGCAAAAGCCACTTGAGAAGCTGAACTCGACCAGCGCTGAAATCCACTGGAGCTCCTCCGGTCGTGCTCGCTGTGCTTTGG
Organism: Sinocyclocheilus anshuiensis; assembly: GCF_001515605.1. Lineage (NCBI taxonomy): Eukaryota > Metazoa > Chordata > Actinopteri > Cypriniformes > Cyprinidae > Sinocyclocheilus > Sinocyclocheilus anshuiensis. The sequence goes on along the minus strand of NW_015552615.1, from coordinate 947,372 downwards.
CCTTTTCATTAAAAATGAAAGCAAGGAGGTTGGCCGTGATTACAGAAATGTCATTTTTTGTTACACATAAACCCTTCTGTATTTCTAATGACCGGAAAGGGCAAATTTTAGAGCAGGAGCCTCGAAACGGCTCAAAATCCAGAGAGAGCGCAGTGCAGTTATTTTTCACATGTCCTTTCTGTCGAGATAAAGACACAACTGTGTTCTTAGTATCTCTTTACCCTAAGGGCAAGACATGATGGTTTTTCCTCTATTTATCACCTGAAAAAGACGAAGCGAGTAAGCGAGAGAGAGAGAGAGCCTGTCTGCAGTTTGATATCATACAGCCTATCAAACGCACAGAAATTATATGTCACTCTTCTTCAGCAGATAGGATTCTGCGGCGAGCCGACGGCCTGCCAGACTTTCTGACAGTAAAACTCCAGTCTGGAAGCATCGTGCCAAGACTTCGCAAAGAAGCCGAGCTGATAACTCCTTTAGGACAGCAAAGAAAATTTCATCTCCTCAAGTCGACTTTTAGCGATCGGCAGACGTTTGCCACGCCTGCTTTAGTAGGACTAAACCCACAGCCTTGAAAAGATTGAAATTGTATTTATTCCCAGCCAACTGAGGCATACTGAACTGCGTGCATGACCAGATTTCCCAGATTTTGTCTGAAATATCATATTTACTAATATCGCCAGCAATGGCGTGTGAAACGCTCGCAGCACATCGATCTGCAAACGTAACTCTTTGATGAACACTCATTACGCTCTTGAGTGGAGTGTGAAATTTTAAAATACGAATGTACGAGGGAATTATGAAACGTATTTCCAAACTGGCCACTCGACGCCTCATTGCCCAGCGACTCCAGATCCCATGTATTCTGCAGTGAACGAGCACAGGCTGGGAATTCTGATGAAGCCGTTGACTTTGCTAAAGCTACTTCTTCTTTTTCTGCAAAAAAGGACATTATCTTGCAGCAAAACCCTGGTATTTGTGTCTGAGATTGAGATTGAACTGCTTTCTCTCAACAAATTTAGACTAAAACCCAAGATGTGATGCAACTCTTAGAAAGAGCGATCACATGTCTTGAGAAAAACAAATTGTTTAAGACTCCAGAATTGGGATCTGAATGTTAAAGAGTGAGGGTTAAAGGGTTACGAAATGGAGAGACAAAATGTTCTTGACAAATTTTAAAGGTTTGCTGCAAGTTTCAGAATTCAAAACCAACTCCCAAGTTTAAAATATGAATTATTACTTTCTATTTTCCCGAAAAACCTGGATTTGAAATCAGGATGAACGTGACTTCACAATTTCTTCTTGACACGCTCCGTAACATGCATCATCTTTGGGTGTAATCAAGGCAAATATGTTGCAAACTTTATAAACTAACCTTGAGGAACATCAAATCTGAAACTGCATTTGATGAGCTGTGATCGGTGTAATACGTGTTTACATACAGATGTGCTTTAATACAGAGTTCTGACATGAAACTCTGATGGTGCAGTCTGATAGGTCTAACTCAATCTGACGTAATGACATCATTGTCACATGGCACAGCTGATTGGTTCTCTCCTGTACTGGTAGCCAATGAGCTCGCTGCTCAACATTCAAATATATGACTAGAGCTTGCCGTAGCAGTGCAGCTTGCTTCAGAAACCCTCCACCTTCCCCAGCTCCACCTGTATAGATCTGCTACGAGGTGATTCATGTATGCTAGGGGGTTATTTCATGTATGTTATATTTGCAGCAGCAATATTCTTACATGCTCACAGCAGCATGTTGTGGATGTATTGGCAGTAGCAAGTCTCGGTACTTGCTCTGCCGCAGCAGTACACTCTTAAAAATAAAGGTCCTTCAAAAGGTTCTTCAAGCGATGCCATAGAAGAACCATTTTTGGTTCCACAAAGAACCATTCAGTCAAAGGTTCTTTAAAGAACCATCTCTTTCTTACCTTTTTATAATCTGAAGAACCTTCTTTCGCCACAAAGAACCTTTTGTGAAACAGAAAGGTTCTTCAGATGTTAAAGGTTCTTTATGGAACCATTTAGACAAAAAGGTTCTTCTATGGCATCGTGAAGCACCTTTATTTTTAAGAGTGTAGCGTAGCAGATCTATTCCGCCAAGATCAAATACATTAACATTGTCATGTACATTACCATGCCAATCCCTCCGAGAGTTGCCATGACAGAACTGCTGTTTATGCATGAGTGAATCAAGCCAGTGACGAAACCATCAACTTCAAAGATCAACCAGCTGTTCTCTATACTTTGGTTATTTTATATACAGAAAGCAATCAAAGATCAGTCTCTTTATAATCGCTGGAGCAGCAGGAGTTTATCAGTGATTTGATTTCTGCATTATCACAGAATTTTGTATCAGTGAGTTTACACTGCTCAACAAGTCTCTGCATTATTTACATTGTGTTTTCACTGTTTTAGTTATGACGGTAGTATTCGATCATTGCATCGCATGTCAGTAGATATGACTGCGTTTGGCTACTGCAGCACTGCAACCTTTCATGCAATGGGATTCTATCTAAATATAATGCTATAATCAACACTTTTCACAATTAGTTAATATTAGTGGCTTTAGTTTTCGAGAGAGTTCCAAATGTAATGCTCATTTCATATGCAAAGATGTTAGCCAATCACAGCAGTGGGCGTTTACATCGAACTCTCAGCACACATGCCCCTTCCAACAGAGCCTTCATATCAGAGGGCTAAAAATGACCATTTATATCTAAAATATGAGCGTTTTGATAAGTGCACCTCAGGAAACATTATAAAATCATTTAGAAATGCATTTCATGACTCCTTTAATGTTCAGAAAAGATGCACAGGTTGCATTACTAGATGAGAAAAGATGATATATGCTCGAAGACATATGCATTGACCCCAAAACGTATTTGGACACGCATAAATGCATGAATGTTGTAGCATTATGTTAACTTGCTTAGGTTTTGTTTTTTAATGCAATGACATTCAGACATTTTTAGGTGTCAATATACTTGAAAAGCATTGCACAGTTTCTTAACCCTCATGTTGGAGAGGATTTTCTTTTTCCCCAGAAATGCTAGTTAATAGCACTTGACTAAAACATACAAATTTTGCTCACACAGGGTATAACAACTTCTCTCAAAAACTGGATAATTTCAGTACTTTTTGGGGATTTTTCTGTTATACCTGTGGGGTTCCCAGTCAAAAATGACTGGCCTACAAAAAAAAAAAAGCTTAAAAGAATATTTAAATTATTATTACCAAATATTGATCTTTTTTATCAACTTGTTTTCTTTGTTAGCACACACTGTAAAAAATGACCGTGAATTTAACGGTAAAAGACTGTAAAAATGCTACAGTAAAAACCTGTTAAATGGTTAACGGTAAATTCCCCTACTACATACGGTGAAAAACTGTATTTGAGTTTTCAGACGTATTACATGTATTGGACATTAATTTTACGGTAGTATACCGTTTTTGAATACCGTATAATTTACAGTGAATAACCGTAAATTGACATTCCCAGAATTCCCTACGTTAGATTTCAAATTTGATGGGTTGGTATATTAACATTATATCAGTTAATGAAATTACGGTATTTAACTGTAAATTTAAGTTAAAACCGTAAAACCTAAAACGTTGCTACAGTATTTTTTACGGTAAAATTCCGGCAACCACAGCTGCCGTTTTTTTACTGTAAATTTTACTGATTTTTTTTTTTTTATACAGTGCAGGTTTTACATTTCTTGATCATATGCCTCACTGATCTGAGCTTATGCACTTCAGTTTTAGAGTGAATATTGCAAACAAGTTCCCCTTCAGGAACTCGAGCTGCGTCGAAGTCGCTTTGGGA
>NW_015552615.1:919340-943473 GCF_001515605.1 Sinocyclocheilus anshuiensis | reverse complement strand
TCGCCTGGCTGTGTTTGATGAGAGCGGCCAGGCTCGCGATCCCGCTGGCAGCGGTCCCGCTGTTGCCGAGGCACGTAGACTGTTGTCGTGGGGATCGCGGGTGGATTTAACAGAGGGAGCCGAGACGGGCTTGTCCTTTTCTCGGTCCTCACCCGCAGGCGCTACTTCATCGAAGCTGGTTTGCGCTCTGCCGGATGCGCTTTTATACTTTCTGGTGCTTACGTCACCCCGCTCGTGACGTCTCGCTACTCCATTGGACTGATTTGACACGTGCTTCAGAACGCGGTCACGCAAGGGCGTTCCCAAAGCGACTTCGACGCAACGTCTCGTTCCCTCGGGGAACCATGGTTACATACGTAACCTAGAGACGTTTTCCATAAATAATGTATTTTTTTTTCACTCAAAAACTGCGATGCATGAGCTCAGATCAACAAGGCCTATGATGAAGAAATACAAGACCTGTGCTATAGAAAACAAGTTGATAAAAAGATTTAATCCAATATTTGATAATGAGATTTTTAAGCAATTTTTACCAAATTAACACCACATTAGCTAAAGGACTTTCAGCACAGAACAAGGGTTAAACTGATTTTTGCATCAATCTGTCATGCAAAAACAATGTAAATCACTGGGGTTATTTGTTATTTCGTGTTTTAAAGAAACACAGTAACTGCCTTAGCTTCATTATCTCAGCATTAACACACATAATACTTCAGCAAACACCATATTAAACTGAAAATCATCCCTCTGTTTTGACTTTAAGGGAATTAAGTCTCTAATTCAGTTGCACAGAATTTGGGCCACTTGACTGAAACTCATTTGCGATTGATGGAGTGCAGTAAACCGGGTTTGTACCTGCTTCCACCGTGGTAACCGTGATGTTGTGCCAGCCGGCAGTTTCCCGGTCCAGGATCTTTCCCAGAGTGATGGCGCCTGTTACAGGATCGATGTTAAAGATCTGCTCCTGGTCTGTGCTCCGGTCTATAGAGAACCTGGGAATAAAGCACAAATGAGGGTTTAAAGAGGCAGAAAAATCATATTTATGTCATCCACTCGAAAACTGTCATTTTTCTTTTTAATGCCCTTTCCCAGAAAATAGTGGAGTGGGACGGTCAAGCACTAAAAAGCACATGAAAATGAACAGACCCAAATTGAAACTGAAAATCTAAACTTACTAATAGAAAGATAGATAGATAGATAGATAGATAGATAGATAGATAGATAGATAGATAGATAAAGCTTATGCTTTGTGAACACACAAACTTAATCCACAATAAAAATGACTTTGAGTTTATGATCGTCATAATTTAATTGTGTTAACTTCTAGTCACGAATTGTGAGGACAAACTGGAGTCAGTACTTCAATTGCCCTCTCTAAACAAATGATTAATATTTCATAAGGTGCTTTGATAAAGCAAAATATATTTTCATCCCATTTGGAATACAAACACCACTGACAGAGAGATGAGGCGACAAAACTCAATGAGGGTTTTGTAATTTTCTCCTCTGACTTGTCATACTCGCTTCCTTTTTTAGGACCCTTGCGGGTTTAATGTCAGCTTCTGCAGGTTTAGACATTATATGGAATACAAATTCATATGAATTAATTCACTTCTTATTTTATCTTGTGCTTATTACTCTGTGCCAATAGGTTGAGGCGACGCTTTGGAAAAAGTTAAACTGCCCAAAGGGAGACGGAAGAAAAGAAGCTATTAAAGTCGAGGTGCAGAAGATCCTGAATTTGGGCCATGGAAAAGATTTCTCAACTACATTATTCTTATTGGCTTTTAATTGTCATGGAAGCACAAGTCCAGTGTGTGTTGATTTAAAAAAGGCCTTGAGTTGTTCAACTTCTGCATGTATTATGTACAGCTGCATTCAAAAACGTTCTTCATGAACAAATAAACAAAAACAAATACTTGCCCTGGAAAACAAACTGAAATATTATTTGGTCTGCTGTTTCTGCCATCATGGGAATAACTCGTCTGGTTGCTTAGAAAACTAGCAGCACAACTCTGCCCTTAAAATCAATTTCACCCAAACACTTGTAAAGTTTAAGAAAAGTAAAAATTCGATCTACACTGCAAAGACTGATTTTCTTGCACAGCATTTTCGACTTGTTTTACAGTGCAGATATCTAAACATTCTTAATTCAAGATACAGATACAAAGATTATTTTGCTTCTTTACTTGAGAAAATGAAAGGAATGGCAACATTTGCTGGAAATGTCCATATCCTCAGGCCATCCATGTACATAAGTTGTTGTTGGTAATCCACAGTTAACAGCCAAAAGAAACAAATCCATCATTAAGACGTTTTCCATAATCCATAATAATGCTTCCTCCAGTGAAAAAGTCAACTATTGACTGTCACATCAAAATCCAGCCAAATATTTGTTTAGAGCTAATATGGACTGTTCTGGCTTGTAAACGGTGCTTGATCTGTGCAGATTTCTCTCCTGATTCAGACCAGACCACTTTTTCACATGAGGAAGTGTTATTATGGATTATGGACTTGGATTTTAGCTGGAAGCAACAGTTTGAAGTTAAAAACATCTTGATGGATTTGTTTCTTTTGGCTTCTCAAGATGTTAACTGATGGACTGGAGTGGTGTGGATTATTGTGATGTTTTTTATCAGCTGTTTGGACTCTCATTCTGACGGCACCCATTCACTGCAAAGGATCCATTGCTGAGCAAGTGATGGAATGCTACATTTTCATTTTTGGGTGAACTACTCCTTAAAGTGAGCTTATACTCAAAACAAGAAAAATCTGCTAATGGGATAAGAAAAATAAACTTTATTCAAAGGGAAACTGAGTTTTCTTACCCCATCGACCGATATTCATTAATGTTTTAAGCATAAAGTCCCTTAATGGATTGAAAAAAAAAATGTTGCTTCTCAAGTAAATGTATCTTGATTCAAGAATGCTTAGCTGTTTTACTGAAAAACAAGACAAAACACTTTTTATAAAGTCATTTCTTGCAGTGTCTAAAGAAAAAAAAATAGAGATTTAAATGTAGCACAGGTATCAATGTCTCTCTTGGAGCTCATAAAAAGCCAGCGCTGAAGGAAAACAAACAAATATTTCCTGTCCAAATAGAAGGAGTGTGTTTTTCCAGCAGGTATAGTGCTCTCCGAGGGCTCCATCCACCCGCTGTCCAGCTGGTATTGGGTGGTACGGGTGCGGGAGAGAGTGATGGGGCTCTGGGCAAAGCCCATGTTTGCTAGCAGAGTCCAATGGAGATGATTAAAGTGGTACCAATGGGCATGGGCTCCACGCCACACGCCGACGTGTGCCAGCCAGCCACCAGAGTTTCCTGCCACTGTGCTGTGCTTTATAACACCTGGAGCACTTTGAGCGCAGCCTCATGCATTTTTAATGGAGGTAATTTGCAAAGGCTACGTGTATGTGTGAGAGAGAGACTATACGGCCAGCCAAAGCCTTTTACTTCCCTTGTGCGTCACCTTTGAGCTGCGTCAATGTGTAAATCATATTTCTGTGCGCTGATGACTCTGGAGAATAAAAAGCTCTATCAGGAAGTCGAATTGCGTGACCGAAATGCAGGGCGGGTGTCTTTGATAATGGCTAGGGTTCACTACACAATTCAGACAAACGCAGCCGCGGACCACCTGCAGTCCATTCACTGACTGTCTGATGTACGTTATATACAAAAATAGAAATTAATCTAAGAAACTCTAATTTGATTGACTCACAAAGGGGTCTTTATCAGTCCGACTGGAAACAAATTAGCATTGCCAAAGATTAACAGGTTAGTGTCATCAAATATTGAAAAGCAGGTCTTAATTTGTGCCGTAACAAGACGGATCCAGCAACTCCGGAATTGGATCTGACATCTGTTTTAGTGGATATATCACCTCTACAGCCTCTGAAAGAAAATTATTCCATGACCTGTACATTTAAAACAATGTGGTTATTGTTAACTAAAACTTAAAAAATTGATAAAATAAAATAAAATATTAGGTGAAAAATGTAATGTAATTTCAAAAGCACACAATTACTACAAATAAAACTGAAAATATAAATATAAAAGCAAATATTTGGGTAGTATTAATCAATTATTAAAACATTTATACAATTATATAATTAAAACAACACTGAAAAAAACAGCAACAACAATAAATATATAGTAATATATAAATATATTTATATTATAATTTTATAGCAAGTTACAGTTGTAGTTTATAGCTATAGTAATTATAATTGTGGCAATATAAATGTAAAACAAAAGCAGTGATGCTGTTTTTGTTGTTGTTTATCCTATGTTAATTCTATGTCACATCTTTTAAAATCAGAAAATTTATGAAAATCTATTTTCACCTTACTATGCACCTTACTATGAATAATTGAAAAAAAAAAAAGTAAATTATTTGCTAAATCAATGCTATAAGTAAATAGGCATGATGACAATGTGACAAAAAAAAAGCATTTAATGCAGTTTAAAATGCTTAACATTTGAAATTTAGAAGGACAATTAAAAACATGATGATGTGATGAATGATCAAAGCAAGCAAATAAATAAATAAAAACTTACAATTTTCTGATATCTGAAAACGATGCACTATGCATCTTTATCTTTCACAATTTTTGAGTTGAATTTCCAGACCTAAGTGCTTCTCCATGCCAGATTATTCCAGTATAATCTATTTCTGATAAACCTGCCCCTTAAAGGCATATAAAAACAAACTGTGCTCGATCACTTAACACGTCAGTCACGCTGTCTCTTCCCGCATAAGCGTGCGGTTCCTGGCCAGAATGAGAAGCAGTGTGAACCAGACTTTATGCCTGAAGTCACAGGTCTGGACACGCAAGACTACACAGCAGCAGACAGAAAGTTTTTGCGATCAAGCAGACATTTGACATGCTTCCCAAGGCCTGGAGGTGAAGAGGCTTTTCTGGACGGCACGCATGTGTCTGTGTTTGTGTTTGTAAAGAAGGATGGCAGGTTGATAACTGTGCGTGCCAAGATGCCCATAGCGTAATGGGAAAAGCCTTCGGCCAGCACATTCCAAGAGCCATACTTTGTTACGCTTCTGTGACTCCATATATCTCCAGTAATAGGCTCCTCAATGGAGGAAATTGATCCTTGTCTAAACTAAGAAGAAGTGGACTGTGGCCAGGGTGTGAACACTCACACAAATGCACAAATACACACATAAACAAACTGTTTTGCCTTTTCACTTTATCTCATTGAGGCTCACAGTCACTGAAGCTGTGCATTGTGATAAAATAGCTGATAAAGCACCGTCACTGCCAAGCGTAATGATGTATTTAAATTCAAAACCCCTGTAAGATCTATAGCTGCAGAGTTGTGCAACAAAGTTTTGCTCATGCAACAATTTTTCTAGAAATGTCTGGGCATATTACTACTAAATATTTCAGGCCTAAAGTTCTGCAGTCTTTCTTTAACGTGATTTATACACAACTCATTCAAATGGGTTGATTTTCTGCTCAAGAAACATTTCTTATTATTACGATGATGAAAACTGTTGTGTTGCTTAATATCGTATAAATGCCTTTACTGACACTTTTGATCAATGTAATGCATCCTTGCTGAATAAAAGGATTTCTTTCTCTTTCTTTCTTTAAAAAATCTAATAAAAATGACAGAAACATGACAAAATTATTAAAAATAATACCAAAATTTTAAATGAAAAAAAAAATTACTAAATAATAATAGCTATATATTCTTTAAATGTATATATAAAAAAACAGTAATTAGTATGTTTCTTTCTTTCAGAAAATATCACAATAATAGTTATACATTATATGAAAGTATATAAATAATAGTAAGAAATTAACAGTAATTAGTATTTTTTCTTAAAAAATAAACAAATAAATTACATAAGCACAACACAAAATACTAAAACTTCTACTAAAAAAGAAAAATAGAAAAGAAAAAGTAATTAAAATGTTGCCAATATTCATATGCAGTGTGAAACAAATTAAGTATTGCTGTATTTATTTATTTATTTTAGTTAGTTAGTTGGTTAGTTAATATCATGTTAAGTCCATCATATCTTATTATATAGGCACAGACATGTTGGACACAGAAGATCTAAGAACATATTTTACTGTAAACTCTATTTTTGTGTAAATAAAAATGAAATAAAATAACAAAACAAAACTCTGACCTCAACAGTAGTGTATATTATACTAAAACATCTTAAAACATGCAAAATGCCACTAAATATACAAGTAGGAAATGTTCCTGAAACAACCCCATCACAGCGCTGACCTTACAGTCAACATAAAAACGGCATTCACTACCCATTTTTCTTCCATTTTATGACATATTTCCAAATGAAATCTTACCCTAAATGATCCTACTTGTGTAAATTGAGTTGTACAGTTTATCCATGGGCTGTACTGTACCTGATGGGGACATTATCCATATCCGGGTCTTTGGCAGTCACGATCCCGACCAGCGCACCCAAGCGAGCGTCTTCCTGAACCTCCATGATGGTGCCGGTGGGAGGGATGAAGATGGGAGGCTCGTCCACATCCGACACACTGACCCGCACGATGGTTTGATCCCGGAAAGAGCCCAGATCCACGAAACGAGGGTCCACGTGTTTGTTCACAGCCTCCACGACCACATTATGAGTGCGCTTGTTTTCAAAGTCTAGAGGCTGAAATGAAAGAGACATTTAGAAACTATAAAGAATACAATACACACATTCTAAGGCTCTAAATTATTTTAGTATAATTGTACAAATATCCAGCTTCAGCTGGCATCAATCAGCATTGGATTGCATTGCATTATATGTTTGGATCATTTCAATCTCATCTTACTAAGACATTATTGGAGATATAGAGTGACAACTGATATTTATATGCATTTTTACTGTTACAAAAATCTTACTTGATTTACATACTATATGAGCCATAAAAGCCTGATGCATCAAATTCAATAAACATTTCCATTTATTAAAACATAGATTTTTAATATCTCAGGCATATATATATATATATATATATATATATACGGTAGTGTATATGTTTTTTTTTTTTTCTTAGAATACACTTTTGTATATTAAACAATCTTGGTGCTGTGTTGAATCACCACTTGATGTTAAAAATCACTAGCTATCAACAAACTACACCATACGGTCACATGTGAAGGGCACAGGATGACCTTCAGAGCGTGAAATGTCTTCCATCCAGTGGCGGCATGGGGAGGCTGTGCCTCCCCCGCCTCCCCCGACGAGCCGCCACTGCTTCCATCTACCTTTTTGATGGTGATGACGGCCTCTTGTGTATCTCCATCAGTGGAGACTCTGAACAGCTCTCCGCCCTCCTCGTCTTTGATCAGGTAACTCATATCCGTATTCTCGCCCATGTCTGCATCTGTCGCGATCACCCGGCCGATCGACGTCCCAACGGCCGCACCCTCCGAGACCGAAAACTGATACATCTCTGTGAGCGAAAGAGAGGACGTTACTTTCACAACGGTTTCCATTCATGTTGACACACTGCGCTGAGAATGCATGCATATTAGGGCTGGGGAATACAGCAAAAGAAACAAAAAATCCTTTGATGATATTTAAGCATTAAATAATAAATATATATACTGTGAAATATTTAGTTTCTTGGTATGTGTGTATTTGCTCTGAATGGGTTAAAAGGGGTGCTTTTTTAATAATAAAAAAAAAAAGTTTAGTTTGCACCATTTTTCACTAAATATCCTATTCATTTTACATGCACCAACAAAACAGTGCATAGCAATGTAATTCTTATGCTCATCAAGGCTGCATTTATTTGATAAAAAATGCAGCAAAAACATTAAAAATTTTTGTAAACATTAAAATTAATTTATTGTAAAATGTAATTTATTCCTCCAGTCTTCAGTGTCACATGATCCTTCAGAAATCATTCTAATATGCGGATTTGCTGCTCAAGGAACATTTCTGATTATTATTCATGTAGAAAACAGTTGTGTGGTTTCATATTTTTTGTGGAAACTGTGATACATTTTATTTTTCAGGATTCTTTGATGAACAAAGTTCAAAAGGACAGAATTTATTTGAAATATAATTATTTGTCTTTATTGACACTTTTGAACAAGTTAATGTGCAGAATTTTGTGCACATCACAATGTCTGATTATCTTGAGTTATACAATATTATATGCCAATGGATATGGATATGCGTTTTATTATTTTCAGGCATCACGCCAGACAGATCTTACGCTGTAGTCAGCACGTGTGTGTTTGACTTATATATCGTATCGGAGGCCTGCGCTGTGCTGTGACTCTGAAAAGAGCGGCTGTAATACACATCACAGACTCAGACAAATAAAAAGCACTTTGTCTCATTGCTCACATCAGAGCAGAGCGCGTGGCCAACGCTTTAATACATTTCATGTCTGGAAGCAGGACTTGTGTGTGTGTGTGTGTGTGTGTGTGTGTGTGTGTGTGTGTGTGTGTTTGCAGCCACACTGTATAAAGAGCAATGAAACACGTTGGGGTATTATGTTCCCTTTTCTGCTGTTCTTCCATCCTCCCTTTCCATTTCCTCCAGAGGAAAAGCAGCATTAGCTTTATTACAGCAAAGAGGACTCGCTGTAATAATGTCTCAGATGCCCTGATGTTTGTTTTTCTCCATATGTCGATGACTCTCTCCTCTTTTTTCCGCTCTCATCCTCCACAAAAGCCTCATTTATGTCAGTTTTGCTCTAGCATCTAATTCATTAAGCTGCTTTTTGTATTGTGGGCCCAAGTGAAATCTTTATACTCCGTTATGACACATACTGCACTCAGGCATATTGCCTACATGACATATATTACAGACTGTACATTATGTAAAGCCAGGGTGCTTATTAAAGCGAGGTTTGACATTGTGTTGTGTTGCTGTTGAAACAGCTTCAAATTAAATATAGCACAACAGTCGACTTCTGGATGTAAACAGACCATTAATTTTCTCCATAGAGAAATCAATTCTTAATGATTATGTGTAAATCTTTCTAGACGGACGTAGCACGAGCTCTGAGGTTAAGAGATGATATGTGATTCTCTAGTAAACAGAAGTCAGCCTGATTTGAAGATTATTTAAAGAAATGTTCAGAATGTGTCTGTGAATCATTCGTTTTAATGAATCAGTTCAAAACTCAACGAAATGAGTCATTGCTCAATAATGTTTAGTGGCATTCGGCATATTTTCCAAATGTTTTAATATAAAACGTGATCTCATGATAATTCATATGTATTTTACATCAAATGTGGTTCTACAAATCAGCATATTAGAATGATTTCTGAAGGATCATGTGACACTGAAGACTGGAGTAATGATGCTGAAAATTCAGCTTTGATCACAGAAATAAATTAAATTTTACTATATATTCATATAGAAAACAAATATTTTAAATTGTAATAACATTTCATTGTTTTTACTGTATTTTTCATCAAATAAATGGAGCCTTACATAAGAGACTTTTAAATAAAAAAAATTTAAATAAATCTTACCAACCCCAAACTTTTGAATGGTAGTGTAGATTCAATTAAGTCACATCAACTTAACACTGATAAGATCAACCTGTACTGTACACACGCTATATTACAGAATTTCTAATCAATAGAAATCCCATCCAAAAAGGTTCTTTCAGACAGTGGAATCATTTCGAGTTTGAAGGCTGGAAGGATTTCGACTGAAATGTAATGTTTCTTAACAAACACATACGACTGGCGGCTCGTTTGATAGACCTTCAGAACTGACAGCAGAGGTTCAGTGGCGTTCACACTCACAGCCATTTGCAGCAACAACAAAAAAAGCCACTCGTTTTCAATGAGAGTCGGTGATTTAAAGGAATAGTAACCTCAAAACATCTGTCATCAGTTGCTCATCCTCACAAAGAGGATTTTGACAACTGTTTTCAATATAACTAAAGGAATAGTTCACCCCAAAACGAAAATGTGCTGAATGTAATAAATGGATCCTCTGCAGTGAATGGGTGCCGTCAGAATTAGAGCCCAAACTGCTGATAAAAACATCACAATAATCCACAAGTAATCCACACCACTCCAGTCCATCAGTTAATGGCTTGAGAAGCTAAAAAAAACAAAAATGTTTTAACTTCAAACTGTTGCTTCCAACTAAAATATGAGACCATAGTCCATAATAACACTTCCTCCTGTGAAAAAGTCCATCTCCTGCTGTCTCTCACATCAAAATCCAAACACATATTTATTTTAAACTGTTTTGGACTGTCTTGGCTTGTAAACAATGCTCGATCTGTGCAGATTTCTCTCCTGATTCTGATTAGATGACTTTTTCACTGGAGAAATTATGGATAGAGGAATCATTTAAAGTTAAAACGTCTTAATGAAGGATCTGTTTCTTTCAAACACTCAGCTTTTGTCTTCTAAAGATGTTAACTGATGGACTGGAGTGGTGTAGATTACTTGTGGATTATTGTGATGTTTTTATCAGCTGTTTGGATTCTGACGGCACCCATTCACTGCAGAGCACCCATTGGTGAGCTAGTGATGAAACGACACATTTCTCCAAATCTGAAACAAATGGATGGCCTGAGGGTGAGCACATTTTCAACAAATTTTAATTTGTGGGTGAACTACTCCTTTAAGACAACATAAGCATCAGCTTATCAATAAAGAGATCCATTTGAGACTGGAAAAACACAAATACTAACAAACTAACCACCCTTTTTCTCTATAGAAGAGACTCTACAAGTAGATGAATGTTCAAGAGCAAATGCAAATAGCAACATTCATCTCACAGCCTGCTTGTGTCACTTCTGCAATACAAAACTCTGTTAGTTTGTCCCAATTGTTCAGATTTTCAAGTAGTGTCTGGCTTGTGCCGGATTCTCTCTTAGCAGGGACAAATGCTGTGCTTTATTAGTTTACAGTTGGAGCTGCTCAATGATTCCACCGCATTAGTCGTCTCAAAGTGAGCCAAAGCAAACAGAGCTGTGCTGTTCCAGCATTAATGTCAATGCAAAATTTACATACTTTGCCATCTGGAATTGAAAGTCTTTTGAGCACTTAAACAAATCATTTACAAAATTAATAATTACAAGAATTTTATCAAGGTTGCCTCTTCAGTTGCACAGAGAGAGCTCAACTTTTTCACATAATGTGTGCAACAGATTTTATGGATAAACTGCCATTTATGCTCTTTACTGATAAGCCTGATTGATTATTGATAAATATTATCAATAAATGAGACCTTATTGTAAAGTGTTGCCTATTTATCCATGTTTTTTAGGCCTGGAAATCACAAAAAAAATTTCCCCCAAGACCATTTGGTGAAGAACTAAAACATTAACTAGAAGCAAACATATTAAACATAGTTTTCATTGATCGAAATAAAGCTGCAATCAAATAAAATACAAATATCAGATTAAAAACTTTTTAAAAAATAAGAGAAATTTAGAAATGTTGCCTTGACAATTAACAGAAACAAAATAAGTTGAAGTTAAAGTACTAAAACTGAAATAAAAAATAAATTAAAGCTGAATAAAATATATATAAAAAATTGATTAATTAAAAAAATGAAAACGATGAAAGCACAAAAAATTACTGAAACAAAAGTTAAAAATTTAAATATTAAAAAAGATAATTTAAAATATGAATAAATGCTACAATAGAATATAAATATCACCAAAATAGCACAAATTAGAAATCTTGTCTTGGCAAGCTTAATAGAAAAAAATAAAAATGTCATTAGAAAAAGTTACTAAAATTACTAAAAATGAAATAAGAGTAAGTTAAAACTGAATAGAAATATGAAAAAAATTACCTAAAAGTAACCTAAAATTAAAATGAAATTTTAAAATACAAAAAGGTAATTCAAAATATTAATAATAGCATGTAAACAATACTAAAATCATATGAAATTAGAAATTAGCTACAAACTGAACAAGTCTGATCTATTGCATTCTAAAATTACTAAAAATGAAATAAGAGTAAGTTAAAACTGAATAGAAATATGAAAAAAATTACCTAAAAGTAACCTAAAATTAAAATGAAATTTTTAAATACAAAAAGGTAATTCAAAATATTAATAATAGCATGTAAACAATACTAAAATCATACAAATTAGAAATTAGCTACAAACTGAACAAGTCTGATCTATTGCATTACCTAATGTTAACAAATGAGACCTTATTCTAGAGTTACCTATTTATTAACCTTTATGACTTGGAAATCACAATTTTTATTTTGCAAGGGCGTTTTTTTGGTGAGCATGTGCTGAAGAATCTGTCAGACGGCTGTTCTGATGACAGCATTCACCCAAAGGACACGTCGTAAAGCGCACTCACTCTGAGGGAAGCGCGGAGGGTTGTCATTGACATCCGTGATCACTATGGTCACTGTGGTGGAACCGGAGAGGCCGCCCATTTGGCCTGCCATATCTGTTGCCTTGACAACCAGCTCATAGCGGTCCTGCGTCTCACGATCCAGATCCGCCACAGCCGTCCGGATCAATCCTGAAGATGAAGAAAGAAGAGAGAGAGAGAGAGAGAGAGAGAGAGAGAGAAGTGGATTGATGGGTGTTTAAATGTTGCACGAGCAGCATGTCTGAAACCACTAATAGTTATTTTTATGCTCTTAGAATTAACTTCAATTCAAAGAAACTATTATGCAATTAAAGTGCTACCTGGAAAAAAAAAGTTCCTCTTGCCATGGTTACCAGTTAGCACTCTGATATGAATATAAATATAAAGGAGAACTTATTTTACTCATTTGAAATTATAAACGACTTTGTAGGCGAGCAGGTCACCAGTTTTCCCATGAGCGTTTGGGACTGACGACTGTATTTCATTCAAATTGTCCATCCGTACAATATTTTAATATTGTAATATTGCAATAGAAGTGGATCAAAGAACGTCTGTGTGAACAAGCAACTGACGTGAAGCTTCTTTTTGAGATTCATAACAATTAAATATCTGCATTTTAACCCAAACCATACTATTAAACAGTTTTTGTTAACTGAAATAAAGTTGAAATAAAATATAAATATTAGATGAAGAACCTGAACTTAAAAAAAAAAAATAGAAATGTTGCCTTGGCAATTAACTGAAATTAATTTAAATTGAAGTACTGAAATAAAAAACTGAAATAAAACTAAATCAAAGCTGAATAAAAATACATATTACAAATTGTTATACATATAAAAAATACTAAAATGTAAACTAAAATGTAAATGAAAATTAAAAATAGAAAAGGCTAATTCAAAATATTAATAAATGTTATAACAGTATATATAGTATATAAAAGTATATATTTCTATAATAGTATAAATAGAAAAAAAACTAATAAAAATGACAAAAACATGCCACAAAATTACGAAAACTTAAAATAGAATTAAATGAAAACTGAAAATATAAAAGGCTAATTCAAAATATTAATAAATGCTATAATGGTGTGTGTGTGTGTGTGTGTGTGTGTGTGTGTGTGTGTATAAACACACAAATTAGAAATTAAGTGAAATAAAATGAGCTTAAGCTGAAGTACTACAATTACTGAACCTGCAGTTAAGCTGAATAAAAATATTTTTAAAAAAAGGGAAAAAAGACAGAAATTACAAAACCGTAAACCAAAATTAAAATTAAAACTGAAAAGTATAAAAAAGCTAACACCAACAAATATTCTATTCTATTCTATTCTATTATGATTTTGAACCAGACCTTGTTCTTTACAGGTTTCGTGAAGCTCACACTTGTAGGTATCAAATAGATGAGTGATTTACAAATAAACACAAAACTAGGATGTTTCAAAAGCCACGAAGGTCTGTAAATGACTTGTTTTCTCCTCTAAAGCCGAGCTGCTGCAGGAACACAGGTCCTGGAATCAAGATTTTGGGAGTGAAATAAAGACAATGGCACTGTGTTACCCTGAAGGACTGCAATTATTCTTTGTTGCCATGGCATTGGTTAGACACAGGCATGGAAATGATGAGAATGGTAAAGGACACACGCCAGCCTGACACTCCTGCTGCGCTGCTCCTTTATTCTGTTCACATCGCAGGGAAACCTAAAATCGCCCTTTTTTAAGAATGCAGGCAAAAGATAAGCTGAAACACCAGAACCTGTTGCGTATAACCTTTCCTCTCTCTCTCTCTCTCTCTCTCTCTCTCCTGGCCTGATGTCACATGAGCACGACTGGATGCAGCGAATTTGACACAAAATGTGACAAGCCACTAAAAATGACTGTCAGTCATTTGACATTTGGCAGGAGATGAATGCAGACGTTACAGTAGCGATGAGTGAAAGATTTCATCAGCCACAATCTTACATCTACATTAAAGAGCCCATGAAATCACTATCAAAGCTTTGTGCTTTTCATTCTGTGTCTGTCAGATGCACTGGTGTAAAGCTGACAAAATCAATGCAACTGTTGATAAGAGTCATTTGTTATCTCTGAACTAATCTACAATAATTTCCCCACAGAAAGTACTGCCAGCTAAAAAAAGTATTACGCCATTTTCTTTATTCTAAAATGTCGTTTTTTGTTTTGTTTGTTTTGTTTTGTTTTAGAATATTTGAATTTGAAAAGCCCTTTTTTACGACCATTATTATTATTATTTATTTATTTATTTTTGTTCACTGTGACATTATTTTAATCACAATTAAGCAATGTAAAAATGACATTGCCGTTACTTTAATAATAATAATAATAATAATAGTAGTAATTACAAAATATTTAATTCCCCAACATCATATTTTTAAACAATTAGGATGTTTTTTTTTTTTCATTAAAAAAATAAATAAAAAACAGAAAATAATAGAAAATAACACTTCTCCCAAATTTGCATTAATATAAACACATTTTGGCACAAAAAATTTACTTGAATTCTATAGAAAATAATGTCACACACAATAATAATAATAATAATAATAAAACATTAAATAGTTGAATAGACAGACAGACAGACAGATAGACAGATAGACAGATAGATAGATAGATAGATAGATAGTCTAATTTATGTGTATTTTTCAGAAATTATAATCTTCCTCTGGTAGCAGAGCAGCTAATCAGCATATTAGAATGATTTCTGAAGGATCATGTGACACTGAAGACTGGAGTAATGATGCTGAAAATTCAGCTTTGATCACAGAAATAAATAACATTTTAAAATATATTAATACAGAAAACAGTTATTTTAAATTGTCTAATTTTTACTGTTTTTATTGTATTTTTGGTCAAATAAATGCAGTCTTGATGAGCAGAAGAGACAACCCCCCCCCCCCCAAAAAAAAGCCTTCTGAAAGAGCAAGCTCTGATCAATCAAATCCTCCTCTGGTACAGCATTTATTCCATATTCTGGTAGTAATTTCAGCGCGACAAGAGGCTGAAAAGCATCAGAAAATTGCAGAAGCAAATGAGAACATCATCAAACGGTTTGTATATTTGGAGAGCGTGAGATGAGAAGCCATAGTTCAAACGCAAGCCACTAACACTGGATCTAATAAACTGATATTAATATCAAACTCCTCAACTAGCCCCTTTATTTATCCTGTGTCAAAGACTAAAAGCCCATCCAGGGATTAATGCTGTTTTCTTGGGAAATAAACAAGGTCAGGAGCGAAACACGCAGCTCATCTAACTGTTCTCAGATCAGAAGGAAGGAGCGCGCAGAAAGTCTGGCGGCTAACGTGGCTCAGGCCAAGCCATTTATCATCTGCTGCTCTCAGGTCTCGTGCCCGCCGGCCCGAAAAAAGAAATCATTAAAAGTTTAGTGCTAGTTCCCCAGGGGACGAACGCAGGCAGCAAAAGCTGAGATATTCCCTGGAGACTCCAGTGACGAGGGTCCATCTGAAGCGGCCGGACCCTGTTTACTTACACTCTACTAAAACTCAAAAACAAAACAAAACATGCTTCAGAATTATTTAAGGAAGGAAGGGAACTGCACATATTTTTCAGAGTACTCATAGCACACTCATTTATGAATAGAAATGTGTATTTTATACACTATCGTTCAAAAGTGTGGGGTCATTTAGTAAGGACGCATTAAAATGATCAAAAATGACAAATGAGTTTTCTATTTCAAATCAATGCTGTTCTTTTGAACGTTCTATTCTTCAGAGAATCCTGAAAAAAACATATCTTGATTTCCACAAAAATATGAAGCGGCACAACCGCTTTCATCCAGTGTTCTTTCAGTATCATTAAGACATTATTATCCTTTTTTTTTTTTTCCTTTTCATTTTAATTTCAGTTTTAATTTCAGTTCTATTCTATTCTATTCTATTCTATTCTATTCTATTCTATTCTATTCATCTATAATAACCCTGTTTTCAACATTGATGATTATCAAAAACATTTCTTGCATATTCAGACATAATCAGAATATTAGAATGATTTTTGAAGGATCATGTGACACTGAAGACTGGAGTAATAATGCTGAAAATTCAGCTGCGCATCACAGGAATAAATTACATTCTACAATTTATTCACATAAAAACAGTACTTTTAAATGGTAATAATATTTCATATATATTCATATACAGTATTTTTGATGAAATAAATACAGCCTTGATGAGCAGAGAGGTTTGACTAAATAAAACTCATCTTAAATTAGTTCTTCACCAAGAATTTGGCTATTAAACAGTTTTTGAAACATGGCATTGAAATCACTTGCAATTGTCATAACTATATAGTTTAGTATAATAATTATACTAAAAATCAGTTTATCGACTGAGAAAATAAATAAGCTTTTACTTCATACTTGACTAATTACAAATATCATTCAATAGCAATTTTTCTAAATTGCTCACAGGGTTTTTCGGGGCTTTTTGTGATAAACTCAGTACTAAGTGCTGGTGCACTTGCAAATGAAAATAACCAAGACTAAATTATAGTGCAGTCTATAAAAAGCAAGGAACAACTATCAGTAAAAAGTCAAAAATAAAAAAACATAATAATAAAAAATAAAAAATAAAATCCCTAAAACTAAAATGTCAGCTCGAAAAAGTTGATTTGTACATTTTCTGAACTAAGTGAGTGGAAAACCTTGTGCAAAACTTTTCATCATGATGTTTGGCTGCAAATGCAGCAATAAAAAGAAGTATCCAATTCATGACATGAATAAATATGATCTTTCAATAGGAAATGCTAGAGAACTCATTTATGCACTTACCGGATTGTCGGTCAACAGTAAAGAATCGTTCTCCTTCCAGAACGCTGTAAACTATCCGAGCACTGCTTCCATAGTTCGGATCATCAGCGTCCGAAGCCATAACCTTCATCACCGACGTACCTGCGGTCAAACACATCAATCACATCAGACCGAGCCTCACGATGACAGCATTTCATCAAGAAAAACAACAATCTGATGGATCTCATTAGCATCGAGTTATAAGTTTTGTACTTCAAGTAAATTTATTCAGTGCATTTTCTGAGCCAATTGTGCGTGCCTCAACAGCCTCCTGGCTCCCGATACAAAGCATATATTTACATTTAGTCACATGTTTTAACTAAAGCAAAGCCTGCAGCCTATAAAGTTTAATGGACCTTATTCCTGAGGGGGAAATGCAAGCTTCTCGCAAGAAAAGCCTGGAGAACGCAGACAGGAGAAGATAAGACACACAGAGTTTAAAAGAGGAGTTTTCACACTCATGTCGCTCCAAACCTGTATGACTTTCTCTCACAAAAGGAGAGTTTTGGAGGAATCTCTACAAAGCTCTTTTCTGTACAACAACAGCTCACTGTGACCACGTCTGTCGAGCTCCAGAAACGACAGAAAAGTAGCATGAAAGCCGAAGAAAGAATAAGATAACTGTGTGTGAGGAACAGACTGTATTCTCTGAATATCTGATGCAAATAAGATGGAGTTTCAATCAATCAATCGATCTTGTTCAGAATGTTTCAGAACAGTGCTAATTGGGGAAAGAAGTACACTATATTATATATACATTTTTCTGATTTGCTGCTCAAGAAACATTTCTTCTTCTTATTATTATTATTATTATTATTATTGTAAATGTTGAAAACAGGGTTATTATAGCTGAAACAGACTAAAACCATAAAACAAAATTTCCTTACTTGAAATAAAATAACATTTCTTTTAAACGTATTTTATTTCAGCTAGTTGTCAGGGCACTGTTTCTTATTTTCATTTTATTTAACATGATAAACTAAAATAACTAAAACCGAAATTAAAAATAAACAAACAAATAAATAAATAGCAAATAAAAGACTTATACACTTATAGAACACTTATAGAAATGTCAGAAACGCAACAAAATTACTAAAATTAAACTAAACTAAAACTAAATCTAAAATTGAAATTATAATGAAAATGGAAAATATAAAGATAAAAATAAATTAAAAAAATAACAAAAACTGCAACACAATAACACTGGTTGAAAACCAGTTGCTTTTTCTTTTTCTTTTTTGTGTGTGTGTGGAAACCATGATACTATGTTTTCCTGATTCTTCAAGATAACAGCATTTATTTGAAATAAAAAAGACTTTGACATAGTCACCACTAATAACTTGCTCTTAATTTTAATGCAGAAACATCTTTTTCTGTGAAGCTCCTTTGCAACGATGTGCATCGTTAGAAGCGCTATACAAATAAACATGAACTGAATTGAAAAAAAAAAAAAAAGATTTACTGTCACTTTTGATCAGTTTAATGCATCATTGCTAAATAAAAGCATTTAAGAGACGACTCTTCCCCGCTCGGTGACTGTATATGTAGCGTAAAGCGGCGCTGAAGGACTCCAGAGTTTTTATTCGCCCTCAGGTAATTGCTGACAGCTGGTGGTGTCCGCAAAAGGTCATCGCTGCAGTCTCTCACCGAGGCCTGTCACGATACTGTCCAGCCACATAATAGGCCTATGCTAATTAGGTTAATTAACAGGAAGTGTCAGAATCTTGTTTGTCTTCCGTCACGAACGCCGCCTCCCTTGAGGGATTACAGAAAAGGACAATGTTTTATCATTAAAGCGAAGCGCTTTCGCCGAAGCCAAACACCCCGATCGCTATCTGTCTGATAGCTTTCTGCTTCCTCTAACCTTCCATCCGTTCTGTGGCCTGAACAGAAGCAAATATCAAACGCTCGGATAAAACTCGGAGGATATTCTGACACGTTTTGCCGTTTCATTGTGCGGCCGCTCTTTCAAGTTTAGTTTTGTTTATGGCGCGCTATTTTGCCTAATGGGGCTGCGGAGGCAAACTTACCGCCCGGAAGATTTGCTGGTATATTAAGGAAACAGACTCTGCTCATCGGCATTCAGTGCAACAAATAACTGCCGACCATTTTCAGAAAAAAAAAGCACAATCTTCAAAAGATCACGGATGCCTACTCCGCTCCAGGATAACTCTGAAACCCGTCTGCATTGCATTACAAATCTAACTGTAAGATTGCATTTCTCTAGTTAACTGGGAGTGGAGATGCAGAAGCCATTTCCTTTAATGGGATTACTTATCTTAATTTTCCACAGGTAATAATCAGCATGAATCTGTCCGACGGCCCGCCCTGAGTCGAGTAATGCTACTGGTGAAAAACTATATAAATGCAAATGCTATTTTATTGTGTTTACACTCAAACAGGAAGAGGAAGCACATTAATGCACAGCCTCGGATTCACTAAGAGGTCATTAGATCCTGGTTTATGCGTCCTGCGGTGACTCCTGGGAATGCATAAAAAAAAACACACTCGAGGAGTTGGAGACATACACAATTAGACTTACATGAATTGGAAACTATTTATCAGATGAAGAAAAAAGGCCAGTCAGGCTTGATGCATTAACAAAGTTGACTAGCCTTTTATTGTATTTCATTATTTCATTTCATTTTACTGGGCTCTATTATTTCAATAGAGCTATTTTGGAATGTTATGTTATTTTTTTTATTGTTGCTAATTAAACGGACATTGTTTTGAAGAGCTGCTTAACTAATTTTCAAAGATCTAAGTATCAATTAAAGTCTAAGTCAGTAAAATAAATCAAATTTGGAATAAGACTTACTTGTAAACAGTATTCGCTCAGAAATTGCTAGTAAATAATCACAAAGAAACTGAATGTAACACACTGAATTAAATGTGACATTTTGAAGTAGAAACTATTGTAAAACATACTCCAGTAATCTTTGTTTTATCTATTTTGAAGAATAATTTTTATAGTGACATTTAAAAACGGATTTACTAATGTTTATAATTTTATAATAATGGTAAAAGACTGTAAAAATGCTTTGGTAAAAAAAATGCTTAAAGGCAGGTTCTCTTACTATACAGAGAAAAACTGTAATAGATCGAATTTGAAGTAATTTTACAGTGAAATTTTGTTAAAGGAGACATATTATGCCCCTTTTTACAATATGTAATATAAGTCTCTGGTGTCCCCCGAATGGGTCTGTGAAGTTTCAGCTCAAAATACTCCACAGATCATTTATTATATCATTTTGAAAATGCCTATTTTGAGTGGAAGCAGAAACACGCTGTTTTTCGGGCCTGTCTCTTTAAATGCAAATGAGCTGCTGCTCCCCGCCCCCTTTTCCAGAATAGAGCTGCACCTTTACAGCTCGGACCTGCTAAAAACATCTGTTATGATTCTGCTTATCATGATTATCGCGCTGAAATCATGCGGTTTAAACCATATGAGTTTAAACTTCTGATAAACGGTTTTCTGAGAGCACACATCCAAAGCACACGGGCAGAAAGCGGCTGTCACAGCATGTGAGTACTAAAAAGTTCTCATTCACACACAAGTTTACGTTAAAAAACACACGAGTTACAAAACTGTCGTCAGTGACGGCGCTACACCGGGGCTAGGGGGGGCTATAGCCCCGTCAGAATTTTGAATAGCCTGGTTTAGCCCCGGTTTACTCTGACGTCATCAATATCATTTATTTTCTTAGCACCCCCACAAATTGGTCTATCCCCCCCTTAGCACCGGTAGAGAAAAAATTCTGGCGCCGTGCCTGACTGTCGTGTGAATGGTATGTCTGTGAAGGTAAACTGCTGGGAAATAAATTGCATGTTAGTGTTAGTGCATGTATATAGTGTTCTGTGCTCGTCTGTGCAGACGAAGGCAGAACAGTTAGTATGTTTAGCTCAAACTGTCGCCATGGCATTAGAACTGGTACACCGTTGTTGCTTGCGAAATCAAAATGACGGCGCAGAGCGTCGGTTTTAATATGCTTTCCTACCTGCCTGTCAACGTATGTATTAGCATACCTCTGCGCACTGGGTTCGCGCAGACAGGATATGTCATCAGCGCATTCACACGCTGTGCAGACAGAGCGAGAATGGCAGACAAACATCAATAACCCTTCCTGGTATTGTAGTATTTTAAAGTTTTCTCACCGGTGAATGACACATGATGTAGCCCAGCGGTTAATCCAGTTCTCGCGCCAGCTCGTTAGAAGTGAGCTACGTGCATGAACTGTGTTCCAATCGATATGATCCCTACACAGTGTTCATTGCTCCCTACTCCCTGAGCGGGGGAAATCCATTGAAATTTACTTCACTTCGGAACATGGGCTGGAATTGGGAACCGCTGATGTAGCCTATTGTAGTAATGTTGTCTCTGGTATTCTGGTCTGTGAGCGTAAATGCGTTCAGGGGGCGTGGCTTTGGACGGCGATTGCAGGGAGGGAGGGACGTTCGCTTTCAGTGCTATCAGGCTGAAGTTAGCATTTTCCAAGATCTCCTACTGCACCTTTAAATATACAGACTTCGGAAGTAAAAACGAACAGTTATCTTAAAAACCATACACTGATATTCCCACTATTTCCCTGAATGTCATTCTGACAACTGACAGTATTTTGTTTAAACAATTGATATTGACATTCCAGTTTCCTTGTCGTGATTAAAACGCTATATGATACGAAACTATACGATATAAAAGTAATATGAGTGTTTACACTGTAACACTAAAGAATGTTTAGACAAAACTTTACTGTGACTCTGTTCGCGAATATGTAGATGTTTATGACATGCTTAAAGTCACCATGAAATCAAAATTGAAAATTCTTATTTTTTTAATGGAATACTGTAGTGTTTATTATAAATATTTTATCCATGCACTTGCCCTCTCATTTCAGATGCCGTTTCACTCGGATATACGTCACAGTAGAGAAGAAAAGACAATCGCAACCTCCCTTTTTATGCCGACTTTAACAATATTATAGTTTCCCAGATATAAAATGTTTTTGTATTGTACAATACATACAAAGCATGCTTGTGTTTATGACTATAACATCATTTTATAAGTTATGAGTGACCAATATTAGTGATGGCTAATGTTATAATATAGTTTCTCCTATATCAACGTGCTAACAGTTTTTTTGTTTTTTTTTGGTGATCAGATCCCTTGAAGACTTCACTTCTCTGACAGCGCTGTACCGACATCAGATGTGCAACTACACTGGGCTAATGTTTTACATAAAATATGGTAAAATAACCTCCATGACTACTGATGATACTGGTTTTTTTTTTTTTTTTTCTTGAATCCATGGAAAGCAGCAGCAGACACTGGAAATAGCAGGTATGGTGTACTTGTTTCAACATTTGAACATGATCTGTTTCAGCAATGACACAACGGTGTGTTACTGTTCAAGTCTCAGTGTTTAGATCAGTGTGCTCCATAATGTGCCTTTGAACTTCACTGTGTATATTTTGATTATACTGTGTTGTAAATAAAATACAAACCCCCATTATTTTACTCTCCTCTCATTCTTTGTTACCAGCTTCACAGACACATTACTGACTGATGGCTCACTAGGGGACGGCCCTTTGTCTCTCAGGTGTGAATCACTAAATATTCATGGCCATTGTCACTCCCTCGCATACGGGCATTGTAGCACAAAACATGTTTTACAAATGTTAAATCAATATATATATTTTTTTCTGTGAACGAGTGAACAGGATGATTTTCACAACATTTTGTGGCAAAAAACTCTAGTCTACGACATCCTGTTCTCAAAAGTCTTGTGAGCAAATGTTCTGTATGTGTTTTAGGGCCTTATTTCAGTGACTTTTAGTTTTTAGGTGTTTTTACTAACCACGCATAAACATTGTTTTCTCAAAAACACAAACATGTATATTCATGCTGCTCACATATTATTGTAGCCCAGTTTGTGCTAATTAAAGTGTAATCAGACTTTAGAATGAATATGTTTTTAATATACTGAAAAAAGCACAAATGTCAGGGCATGTCAAAACTTCTTCAGTGCCCCCAAACCCCCTCAGACCCCAGAGGGTTAAGTGCAAATAAAATCAAAATAACATCACAAGGATGTTCCTGAGAATGTTGTTCTAAGACTGTTTTCTCTCAGTGTTATGAGAACAAAGTTATTATAAGAACATTCCATTAAACATTCCTTTAAGAACATTTTATTGTAACATTCATATAACTTAAAAAAAAACGTTAGTGAAGTTCTGAGAACATTCCCTTCTAGTTTGGTACCAAAGTACATGCATATGATTCACATCAAAGGCTAGCACTACCATCTGATGCCATGCTACTGCACTGTTTTGTACGGGTGTCCAGCTTCATTTCCTAAACATAAAAGGGTTACAGGTGAGATAAGGAAAGCCTGTGGTCTGGAGTGTAATAGTAGTGTGTTTGAGCTCTCTGTGTATTCTAGCAAGTGCAAATATTGCTCCAGAAGTAGATGGAAGGAAAAAAAAAGTGCATGTTTGCAGGCCTTGATCCAGCTCTTCGCAAGAGTGGGCTGGGAATTCAATATGTGCAACCTTTATTTATTATTTATTTTGGTTTCTTTTTTTTATTTTTTTACTGTTCTTCTAAAATAGCCTAACAAATGTGTGTGAGAAAAATAAGTAAAAAATACACTGAAATGCTCTAGAGTTTTAGCAACAGGTTGTGCTCCGTGGAATAAGGGCTCGTTCTTTTGATGGCAGCTAGTGTTTATTCGGATGGTTTTACCTGCTCGTTGTTTAGGTACATGTAAGATCATTTTTATGCTCAGTAAACAGTCTTCTACAACCAAGTCGATCTGCAGCAATCTCTCTTTACGGCGGAAAAACCAAATTAGTGGCATACACAACACAAGGGTACATCTCAGTTGATTCTCAATTTATTATTGTACAAACAGAGGCTCATATATACATCCTTGAGAACTGGTATGAAGTGGTTTAATCGAGGAACAGACAGTTTTTTCCCATTAGTTATCGGA